>NC_043003.1:92943884-93071384 GCF_006345805.1 Octopus sinensis
TGTAGAAGCTCCTTCTATATATATATAATATATTATATATTATATATATATGTGTGTGTGTGTATATATATATATATATATATATATATATATATATATATATATATATATATCTAGAGAGAGAGAGAGAGAGAGAGAGAGAGAGAGATAGATAGATAGTAGATAGATAGATAGATAGATAGATAGATAATGATAGATAGATAGATAGATAGAAGATATCAGCAGGCTGAGTTAAAAGTAAGCAACGTTTTGAAACATGAAATTCATGACACTATATTTCAACAATGCGGAAATTTTATTCATCAAAGTAAGTACCATTGCATTCAACACATTTTTGTCAACGAATTACAAGTTTTCTATTCCGGTAACAAAGAAATCTGAGAGTTCTGGAGCTGATGAACTCTTTAAACGCACTTTCAGTTTCCGTTTGATTTTTGAACTTCTCTCGCAGGAAACCATCAGGGTGCTTGAAAAAGTGGTAGTCCGTAGGAGAAAGGTCTGGGGAATAAACTGGGTCGGGAAGAACTTCATAGCTAAGTTCCCTCAACTTCTGGAGCGTCATTACTGAAACGTGTGGTCGAGTATCGTCATGAAGAATGATTGGTCCTCTTCTGCTGACTAGTCTGGGACCGAGAAATAGCAGTTTTTCGTTCATTTTGGCAATTTAATGGCAATGTTGCTGCAGTAATGGTTTTTCCGGATTTTAAGAAGTTATAGTGGATAAGTCCAACAGTACACCATCAAATGTTTTTTTTTTTTTTATTGTACATAATCCACTTTTCATCGCAAGTTATAATACGGTCGAGAAATGGATCGGTCTGGTTACAGAGAAAAGCGACGAGCAAATTTTATATCTGCGCATTTTCTAATTTTCATTCAAATCGTGTAGTACCCATTTGTCGAGGTTTTTTTGATTTTCCGATCGGCAGTTTTCTGGCTAACTAGAAGTTCTTTTGCCAGTTCTCGAGTGGTTCTATGTGGACCAGTCTCAATGACGGTCTCTAATTGACCGTCCTCGATAGCAGATGGATGTCCGCTATGCTCACGATTTTCAAGGCTCAGGTCTCCATTTTTGAGTTGACCACTCACTGGTTATTTCCTCGCCAGATGTTTCGTTGATATCGCGAGCAGTTTCAGCAGCTTTACGTCCTTTTTAGAAGTTGAATAGCAAAATTGCTCGTATATCGCGCTTCGACAGTTTCATTTCAGATGATTGTAACAAAGATGAAAAAAATATCAAAGTTAATTTATTGATGCATTTGGGAAAGTTTATGTCTGTATTATCAGACAATTGCAAAAAAATGTTTTTTAAAATGTCTAACTCAGCAAAAACGCGGTGCAAATTCTTCATGGTTCAAAACGTTGCTTACTTTTTACTCAACTTGATATATATTATTGTGTTTATTAAATCGTATATATATTATAAATAATATATAAATATATGCATATATGCATACATATATGTACATACCTACATATATATGTATATATACATGCATATATGGATACAGGACATAAAAAACGTGGAATGGAATGAGAAACGAAAACATAAAAACAAAAACATAGAAACGAACTTTTTTTCAAACAACGAAAAAAACAGAGTACAAGACATACAACACAAGGAATATTCCCCTTCTTCAGTTGTCCCTGTTTCATCTACTCCGCGTTACGAAAGTAAGGACAAGACGCGACGTCGTTGAAACAGTCCTTCCCGCAAAGCAAATTAAATAAACTTTGGGAGTTTTTGCGGAGTAAAAGACAGCACAATGAGAACAAAACAGTAAAAAAACGATGAGGGCTGTTAAGCCAAGACGATGGAAAAATTATTGAGAACGCTTAAGAAGACAGCTTATGAAAGAGATAGGATAAGCTGGTCTGGTCTTGGTGAAGATAGCAGTTGAAAAGATGGCTTCCCTCTGATCGCGTATCAATGACAAGAGAGTCGAGGAGGAGGAGGAGGAGGAGGAGGAGGAGTAAGAGAGTGGGAACGGTGAAGGGGAGTGAAGAAGAATAGGGAAGGGTGGGAGAGAAAACCAGAAAGGATGAAGAATAAGAGAGGGGAGAGATAGACAGAGAAGAAATAGTAAAGGAGAAAAGTGCACATCATAATTATTAAGATAAAACTTATTTGGAAAAGGATGCGTGACTTTCGCGATGCTGTGTCTCTTCATTCACCACTTTGGGGGGTTAATAATCTTAATCTTTACTTACAGTTTCAAACTACGTAATAAGCAGAATTGTCGGATTAAGACAGTAGGGTGTTTTGAGGGAGATTTGGCTGGTATTTCTACCAGGTCTACCTACCATGTAGAGGTCTGAACTTAATTTTCATTCACATATTTGCATTTCAAAAATTTAACATAATCTTTTCCATAAATCAACTGTCGTAACTCTATCTCTCTTTCTCACCCTCCTTCTCTCTCACATACACACGCGCAAGCACACACACACACACACACACACACACACACACCACACACACATACACACACACACATACATACACACACACACACGTCCATTTCATATATCTTCTTTCAATTTCTGCTCTCTGCAAATAAAATTTTTTACAGATACCATTGCTTACAAAATAGGGATTAATGTATAATTTCTTTCTATGTTCATAATCAAATCAATGTTTTAATGATTAGACAGAGCTCCAATAGAATAGCTCTCAGAAACAGACTACGTACAAATACGTCAATCATCACGACCACATCATCCAAACAGACCGGGTGAAACCGGGCTTAGCTGCTAGCATATATATATATATATATATATTTCAACAATTGAGGGTAAAATTAATTAATTAATTAATCAATTTCACCAAGTATTCAGTATGCAAAGGGACCATAAGGCGAATTCAAATTATTACATTATATAAAAGGGCTTAGTAAAATAAATTACTTTGCCGCATACTGAACTCGTTAGAAATAGCAGCTAAAAAAACTTTTTATAAAACTATTTCTAACACTTAAAGAAAACCTCTCTCATATAGTGTTTGCTCAATTCAACTCAAGAAAGTATGTGGGTAGAGACATTAAAAAATCAAATGCAAAGGTTATTTGAGTACGTACGTTTCAAGATTAGTCAAAATCGACCCTTCTCTCATCAGCTCAGAATGCCCTTGTTTGAATTTGAAAACACTGAAAATGGGAGCATACCCTTTCGGCTTGTTATCGCTTCTGAAGATCTGCTCCAAACTAACAGTGCCAACAAACTCAAATATGCAAGCGAAGAATTTCTGCTCTCCCCTTTCCACCAGCGTGGGTTAAAATCAGCAAACACTATGTTTTTTTCGGTAAAATCCGAGACATTAAGTAGAGAGAGATGAATTATAATTTCAACAATTGAGGGTAAAATTAATTAATTAATTAATCAATTTCACCAAGTATTCAGTATGCAAAGGGACCATAAGGCGAATTCAAATTATTACATTATATAAAAGGGCTTAGTAAAATAAATTACTTTGCCGCATACTGAACTCGTTAGAAATAGCAGCTAAAAAAACTTTTTATAAAACTATTTCTAACACTTAAAGAATATATATATATATACACACACACGACGGAACAAGGTTTTTGTTGGCTCAGTGTTATTTATTTGTATATGTATGTATGTATTTATGGAGATATATATATATATATATATATATATGTGTGTGTGTGTGTGTGTATTTATGTATATATATATTTGCCACTAAATATAACTAGTGTGTTGGAACACCTGCATTGCTAGAAATAGAAGCTAAAAAGCTCTAATGCCGTAGTTAAAGCACATAATTGTATACATATGTACTGACATGTTCACACACCCTAGTCATATTTAGAAACACCTACAGATATTAGATCTCTGTAAAAGAATACAATAAAGTGTTCCCCTGATGATGCATTGCAGCTAAGCATCCAACTGCACTTTGAACATCCAATGCTGAGTTCCAAATAACTGTAATGGCGAAACGCATGTAGGAACTAAATATTTATCATGGTGTTTATCTTAATTTTCCATTATATATATATATATATATATATATACTCTTTTACTCTTTTACTTGTTTCAGTCATTTGACTGCGGCCATGCTGGAGCGCCGCCTTTAGTCGAGCAAATCGACCCCGGGACTTATTCTTTGTAAGCCCAGTACTTATTCTATCGGTCTCTTTTGCCGAGCCCCTTAGTTACGGGGACGTAAACACACCAGCATCGGTTGTCAAGCAATGTTAGGGGGACAAACACAGACACACAAACGTATACACACACACACACACACACACACACACACATATATATATATATATATATATATGAAAAAACAAGTCAAAATAGAAAATGCTAAAATAATTTTATAAAGAACATTTCAGTACCGGTTTCGGTCATTTTGAGACCTTTTCAACTGTAACGATTAAATAATCAAATTTAGAAAAATTAGAAGAAAAGTTTTTTTAAAGGAATATTTGTATAGTGTTCAAATATAAGTGGCATTCTGCCTTTCTCTGTCTCCTTTGTTTGCACTTGTGTGTTCGAGGCAGTTGTGAATTCTTGGTAGGGTAGAAGAAGAAGAATGTTGATGAAGAGAGGGGGTGGAAAAATTTGGGAGTGCCTTGATGGTCGTATTTTGAATGGTCAGTGGCGGCTAGCAGTTGCAGTTCAATTCAGGAGAATATTTCTATTGAAAGGTTTGTTTATGGAATTTGCGTAGGTGTTATACTAAAAAGCATTAGTGATAAAGTTAAGAGGTAAAGTGATAAAGTTAACTTTATCACTAATGCTTTTTAGTATTATGACTTTAGTATTAAGTCTGCATTGTACTCTGTAAGACTAATGAGATCTCACTACTCACTGTTTCTCAAAAGCAACGTGGTTAAGAGAGGCCGAACAGGAGAGAGATCAGTAAGACAGAAACCAGTGAGAGACGATCCAAGAGGGAGAATGAGAGAGAGAGAGAGAGAGAGAGAGAGAGAGAGAGAGAGAGAGAGAGAGAGAGAGATTGGAAGAAGTAACGGAAGAGAGGCAGTGATAAGAGTTACATGTTTACTAGTGAAAGAAAGACTGGGTAAATGATGGATAGTAATAGAGCTTGACGATGGTAAGAGAGAGAAGTGAAAGCCAATAATAGGTGACATGGTCATAAGGGAGAGATTGTTGTTTGTTCCTTCTCGAGCCAAGCCTGGCTCATAAGGGCCGGTTTCCCGGTTTCTTGGCGTATAGGTTCCTCACCTGGACGGGACGCCGGTCCGTCGCAGGTGAACTGCAAGATGCAGGAGGAAAGAGTGAGAGAAAGTTTTGGCGAAAAAAAAAGCAGAAGTTTCGCCATTACCTTCTGCCGGAGCTGCGTGGAGCTTAGGTGTTTCGCTCATAAACACACACACCGCCCAGTCTGAGATTCGAACCCGCGATCCCTCGACCGTGAGTCCGCTGCTCTAACCACTAGGCCATGTGCCTCCTAACTTATTGGGTTCTCATCAGAAGTGTCTACATCATTCTGACAGTCCCCCATAAGGGAGAAACGGCTAACGACAACAAAAAAAAGTGATGGCAAGGTTCATCGAAAATAGTCCCTTGTTACACAGGTTTCGTGATAGGAGTAAAGTGAATTAGATCTGATGCAGTATCTCGTTAGGAGAGATGTTAAGTCTTAGATGAAAAAGTATTAAAGACAAAAGAGAATGAGAAGGAAATCCACCGAGAATATAATGGAGGGAAGCCCTATGTAGACATATATACTTCCCGATCGCCATTGCTATAATCATTTTAACGTTTGTTTTGTCACGTACGCACGAGTGATTTTTTGTTATCTCCTTCGCCTGGTACAACTTCTTGAGATCAGTCTTTGTTATATCGTCCTATATCTTCCAGCCACTTTGAGTGTTCGGCATTTCTTTATACAATTGTTATCTTCCATGTGAGACAGTCTTCTCTTTTAAACACTATATTTTACATATTAACTTCTCGATTAATCTTGGAGGATTATGACAAACAGAAAGGAGTACAGGTTTTAGGCGGCTAGCTGGCAGAAACGTTAGCACGCCGGGCGAAATGTTTAGCGGTATTTTATCTGCCGCTACGTTCTGAGTTCAAATTCCGCCGAGGTCGACTTTGCCTTTCATTCTTTCAGGGTCGATTAAATAAGTACCAGTTACGCTCTGAAGTCGATATAATCGACTTAATCCGTTTGTCTGTCCTTGTTTGTCCTCTCTGTGTAGCCCCTTGTGGACAGTAAAGAAATAAGAAAGGAGTTCAGGTTTAGGCCCTGATTGACTCCTAACTGCACGCCAAATTGAGCTATATTTGATTTCGGTTAATTCTCTTCCTAATCAGTCTTGCTATAACTCTTTCTTTAACTATTCTAACCTGTTACAACAGTTTTATGAGTTTGAATTGCCTCTCTCTGGTGCATCACATTTGAAGCAGTTGACGATAAAACTGTTACGCCAATTGTTAGGTCTACCACGTTATTCTACTATCCGCTGGTTAAGCGCACGCCTCGCTGCGTCAGATCTTTAAAGCATCTCAGGGACAATTCCTGATGGACCAGCTGTATACTCTTCCTTCATATCTTTAGGTTGCGCCTGTACCATACTGTCCACGAAGAGAAGTTTCTCCCTCTTCCCATTCTTTTCCTATCTTTCTCTTTTTCTCTCTCTTCCTCTCTCACTCTGTCTCTCTCCTCTTCCTCCTCTCTCGCTCAAATGCATTCCCTTCATTCAAGATTTCGTAATACTTCTTCTATGCCTCTTGTTTTTCTACGTAATCATTCTACCCTGAATGATAACATACACACTGCTACTCAGAATATTAGCAAAACCATTCACTTTCGGCGTCTCTTTTTCACTGAATTATACCTAACGTCTAGCTACTTGATATTGCTCTATCCTTTGCTGTTCCTTTTCTTCAAGCTATCTAGGCCCTTCTCATGTCTTTTATGTTTCTATCTACCGTATCATTCCATCACCATGCCACCTTCCATTTGGCTGGGACGTTGAAAAGTGGCTTGGTGCTGGACTAGAGCAATAGAAAGTGCCATACCAGCCGAGAGGCGTGCTGGCAGAAACGTTAGCACGCCGGGCGAAATGCGCAGCCGTATTTCGTCTGCCGTTACGTTCTGAGTTCAAATTCCGCCGAGGTCGACTTTACTTTTCATCCTTTCGGGGTCGATAAATTAAGTATCAGTTACGCACTGGGGTCGATGTAATCGAGTTAATCCGTTTGTCTGTCCTTGTTTGTCCTCTCTGTGTTAAGCCCCTTGTGGGTAGTAAAGAAATAGGTTTGGGCCTGGCTAGACTGGAAGAAAGGGGCAATAATAATGGCACTGTCAGGTATATATCTACGCATGCATGCGCGCGTGACGGTATAAAATACTATCGTCCGTTATCAGAATAATACACTAATAAATTAAAAAATAAAGATTATTGTCAGAAAAGATAAAATCTGCTATCAGTAAGAAAGGTCGGATGTCCTTAATATTTGATAGGCAACGGGGTTTTAAGAAAAACATGACAAAAAAGGTGGACATGTCTAAAAATGTGAGAAGGATATTGTTCGTGTTATCGACGCTCGTTATCTAGGAATGACAAACATATTTATTGCCGTCTAGGCCGATCTAATCCTGTTGCTAAGCACAAAACTGAAACCTAGTCAACGAAAGCTCAATCTTCAACAGGAAACGTCAACTAAAAAAAAAAACCTTTGAAAAACATCTTATAAAGGCAAAATTCACGCCAGAAAATAATTCCGAATTTTCAGTTAATATCTTGCAAGGAACGCTGGATTAACCATTAATCAAAATAAGCACGTGCTTAGGGCATCAAAGGAAGTGGGGATACCACAGAAATGGTAAATTGTTTACGGCACAAAAGAAATCAGTTTAAACTTACTAAAATAATATTCGAGGTAGTGTATATAATCGGATATATAATTTCAAAGTGTTCATGGTGTCATAGTGAGGATTTGATCGAAGACTTTACAATTAAAAAAAAGTAACTTTTGAAATATAAAATGGAAGCATAAAAAGATAAAATAAACATTTTCTCCCATCTTACTCTTAGTTTTGTATCATTTTGAAGAAAAAAAAAATTATGGCTTATTATTGTTTAGATTTTGAATTACATATATATGGTAGCACCAAAATATTTTAAATACTTAGGGCCTCAATGGGTCTTAGTCCGGCTCTGCTTGTAGGTATAGCAGGCGTGTGATTAGGGAAGAAACATACAGTAGAGACAGCTGCAATTATTTAGATCTGAGATGAAATTCAAAGGCTCACAGTCTTTCAAAATAAACACAGACATGAACTGCAAGACAGAAAATTTGATATAGTGCTTAATATGTCCCAACAAAGGAATTTACATTGGTAAGACCTGAAATTCTTTTTATGAATGTGTCAAAATATACAAACAGCAAATACAACCAGAACTAGGGAAAATCACAAAGAGTGAACTTTAGAAATTTTCAGGAGTAGCGAATTAGGGATACTTCCTGTTTATAGACAATGTTTATAAAGAGGAAATATTCGCTTTATAAACAACCTCGATACCAGTAAGAAATGGAAAAGCGTTTTGTAAAATTTTTCTCTGACACTAAGCACATAACGGCTCAAGGTTTAACGTTACTGAAGAATAAAATAACAAGGTCTTTGATGGAAGATAATGCTAGATTCGAACAAAAATTAGTTTTCTATTATAAATTATTTCTTTTTAACTTACTTTTACCGACAGAAATCTTATATTAATAAACAATATTACAGTTTTTTTTGTCTTTCTAACAGTAAGCTACTAATGCAAGTGATATGAGGTTGGAGAAGCTTATAATGAAATTAAAGGTTTAGATGCCTGTGGAGTATCTCCTTCTCCCATTATAATTGTTTTGTAGTTTCAAGGAGTTGGAAAGGGTCGCCGATTTGTGACGTCCGTGCGAAGCGACGTAATGAGAATGGCTCCTTAGTACATCACACGGTCGATACAATAAACATAAATAGAATAATGCATATATGTGCCAGAGGGAAATAAGTTACATTACCGGGTAGAATGTTTAAGAGAAGATTTATTGATATGTTAACATGTGTGATTGTGTGTACGTCATATATACAGAATAATAGACAGGCCGTCATAAGAATAAGATGTATGTGTGTGTATGTAGGCATAGATGTATGCACGTTAAGAACATGCAAGGATGGCGAAAAAGTCTATAGCCATCGAAGTAAGGAGTAACTCAGAAACCTGGGTCCGTGTGTATCACATCAGGTCGACGATGAGAAGGATGGCTTCCCTTTGCAAATAGTGATAGGGCACAGAAAGTGTGTCAATGGCCAGCTGGAGGAGGTGTCCTCATGGGGCTACAATCTACAGTAGCATCCACCCTTCGGGGTTAGCCACATTTAAGTGGCAAATATACTTCACGATGTCGTGCAGCTACTGCTTATACCGCGCTCAGAGATTTATTATTGCTTATATATGTGTGTGTGTGTGTGTGTGTGTGTGTGAGTGTGTGTGTGTGTGTGTGTGTGACTTAGTAAATTTGTCGCTGTTTAGTTACGTATTTAGGAGTGGTTGTAATTTACTTATTGAATTTATTTATCGATCCGGTTGTACATAGGGTAAATGTGTTTTAAAGTTGTGGTTTCTTTGGTTTATTTGTTCCCAACCAACACTTATTTTAGTGCTGTTGACCCCACCGGATTGAATGGCACTGCCCAGGTGTCGAACCATAATGATATCCGTGGGGCAGCTGATGATAGAGGCATGTTGGATTGTTGGTATGGCTGTGGAATAGTATTATAACACATCCTTTTGATATATATATATTACGGAGATGTACTTGCATAGAAAGTGACCTGATCTGAGATCGTATGCTGAAACGAAAACAATTGCAGCGTGGAAGGTGTTTATTAGCCATTTAAGAAACACACAAAAACCGTTAGATTCACTTCAACATTTAAATTTAATTTGTCAAAATATTTTCGTTGCTTTGAGACCGCGACCTGTTCACTGACAAAATTCCGCTGTTATATATATATATACATATATATATATATATATATATATTCACTCTTTATATATATATATATATATATTTCTTTCCTGAGCGTCCAATAATACTTTATTTGTTCCACATCCTTGCGTTGTTGTCTTTTTGTTTTCTTGTTTGGATTAACTTTATATATATATATAAAATTGTTTTCCTTCTTTGACAGTCACTCTAACAATATTAACTGTGAACATCCTTTAGATCTTACGGTGTTTTATTTTTGATTTTGATTTTTTGAGGAATTTGATTTTCTGTGTGAAAGTGTGTGACAAAGGGGGAGAGAGAGAGAGAGAGAGAGAGAGAGAGAGAGAGAGAGAGAGAGAGAGAGAGAGAGAGAGAAAGAGTGTGTGTGCATGTTTAGATGTAAGCTTCTTAAATCCTGTGATGTTACTGATCTATCGCAACAGCCGTTTCGAATGCGAGGAGGAGATGAAACAAGTTGACGTAAAGAGTTGAGAATAGCGAAGGATTCGCCTTCTGCACTGGCAGCTTCGGTGTGGGCATTGCCATTTTAAGGCATGAGTTTTGAACCCCAGTTCTAATCTATTTGTGCTGGGTTTCCTGTCAATAAATAAATAAATAAATACTAAAGGGCAAAGTGCATTGATTTTCCTGATGGCCTTTAATACTAAGCCATCCTTTGAGCTGAGAGTATAAAATGTCGGAAGACATGCCGCTAAGCATTGTATCCGGAGTGGTAAAGATTCTACCAGCTCACGAGTGTGTGTGTGTGTGTGTGTGCGTATGTGTGTGCATATGTGTGTGTGTGTATGTGTGTATGTATGCATATATGTATGTTTTATTTATATATGTGTGTGTGCGTGCGTGCATACGTGTGTCTGTGTGTGTGTTTGTGTATGAATATGTGTGTGTGCATGTACAAGTAAGCCTTTATTTGCAGTTTTTCCAATGGGAAAGTGCAATAAAATAAGAAAATGAAACGTCTTTTGAAAATTTTTTCAAGATAAGACGAAAGTCAAAGAGTTTTCTTGGAAGAAATTCTACCGATAACTGAAAATGCTTTCTAAGAAAGAAGTGTTTTCGTCATAACAGCTGAATGCTATAAATAATAAGTTCGCAAACTATAAAGTCACAGTTCCACCCTGCCAGTTCCACTCACTTCAGTATTAATGAGATGACAAGTGAAACACTTTCCTTTGGGTGGTATTCTTTTACTGCAGGTCATGATTGCTTAGTACATAACTGCGGTGGTGTGTATTTCTGCTAATATATATAAAACTTGAAATGGAAATTCTGTGAGTAATTTTGATATACTAAATAGATATGGTGTTACAATACCTCAAAGAAAAACTATGGAATCACTTATTTTTAATGAAAATGGTTGAACAAACGCAGTAGAGAGCGAGTGAGTGAGAGAGAGGGGGAAGAAAGAGGGAGAGAGAATGTGTGTGTGTGCGTGCGTGTGTGCATGTGTATTGCAAAGAAAGTGAAAGTGTACTGGAAAAAGACGAAAATGTATTAAATGAAATAATAAGATAAGGGAGTAAAATGAGAGGATGAGAAGAGACAAAGCCCAAACGGAGAAAAACATTGAAAGAAAAAAAGATGAGCTTAAGAATGAGAAAGAAAAAGTTATAAGAATATAGAAATAGAAAGATTGATAGGAATAGAGGCGATAAAAAAGAAGAGTTGGAGAGAGAGAGAGAGAGAGAGAGAGAGGGACAGACAGACAGACAGACAGACAGACAGACAGACAGAAAAATAGACAGACAGACTGAGTTGCAAGGAAACGTTAGAAAGAAAGGGATACAAATGTAAGATGTTAAAAAACGCATGTCGCAGTGAATAGATATTAGTTTTCGGATTAGCGTGTAATTGAAATCTTCAATAATAAAAGAAGTCTAAAAACCACATTTTGATAAAAAAAAATATAATAAAATTAGAACTTAAAAAATTTTTTGTTGACAGTACAGACTATTAATTGATTTCTTTTAGTAAAAGTTACACACTCACAGCTAATTAATAAGAAGCATTCTTTATTATAAGTACAGTAGAAAGTGTAGAAAGTTCAAGGCCATATTGGTTTTATTAAACATGGCTATTTGTCCATCCTTTGTCATCTCCAAAGCTCTTCTCCCCGCCGACGGGAGTTTGATCCTGCTATGAGAGACACTGCGATAAAGCATCTAATGTGATAATTCTCAGCATTTAAGCTGGAATCGCCAAAATTACATTCATAATTAATGTGAGTAAAATCATGGCGATTAAGCAGTGGTGTATCGAATGTTAAAGAAGAGGGCAATTAACAGGAAATATACGCGAGTCAATGACTTCTATGCATAATTGAAGCTTTGTTCATTGCATTTGGCTGTATCCGCATTCTGAAAAGGATGTGAAGTTCACAGAATACATTCATTCTGCAGTGTATTATTTGTGGCGGTGTATGAAAAGAGTTTGTTGAAAGAAATTGTCACGGCAAACAGTCATATTTTTCCAAATCAGTCTTATTTTTGTGCGACTCATTAATCTTCTGCATAATTAGGCATATGAGGTAGCATGCATCAATGCAATGACATTTTAATGTAAACCGGTATTAGAGGCTGCAGTGAATTTGATAAAAAAAATGAATAATGCCATAATATAACCACAGTATTTTATTCAAAATATAATTCCAGTTTGTGGTGTTAGTGTCAGTTGAAAACGATGTGAGCGCATTTGTCATACATGCGCATAATGCAGGCCATTTTGTGAAAACTCATTCGATTTTGTTGAGTAATAAACACACAATTTAGTTTTGATGAAAAATCTGTTAGTATTTTACCAAAGAAATTAATGAAAGGATCTTTACAAACATTGAATTCTGAGTTTAAAAAAAACTCAGAATTATATTTTCAAAAATTATTTTTTCGAGAATTATATTTTCAAAATATAATTTCTTGAATTCATTCTTTTCTAAAATAATCTAGATTTGTCTCCGTTAAATATTAGTTACTCAGCCTATTCTTCTTTCCCAAATATTTTCATTTAAAAAAATCATTCTTTGTTGCAGCTTCTTAATCAACAATGGCTGATTTCATACAAGTAATTACGTAGATTAAACAACAAAATTCTGCTTCAAACCAAACCCATCTCGCATTGAATTTCTCTTCAGTAATACACTCAAAGATGTTTAAATTTATTGCCTTTGGAAAGAGGACAACGTTTATGATTGCAATCTTCAATTCATACACAAAAACAGACGTTCCATTTACATCATGTAATGTCGGCCATGGTTGAAATGAGCTTTAATTCTACAACAAGCCTCGATGGTTTCCTGGAATCTTCCTAAAAACATGCTTCTTGGCTTTTATTTTTTACTTGTATCAGCCAAAAAGAACTTTTTTTCAAGTTGAACGAATCGACCCCAGTACTAACTTTTTTTGAAAAGCTTGGTGCTTATTCTATAGGTTTCATTTGCCAAACCGCGAAGTTATAGGGACGTAAACATACTCTCAACAACGGTTCTTAGCGGTGGTGGAGAACACACACACACACACACACACACACACACACACACACACACACGTACATTGTGTGCTTTACGGATGCAAACCCGCTGATCACTGTGTGACTGCGCATATATTCAACTTTATTAAATTAACACGTGGCATTTTCTTTAACGCCACCACAGAATTTAGGATGTATATATTACTCATGAGGAATTCTATATTTTTCAGCAAGAATGTAGTTGGGTCTCAAGGGAGTGGTACAAACATAGCAACATGTGTTTTATAGCGAAAACAAAATTTCCATTTAAATGGCAGTCACCGGGCGATTTTCTATTCGAGTCTAACCGTTTTAAACGGTGGTGGAAACGCGACCTATTTACGTCAATGGAGGTAATTGATTGGTTAAAATTGCCGAAATACAAGAAATTTTAGACGAAATATGTTACAACCTATAGAATTTTCTCAATAAAGCCAAGAGAAAATGATGTTTTATAAACACATTCTACCAGTATACGAAGTATAAAACTTTTTAGTTACCTAGAAATTATGTTACAAAGTGCCGTTCAAAAGGAAAAGATCCTCACATAGTTATATAGCAAATTTTATAACTCTGTAGCCATGTTTATGCCTATATCACTAGCTGATTTTTTGTTTAATCTATAACTCAGAGTGGCGGCGGCGGGCAGCTACTATACTTTGTGTACTGGGACTATGTGTTCAAGTCTAACCATATCAGCTTTTCTCTGTTATGAAAATAACGATGCAATATAGTGTATTGAGATTTGTGAAAGTTTTACTAATATTTCCTTCTAAGAGAGAACATTCCAGATCCCCACCCAAATACGCCTCCTAATCTTGATTTCCTAATCTTGGTTGATGACACCTTTGCACTTCTCAGGCGATAACCCTCTAACCCAACCTGTCCACCGGGATATTCTCCATTAGGCAGATGGGGCTACTGACAGCTTTGCCTCAGCTGGTTCATACGATGTGCTTTATAGGCAGTCAAGGTACTGCCTCATAGGAGAGAATTTGATGGGTTTGTTTGAGAATCTGCTATTGGTGAGAGTTTTACAGGTTTAGAGTACAAATCCTACATCAGTCTCATTTAGTCACCTTTAATGACACGAAGGGAGAATGTTTGGTCTATTCTTTAACATGTTGGTGTCAATGTTGTTGAATATTTCGCTTATCTCAGCAATGTGAACCATAGCAGCATTAGTTGTGAGTCTGAAATCTTAAAAAGACTTGAATATGCTGGTGTAATTGTGAACGTCTTGGACAAGGGTGTTTGGCACTGCAGTTATCTGAGGGGGAGTACAAAAGTTTGAATCTTCAGATCTCTGATTGTCCTTGTCATACTATATAGTTGTAAGACTTGGACACTTGGAAGCCTCCACCAGCACAGGATCCAGTCAAGGCGGGGTTGGCATCAGCCACGTTCGGATGGTGCTTTTTACGTGCCACCGGCACAGGAGCCAGTCGGGGCGAGGGGGCTGGCATCGACTACATTCGGATGGTGCTTTTTACATGCCACCGGCACGGGGACCACAACTACAATTTCCATTTGATTGTGATTTGATGTACTTGACTCAGTAGGTCTCCCCAAGCACAGCATGTTGCCCTATGACCCAAAGGTACTTTTTGAGTGGGCTGGTTATGCGATACTGGTGTAGGTTACAGCTGTGATCTCATTTTATTTTATGGGTCTTCTCAGTCACAGCATATCTCCAGAGGTTTCGGTCCTTCATCATTGCCTCTGTGAGGCTCAACGTTCGAAGGTCATGCTTCACCACCTCATCCCATGTCTTCCTGGGCCTCCCTCTACCCCAGATTCCTTCCACTGTTTGGGAGTGGCACTTCTTCACACAGCTCTCCTCAATCTATTCGTAGTACATGACCATACCACCAGTAGGAGTAGAAGCTGTCTGAACTTTGCCCAGGCAATTCTTATTCTAGTGGTAATGCTCTCTGAGCATCCACCCCCCACTGCAGACTTGGTCACCTAGGTAGCGGAAGCTATCAACTCCTTCTAGAATAACCCCATGGCATGTGATGGAATCTGTTTTCTGAGCATCTGTGGTGTATATTGCCCCTGTGCATCTGCCGCACACGAAAGCTATCTTCCCGGTTATGCATCCATAGATTACACTCAGTACATCTTATAGAGTTTCTACCTACACCTTTTCTACAGATCAAGCAGGGCCACCTACCTGAAGGAGTGTGTGGTGTGTTTGCCTTCCTACTTACTAGAACTTTGGTCTTTGCGACATTGATTCTAAGGCCCTTCGACTCTAAATCTTGCTTCCACATCTGAAATTTCTTCTCTAGTTCTGGTAGTGATTCTGCTATGAGGGCTAGGTCATCAGCACAGAGTAGCTCCCAGAGGCAACCTGTCTTGAATTCCTCTGTTATTGCCCAGAGGACTATGATGAATAAGAGGGGGCTGAAGGCTGATCCTTGGTGGACCCCTACTTCTGCCCGGAATTATTCACTATACTCATTGCCAACCCTCACCTTACTAACGGCATCTCTGTACAGGGCCATTCGTCAATCCTCAGTTTCTGCATCGCCCACCAGGTAAGGGATCAGGCGACTCTGTCAAAGGCTTTCTCCAAGTCCACAAAATCCAAGTATAAGGGTTTATCTTCAGTGAGGTATTTCTCCTGCAGTTGCCATACCAGGAATATAGCATCAGTGGTGCTTCTACCCGGCACAAAACTGAACTGCGTCTCATCTAAGCAAACTCTCTCTCTAATTATGGGCTATGACCCTCTCCGTGACCTTCATCACCTGATTCAGCAGTTTGATAGCCCTGTAGTTATTTCTATCTAAAGCATCATCTTTACCCTTGCAGCAGTTGACTATGGTGCTGCTATTGGGTATGACTTCATCATGAACTACCTGGTTTACAATACGGGTTACTAGGCCATAGCCTATACCACCAGATGTTTGAAGCATCTCAGGAGTGATTCCTGATGGGCCGGGGGCTTTTCCTGGCTTCATACCCTTAATTGCTTTATCTACCAGGGTGCTGTCTATTCGGATAGCTGGTCCCTCTACTGGGTCAACATATGGCAGGCTCTCCTCCTCCCATTCATTTTCCATGTTTAGCAATCTTTCATAATGGCTTCTCCAAGCCTCTTTCCCAAATCATTAAAAGCAAGTGCACCATCATCCATGCGGACACATTTCTCGCCTGTAACATCACAATTTTCTCTCACACACTGTCTTGCAATCCGAAATACTTCAGTTCTTTGGTCCTCACGTCGCTGGACATTGGCAAACTTCTTCTTTTCTGCTTCTCCCTTGGCTATCATCCCTTCTGTTGCCTAGCATCCCTTCTGGCTATCTGGTACAGTTCCTTGCCAACCCCACTCTTCCAGGCTTTCTCAGGCCTGTTTCTTTGCTCTAATGGCTATGTCTACCATATTATTCCACCACCACGTTACTCTAGGTCTGGAATGGACTTTGCACCATCCGCAGACTTGGTCTGTGGCACTCAGTAAGCTGTTGCATAGGAATTTCCTGTTATCCTCTATGTCAGATTTCTTGATGAGGATGTCCCTAAATCTCTGATCATGTGAAGAGTTCTTTAGCTTCCAGATCCTCCTTCTTTTCTGGATTGGTTGCTTCTTGGCATCCTTCTGGCCTCAAGTCTAAAGTCGCTAATGACTAGTCTATGCTGGGGGTACATTCTACCCCCCCCACTCCCGGATGGGTCTTTGTATTTAAGAGCAACCCTGCGTCCCGCACTCTGGTGAGGATGAAATCAATCTGGCTAGCAGAGTCACCTGATTGGCAGGTTATCATGTGGCTGTTTGAAGTTAGTGTTGCAGATTAAAAGGTTACATGCATCACAGAATTCCAGTAGCCTAGTTCCCTCTTTACTTTGGGAACCAATACCATGGCCCCTGTGTGAAGATACCGGATTGCCGTCCAACATGCCCATTAAAATCTCCAACTGCAAAGATGAGGTCATTGCCACTCGTATTTGAGGTAGCCTGTAGAAAGATATCATAAAAATGGTTCTTCTGATCATTTGGTAGGCCTGCTTGTGGGGCATAGGCAGAAATAATTGTAGCTATACTGTTCTGCAGAACAAGCCTGAGCTTAAGCACTCTATCGCATACCCTGACAACCTCTATGACCTTATCAACCCATATCTCCGCAAGGAGTATGCCTACATCCCTTACTCCATCCGTGTTACCTTGCCAGAAGATTTTATAACTATGTGCCTTGCCTGTGAGGACCCTAGATGAAAAGTAAAGCTGACCTTTTAGGAATTTGAACTCAGAACATAGTGATAGGTAAAATACTACTAGGCATTTTACCCAGTGTGCTAACGATTCTGCCAGCTGACCCCTACCTACTGATAGACATTGCAGTTCCTTCTGACCAAAATACTGCCCAAAAAGAAGTGGAGAAATTGTTTAAGTACAAAGACCTTGAAACTGAAATATTCACAATGTGGGGCATGAAGGAGGGAACAATACTAGTAATAATTGGAACATTGGGTATCATTTAAAAAGGTATGAACGAAAATGTAGAAGCTATACCTGGACTCTCAACACTACACACTATCCAAAAAACAGCCCTGCTTGGAACAGCCCACATCCTATGCAAGATACTTTCAATTCAATAGTACAACCCAAATAAAACAATCCACAAACTCAAGACACACTCTATGCATTAAATATCCAATAAAATAAACAAACCCCACATGTACTCTACAAGCTGGATACCCAGATGAAGAACACAACTCATATTATAAAGACACCACACAATAGAGACACTGATACAACAAAAGACTACAACCGGACCTGAGAACAACACAAACTGAGCTTGAACTCCCTCAACAACAAAAAAGAGCACACAATGTTGTACATGCTTCATTAATGCAGAGGTGTAGCAGGTGATGCAGTAGGAATTTGCCTGAAGTTATCAAGTGTCGAATAATAGTAATAATATGCAATACCAGGCAGTGGCTCTCATGGCTTTTGATCTTAACTGATTGGAAGTGGTATCATGTACATTGTTGGCAGAAGCGTTAGCGTGCCGGGTGAAATACTAAGTGGCTGAGTTCAAATTCTGCCGAGGTCGGCTTTGCCTTTCATCCTTTCGGGGTCGATAAATAAAGTACCAGTTAAGCAATGGGGTCGATGTAATCGACTTAATCCATTTGTTTGTCCCCTCTATGTTTAGCCCCTTGTGGGTAATAAAGAAATAGGTATAAAAGATGGCTACAATGAATATTCTGCTCAATACCACAAATTTGCTTGTCAGTTACTTGACCTTAACCAGTTGAACATTATTATTATTATTATTATTAGTAGTAGTAGTAGTAGTAGCAGCATTGTTGTAGTTGTTGTTGTTGTTGTTGTTCTTGTAGATGTAGTTGCTGTAAGCAGCAGCGGCGGTGTATACAAGCACTGTATACAATAATTCATTATGATTATTATTATTATTATTATTATTATTATTATTATTATCATTATTGGTGGCTGACAATATGGGCATCTCTGATCATGAGCCGAAGTGGTGTGGGAGTGAGCATCATAGCCATGTGTTGAGAGGAATTCTTTGGGATTTGAATAATTCAGCTCTGGAAACATGGGTGTTTTGTTCATCATCTTTAAACAAACCATATTCAAAGATTTTGAGTGGGGTGGGATACTCAACCAGAAGAAAATTCTAACTGGGCCCCACCTGCAAGGTCATGTGCTGTTTATCTTGATATGAGATCACTATGTTGTGCACATATGGTCGTGATGCATGTGCCTAGTGTACCCTTATCAGACGGGTAGTCATGATGGGTATACTGGGCTTCATACAATTGTACCCTAGTGTCACTTTGATGGCATGCACTGCTCTCTCACTCAATAATGATAATAATAATAATAGTAATTTATTCTTTTATTCTTTTACTTGTTTCAGTCATTTGACTGCAGCCATGCTGGAGCACCACCGAAGAAATCAACCTCAAGACTTATTCTTTGTAAGCCTGGTACTTATTTTATTGATCTCTTTTGCCGAACTACTAAGTTTTGGGGACGTGAATACACCAACATCAGTTTTCAAGTGATGGCAGGGGGACAAACACAGACACAAACACACACACACACATACATAAATATTTGCATATACACAGGGTGTGTAAGGTATTTGAGGACATACCTTTTTTGGGTCATTGCTGCATTTTTTGCTAACTCTGTATAATCTTTGTTTCAGAAAATAATAATGGCAGACCCTCAGATTACTCAAGGAATGAAGAGGATGCTGTTATTGTGGTTATAAAGGCTGAGCATAGTGATTTAGAAATATCTCGAGTTTTAAAAGTTGCCAGATCTTTTGTCCACAAAGTTTGTAAGGAGCTAGAGACTGAAGATGGAAACATATCACCAGTATCAAAGCATAAAAAGCATTCTAAACACTCTGAAATCATCAGAACACCTGAATTTATCCAGCAAGTTCAACAAACCATTGGTTACAATCCCAGAAAGTCCATGAGGTCATTTGCAAAAGATCTCCATGTGAAAAATCCAGCAGAAGAGGATTTGATTTGGTTTTCCTCAAACGAGAAAAACTTCAACCAAGATCAAAAGGTTAACAGAAGAAATGACAGATAGTTACATGCAGGCCCTTCTGAAGTTCCAAGTGTTATGCATACAAAATTTCCTGCAACTGTCATGGTTTTAGAGGTTGTCAGCAACGAAGGACATGTGATGCCTCCTTACTTCTTCCCACAAGGCCTTAGATTTAACTCTGCCGCCTACATTGAGGTTCTGGAAATAATATTTAAGATCTGGATAGACAGTGTATGCAATGGAAGGCCATATGTGTTTCAGTAAGACTCTACAGTATTACACAAGGCTCGAGTAACACAGGAATGGATGGCTGAAAATTTTCATGATCACATAACCCCTAACATTTGGCCTCCTAATTCCTCAGATCTCAAGCCATTGGACTGTTACATGCAGAGCATTGTTGAGAGAGAGGTCAATGAACAAGCCCATAACACCAAAGATTCTATGAAAGCTGCCATAGCCAAAGTGATGTCCAAACTGAACCAGGACCACTTGATTCAAGCATGTAGATGATTTAGATCTCCTATAGAAGCAGTTGTTGAAGTTGAAGATGGCTTTATAGAATAACGTTATAGAAAAAAAGGTTTATTTTTATTACTTTCTTTTAGATTTCTTTATATGGACTAAAAACTCCAAAATCGCAATATTTTCACCAATTTCCCAGTCATGATTAGCAAAACACAAAACCGGTAGACTATATAAATATTCCATCATATAAAATACTCTTTTACTCTTTTACTTGTTTCAGTCATTTGACTGCGGCCATGCTAGAGCACCGCCTTTAATCGAGCAACTCGACCCCGAGACTTATTCTTTTGTAAGCCCTGTACTTATTCTATCGGTCTCTTTTGCCGAACCGCTAAGTAATGGGGACATAAACACACCAGCATCGGTTGTCAAGCAATGCTAGGGGAACAAACACAGACACACAAACACACACACGCATAGCCATATGGTTTTGGGTTCAGTCCCACTGCGTGGCATTTTGGGTAGGTGTCTTCCACTACAGCCTTGAGCTGACCGGAGCTTTGTGATTGAATTCGGTAGGTGGAAGTTACTGCCGTGTGTGTATGTGTGCGTATAGCTGCTCAGTGCCTCTCCGAAAGAGAGAGAGGGATATACATATATACGATGGGCATCTTTCAGTTTCCGTCTACCAAATCCACTCACAAGGCTTTGGTCGGCCCGAGGCTATAGTAGAAGACACTTGCCCAAGGTGCCACGCAGTGGGACTAAACCCGGAATCATGTGGCTGGTAAACAAGCTACTTACCACACAGCCACTTATATTATATATTTTGTCTGTATATGTGAAAGTTGTGGTCTGGTGGTTAGAGTGTTGCACTCATGACCACAGGATCATGGTTTCAATTCCTTGTCAACCATCCTGTTCAGAGGGAATGTTTGGCCTACTTGCCTAGCTAGAAGGTTGGCATCATTTGTAAGTTACAACAATGTGAAGAAGCACATTGTGATGAGTAGTGTATAGCAACATCCGACAGTTTGGTCGATACAGTGATAGTGATTTATGTATAAAACATATATGTATATATAATATATATATATATATAATATATATATATATATATATATATATATATATATATATATATATATATATATATATATATATACAAAGAGCAATAAAGATTCAAGTTAATTTAAAAAAATTTACTTGAATATGGTACCTAACTTAGATGCACCAAAAAAAACTATACTGATTTAACAATACAGTAATGTGGGGTGATTATAAGCGAGAAAGAAGCAACAAGAATGGATAGGTTTTTAGTACGATCGTTTCATACAAGGACAGGTTTTATTAAAAGTTGCAAAGATTACAGCATATAAACGAGTCCCGTACTCATCAGCTAAAATACATGTAAGTTCTCTAGACATCCTAGTGTTTGAGGCTATACTCATGAAGTAATGTAGATAATTAAACAGATTTCTAAAAGTTCTTTAAAGATGATGTACAGTCTTATCACAGAATTTTAAAAAAGTTTTGATAGCATCACAGAGAAGGTGACCTAATCCATATGAATTTCCATAGATATGATGAGGGATTATATACTCACAGAAGACAAATTTATCCATTGTTAATTACAACGAGGTGGGTCTCAATTCCTGCTTATTAGCATTACAGAGAGGGTGAATTAATCCTTAGTATATATGCACAGATTCCAATGGTGTAGATGTAAATTTCCAGAGAAATGGAGATGAATTTCATATTCACAGGCGATAAATTTTACAATGGTTGAACACAATGAGGTAGGTATCAATCCTTGTTATATGATTAGGTGTTTGCCATATTAATCACATTACTGCTATTCACAAGAGGCTGTAGCTACAGCCTCTTGTGAATAGCAGTAATGTGATTAATATGGCAAACACCTAATCATATAACAAGGATTGATACCTACCTCATTGTGTTCAACCATTGTAAAATTTATCGCCTGTGAATATGAAATTCATCTCCATTTCTCTGGAAATTTACATCTACACCATTGGAATCTGTGCATATATACTAAGGATTAATTCACCCTCTCTGTAATGCTAATAAGCAGGAATTGAGACCCACCTCGTTGTAATTAACAATGGATAAATTTGTCTTCTGTGAGTATATAATCCCTCATCATATCTATGGAAATTCATATGGATTAGGTCACCTTCTATGTGATGCTATCAAAACTTTTTTAAAATTCTGTGATAAGACTGTACATCATCTTTAAAGAACTTTAATGAACTTTAGAAATCTGTTTAATTATCTACATTACTTCATGAGTATAGCCTCAAACACTAGGATGTCTAGAGAACTTACATGTATTTTAGCTGATGAGTACGGGACTCGTTTATATGCTGTAATCTTTGCAACTTTTAATAAAACCTGTCCTTGTATGAAACGATCGTACTAAAAACCTATCCATTCTTGTTGCTTCTTTCTCGCGTATATATATAATATATATATATATATATATTATATATATAGGCGTAGGAGTAGCTGTGTAGTAAGTAGCTTGCTTACGAACCACATGGTTCCCAGTTCAGTATCACTGTGTGGCACCTTGGGCAAGTGTCTTCTACTATAGCCTTGGGCCAAGTAAAGCCTTTTGAGTGGATTTGGTAGATGGAAACTAAAAGAAGCCTATCGTATATATGTATATATATATATATATATATATATATGTATATGTGTCTGTGTTTGTCCCCACCAGCATTGCTTGACAGCTGATGCTGGTGTGTTTATGTCCCCATAACTTAGCAGTTTGGTCAAAGAGACTGATAGAATAAGTACTAGGCTTACAAAGGTTAAGTCCTGAGGTCGATTTGCTCGACTAAAGGCAGTGCTCCAGCATGGCCACAGTCACATGACAAACAAGTAAAAGAGTAAAAGAATAAAGAGTATATATGTAGCTCATAGTGCAGAATTGATGCTAGTACTGGTGCCACATAAAATGTTTTTGCTGGTGTGATGCTAAAAGCACTCAGTATATGCTATGGAGTGGTTGGCATTATGAAGGGCCTAGAACAATAAAAAAATGGAGCGTGACATAGCCTTTGGCCTTACCAGTTCTGGTCTAACCATCCAGCCCATGCCAGCATGAAAAATATGCCAGCTTGATAAATATGCTATGGAGTGGTCGGCATTAGGAAGGGCCTAGAACAATAAAAACCATACCATAGAGCAGTGCTTTTCAAACTTTTTGCTGGGGCGGAACCCCAAGGAAACATTCCACTGGCTCAAGGAACCCCTGCGCAATATTTTAATAGTCTTATGCACACATATCTGCACAGGAGAATTAAAAATTACTGCTGATTTTAGCAGTTTTGTAACTTATTGCAGAACCCCTGCACTGTACTGGCAGAACCCTAAGGTTCCGCGGAACCCTGGTTGAGAACCACTGCCATAGAGTAATAAAAAAATGGAGCATGGTGTGGCCTTTGGCCTTACCAGCTCTGGTCTAACCATCCAGCCCATGCCAGCATGAAAAATGAACATTAGATGATGATGATGATGATGATTGCATGCATATGCATTTATATATAGCTTAGACTATTTGTGGACCTGTCTCCATTTTCTCTTTCTCTCTCCTTCACTTTGAAACAAACATAAGTACCATCTACGTAATATTCATTTGTCTTGAGCTATTTGAATTTGATAGCATTCATTGATTATTTGACACCCTGCACTGAGTTGGCATGGTGAATTGAAACAGGCTGTCTGCAGATGTAGGATGATAATGAGATATTAAATATTAAAGCTATATAAATAACATAACGTTCTGAGTCACTTGCTAGTCTATAACGATTTGAAAGAGGAAAAAAAAAAATTTTTTTTTTCATGAGATTCTTTCCTTTATATGAAAATATGAGTTAATCGGTCGCAAAATTGCTTACATTGAGAACTAAGGTGTTTCAGTCACCTCACCATACCAATAGGTTAATATTTGTGAAACAACAGTTGAAGGTGAAGAACTTAGAATAATATGAGACATCTATGAGTATCTCTTGCATTCTTTGAGCAATAACTCACAGTGAACTGCTGCAAACACAAGAATTGTAAAATCTAATGTGTATCATCATCATCATTTTATGTCCATTTTCCATGCTGGCATGAATTGAATTGTTACTGTTGGAATACTTCCTACTCAGAGTCACTTAGATGGGTCAAGGGTCCACTCTTTGCTCATACAATTCATTTGGCATGGTTTCTAGCACCGAATGCCATTCCTAATACCAATTACTTTACAAAGAGTGCTGGGAGCATTTCATTGTGTATATATGTGTGTTTGTGTCTTCTTGTCTTGACGTTGTGTGATAGTTGTAAACAAGCATCACCGTCATACAAGCTATGTTATTCGCTTCCAATCTTCGATGGAAATATGTCTAATCATAGAGAATATTACCTTACTTGTAAACAACTAAGGGATAGTAACAGGAAGAGCATCAGTTGTAGAAATATCTACTTCAATGGTTTCAATTTTTCTTTATTACCCACAAGGGGCTAAACATAGAGGGAACAAACAAGGACAAACAAAGGGATTAAGTTGATTACATCGGCCCCAGTGTGTAACTAATACTCAATTTATCGACCCCGAAAGGATGAAAGGCAAAGTCAACCTCAGCAGAATTTGAACTCAGAACATAATGGCAGATGAAATACCTATTTCTTTACTATCTACAAGGGGCTAAACACAAAGGGGACTAACAAGGACAGACAAACGGATCAAGTCGATTACATCGGCCCCAGTACACAACTGGTACTTATTTAATCAACCCCAAAAGGATGAAAGGTAAAATCGACCTCGGCGGAATTTGAACTCAGAATGTAACAGCAGATGAAATATCTATTTCTTTACTATCCACAAAGGGCTAAACATAGAGGGGACAAACAAGGATAGACAAACGGATCAAGTCGATTACATCGACCCCAGTGCACAACTGGTACTTATTTAATCGACCCCAAAAGGATGAAAGGCAAAGTCGACCTCGGCGGTATTTGAACTCAGAACGTAGCGGCAGATGAAATACCGCTAAGCATTTCACCCGGTGTGCTAACGTTTCTACCAGCTTACCACCTTTCCAATGGTTTCTGTCTGACCCATGCAAGCTTGGAAACATGGAGATTAAAACAATGATATTAGTGACAAAAACAATTAATCATCAAAATGCCACCCTGTGCAACTGCTCTGTTCCCAGTAACTACTTTCTATAATCAAAGCATAAGCTGATGTCCACATGACCTCAAACATTCAAATAAGGATTTATTTGTATGCACCATCTGCATGTAACATTTAGTTGTTAACGATAATACAGTAATATATCTTAAATGGAGTAGATCTTGTGAAGATAAAGCATACTATCTTTTATCTTTTACTTGTTTTAGTGATTGGACTGCAGTCATGCTGGGGCCTTGAAGTGCTTTATCTGACCAGATCAACTCCAGTATTTATTTATCTAAATCTGGTTCTTACTCTATCGGCTTCTTATACCAATCCACTAAATTCTTGGAATTTAAACGAATGAAAACTGGTTGTCAAGTGGTGAGAGGGACAAACATAGGCACAAAGGCACACACACACATATATACATATACATACATATATATTTACATATACACACATATATATATATATAATAAGAGCAAATAATATCTTTAATGGTTTTTAAAAAAGCCAACAATTATTTACTGGTAGATTTCGGCATGTAAATATAACCATTAACGGTAGGAACTTCTGTAAAGTTCAGTATATATATATTGTGTATAAATAAAAGAGGCAGGCAACAGGTTGCTTAGCCGCATACCGAAAAAATTAGAAATAGCAGTCAAAGACTGTTTATTTCTATTTTCTACAAATGGGACTCCACATACGACATATCCCTGTAATTCACATATGCAAAATAGAAGGAAGAAATAACGAAAACAAAACCGTTAGACTTTGTTTTCCTTATTTATTCCTTCTATTTTGCATATGTGAATTACAGGGATATGTCGTATGTGGAGTCCCATTTTTATTTATATACAAAATATATATATATATATATGTAGAAGATATTTGTGTCATGCAAACTAACACCTGTGCCTGTAGCATGTAAAAGTACCCTTTACACTTTGACGAACTTCCATCACACTTTTATGAACCATCCGTCTCTGTCTATTGCTGCCTATTCTTTCTGTCCAGTCTTCTGTACCATTTAGATTTACCTCTCACTCCCAATGTACCTTGTGGCTATGTTCCAACACATCTCCATCATCATCATCTCTCTCTCTCTCTGTTTCTCTCTCTCTCTCTCTCTCTCTCTCTCTCTGTTTCTCTAACTTCTTTAACTCTATGTCTCTTTCCTCTCTTGCCTTTTCTAAGCTGTAATAGCCAAGCAAAACACATATTTCTATCCCTCTGTTGTTCTTTCACTGCTTGATTAACATAAAGCCATCTCCCTTAATACTACTCCCAGTCTTGGGGTCTTTGTCTTATAAGTTACTCCATGACCCCACTGGTGCTGGTGCTGCATATAAAGCTTGGGTGTCATGTTAAAAGCACCTACTACTCTTTGTGAGATGGTTGGCATTAGGAAGGGCATCCAGCCATAGACACCAAACCAAAGCAGACAGTGGAGCCTGGTGCAGTTCTATAGCTTACCAGCTATGATGATGATGATGATAATGATGACCAGGGGCTAGTTTTGGGTAGGTTGGTATTAGAAGGTGTTTTTATCTTGTAGGAAAAAACTTAAGGCAATAGAAAAACACTTCTGTAATATACCAGGTAGCTTTGTTGATATAGATGTTCCACTGAAAGTCAGTTTGACCCGACAGTTTAATCGATCCATTTATACAGATGCACCTATTGCATGTACATGAGGAGTCTCTATGTGGTTGCTCAAACTGTTAGAAATAGCAGTCAAAACTTCTTCAAATCACAACTATTATCTTGAAAAAAAAAAGAAAAGAAGAAAAAGGAAGGATATATTAGATGTGATTTTAGATATAAATAATATTTTAAAAAATGAAATAAGATAAAAACACCTAGTGAGGTGGTCATGGCTGGAAGAATTCTTGCTCAGAGCTGACCCAGGGCTAAACAAGGAAAAGAGTACATTTTGGAGATATGTATATTTATTTATACGTGTATAATAAATAAATGCAGACCAATGAAGCAGCTTTGAAAGTGCGTAGGTGTAAAATACACCTGTATACCCTCATATAGTAAATATCTGCATAGATACACACCGTGAACACATACAAATATTACACTCTCTTACTCTGTTGCACACCTCAAGCAGGCAACTGCTATTACTAAATCTGTACAGATGTATGCTTGTTTGTGTGTGAGTGTGTGTGACTGTGTGTATGCGCACGTGTGTATGTGTGTACATGTGAGTGTGTCTGTCAATGTGAGTGCATGTGTTTAAGAGATAAAGAGAGAGAGAGAAGAGAGATAAGAGGGAGAGAAAGAGGGAAGGAGGCTGTATATTGAATCTTTTCTCAGCGAATACATTTGCTCTCGTTTATTGATCTCGATGCTAGAGCTTACCTGATATTTGAATTAGATTCAGACTGAGCCAACACTGTGCATGTGTGTGTGTATGCATTTGTGCATGATTATGTCTGTTTGTATGTGAATGTGTGTGTGTGTGTGTGTGTGTGAGCAAACAGTCATATTTTGCACTGGTGCACAAGATTGATACTCTTTACATCTATAAACGCAACCACCACAAACCTAATCAGTCATCAAAATCTATCGATGTATCTTCAACAGACATTCTCACAAGTGTTTGTTTGTTTTCTTTCTTTTTAACGTTAACCTTCCATCTTCATCATAAAACAATGTTTTAAACTACAGCTTAGGAAAGGGAGACATTTCAAATTTTAAATAGTTTAACATATTGTTTGGTCCTGGTTATGCTGGAGTATACAGAGGTGAATATAGCTTAATTGTCATTTTGTCCCGAGTCAGCAAACTTATAATCAAAAAAATTCCATGTGACCATCCCAACTTTTTTTAAATGCAGGGAACTCAAGACAACATTACCACAGTATCCAGTGTGTCATGATTTTTAAGACAGTAGAGTAATATCTGGGGGAGATTTGACTGCTATTTCTAGCGTGTCGGGCACCCATGTTGAGGTTCACTTGTTAGTTTTGTTAAGTGTTAAGTGATATGGTATCAAACTACCAACTCACTGCTCTTTAGTTTCGAAACCCTGAGTACTTTTCACATGTTTGGGAAATACAACTGTTTTTATATTCTTTAGTTTTCATTCTGCTATTGGCATTATGGTAACAGATTCTTCCCAGAACATAATGACACACTAATATCAGATGAAGAAGAGGACATATATGTCTTTTAATCTTTACAACTTGAATTTGTTGCTATGATTTCTTTTTTTTCAGAAACTAGGTGGGAGTGTGCTGGAGCAATGCCACAACTTTTTACTGCATCATGTAAGTACCAGTGCAGGAGCTTCAATGTGGTCAATTGCTCAGCTAGAAATAGTAGTCAAATATCCCTTTGATGTAAGGTTTTAATCAAAATTTTTTTAAAGCAGGAAATTTATAACGTAAGACCAAGCGAAAATGTTAGGTGGATTGCTATAAAAAGGTTTAACACAGACTGATTTTCTAGTCTTTTGAAATTTTTTATCATTGATTAGTCAGAGATGTGTCAGCATCAATGACTTCTGTAGTTTTTCCCAGATGAGTTATGCTCAAGTTCTAAGTTAGTACTAATACATTTAATGTAATCATTGTCAACACCACTGCTACCACTGTCACCGTTGTATTTGTTGTTGTTGTTGTTGTCACTGTTTTAATGTCCACTTTTCCATGCAAGGACTGGATGGAATTTATTAAGGAAAACTTTATGTGACTAGTTACCCTCCCTCTCAACAGCTCTTGCCTGTTTCCAAGCAAGGTAATATTTCTTCATAGCTGGACATATTTTTATGGAAGATTGGAAACGGATGACACCACTTGTACGATGGTCACACTCGTTTACAACTCTTGTGTAATGTCATGACAACAAGACACTCATACACATACACATACAACACACATATACAACACATAATATATATATATATATATATATATATATCGAAATCGAATTGAACCAGCCAGGATCCCTGGTCTGGTGGTACGTAAAAAGCACTATCCGACTCGTGGCCGATGCCAGCGCCACCTCGACTGGCTTCCGTGCCGGTGGCACATAAAATACACCGATCCGACCGTGGCCGTTGCCAGCCTCGCCTGGCACCTGAGCAGGTGGCACGTAAAAAGCACCCACTACACTCACAGAGTGGTTGGCGTTAAGAAGAGCATCCAGCTGTAGAAACATTGCCAGATAAGACTGGAGCCTGGTGCAGCCTTCTGGCTTCCCAGATCCCCGGTCGAACCGTCCAACCCATGCTAGCATGGAGAACGGATGTTAAACGATGATGATGATGATGATGATATATATATATATGTATTATATATATATGTATTATATATATATGTATACGACAGGCTTCATTCAGTTACCATTTCCCAAATCCACTCACAAAGATTTGGTCAAGCTGGAGGTAGAATAGAAAACACTTGTGTCCAAAGAGCTATGCAGTGAGACTTAAGCCAAAATGATGTGGTTGGGAAGCAAACCTCTTAACCACACAGCCTGGTTTTGCCTCTAGAGTAAACAAAATTTAATTGAAAATAATTATGCAGTTGGAAAAAACATTAACTCAATGACTAATGTTACTTTAATGATTTCAACAAATATGGGAGATTAAGTGAAGCATAGAATTCTATGGATCAGGTGGAGTAGGGCTGAGAGAATAACGAAGCAAATGTGCAATGTTGTATATGGAGAGGCAAATTACTCAAAGATGGTTGTGTTTCAGTTTGAACTTCTGTAAGCCAATGCTTGCAGAGAGAGAAAAAGAGAAAGAGGGAGAGAGAGAGAGAGAGAGTGTGTGAGAAAGAGAGAGGGAGAGAGAAAGAGAGAGAGAGAGAGATATGAATCATGTACTCAAATTGCTAGAGTCTCCCTAAACTCATTGGATGATGTTCTAAATAACCTTAAAATATGGGATGGTCACACCTGGAATATGTTTGATCATGGGTCAGCTCAGTATTTACCTGGGTCTAAGCAACATGAACAACAGTATAGGCAGAGACAGATTTGCAGGGAGTTACAGTCTGAAAAGTTATGACGAAACATGGTATATAAAAGCAATATCTGATTGTGATGACACAAGAATGAAAAACAGGTGCAATGATGTAGTAGGAGTACAGTGTAAATAACCAATTTAGAGAGGCAATGGCTGGTGTAAAAAAAGAACGGAGAAGAAAACTGATCATTTATGAATCCAGCATTGTAGCATATATTTTGTGATGGAGGTTTTGTCCAATAGCCAAATATTGGAATAAATGCCTGCTTTTACTTTTTAATCCCTGAAGGGACAAAAAAGCATGAATCAGTGATAGAATTCACACATTTCAATCATCTATACTCCACATCTACAAAAACTGAACTTATGCCTTGCCAAAATAAATAAATATTTGCCATGGGAAGTTCAACAGCATTCAATAAATTGAGGTAAATGGATAACAGTTTAGTGGAATTAATATTATGTTTGAATTGGCTAAAGTTTGTATGTGGGTGGACTGAAAAGTTAATATGCATTGTTTCTTTTCAGGTAAACTGACAACTGACTGTTCAAAAAAGACTTCTTAATTAACTATTTGTGACTTCTCATGAAAATAAAATATCATCATGATGTTATCAAATACCTGCAGAAATGTCCAAGGACATTTGTGTTGACATGATTGCTACATTAGAGTATGACACTCCAGTTTTATCAAAAGTACAAAAGTGGGCAGCTGAATTTAGGAAGGTAAGGGAAGGTAGAATATATGAGCTGGAGATGACTGGCTTAAATGTTAAATGGTAATTATCTTTGCACTCAAAACAATTAATGTCCTATAACAGGATACCAACCATTGATCTTTGAGACTGCCAATCTGCCCAATTCCCGAAGATATTGCTTGTTATGATCAATATGATAGGTTATCAGATAAAATTCTAATTTTTACAAAATTATTTTAATCATATCCAGTGTTCCGACGAAGAGCTCCGCTCGAAACGTCATACCTCCCTGCTTCCATTTCCTGAGCGCCTATTAATAATAATACTGTAATTGTTCCATTGTTGTTGTTTTTTTGTTTCCCGTTTGGATTAAAATTATATATATATATATATATATATATATATAATATATATATATATATATATATATATATATATATATATATATATATATATATATATATATAATATTAATTAGAGACAAAACCACTATTTTGTAAAACAAACAAGGAAAGACTTAATCAATACATAAAATTTTAATAAAAAGTAAAAAATAAAAAGTAAAAAATATTATATAATATTTTACTATAAAATTGGATTTAATCCTAAATCTGATTTTTTCCCTGTAAATTTGGATTTATTCCCTAATATTTATTATTTATATATATATATATATATATATAAGTAGGTGAATGAATTATTCTATGTCTCTCTCTCACACACACAAACACACGCACCCATTAACACAAGCACACACCCACACATTTCTATACATGCACCAAACATACTGTCCCCTACCTATTTTTACTTCCTCCTACTATCCATTTTTGATGGCAATGCTTATAATGGATTTTTTTAAAAAAACACTCATTATTGCTTTGGTTACCATATAGGCAATCATTTTTGTTTGTCTTGTTGTTGAGAGAGGCTCCTTTTCTTTCCTGATGAGAAGATTGCATAATGCACCCTTTATTCCTTCGGAATGAAAATATGCTGTCTTCGAAACATGTGTCGAGAGTAAAGGAATATATATATATATATATATATATATATATATATATATATATATATATATATATATAAAAAGAAGTCAAAAATACTTCTGTGTCATAGAATAGTCACAAAATTAATACAAGCTTGATAGGAAAGAATAAGATAAGATAAGCAGGGATAAGATAATATTATTGTTCACTGGAATTCTTTCCTATCAAGCTTGTATTAATTTTGTGACTATTCTATGACACAGAAGTATTTTTGACTTCTTTATATATATATATATATATATATATATATATATATATATATATATATATATATATAAAAAGAAGTCATAGAATAGTCACAAAATTAATACAAGCTTGATAGGAAAGAATTCCAGTGAACAATAATATTATCTTATCCCTGCTAGGTCAGCAAATATAAAGCTGGTTAATTTGATATCGTGATTTTGAATTTAGAGCCAAGCGGTACCTGATTCTCTTCAACCAAACCTGGCAGCCAACGACTACTAAAATTTGCCCCTACGTATATAAGTATATATATACCCCCATGCTTGACTGCTAAATCTACAAGTTCTTTTCATTCTTTCTTTGTTTATTTTCTCTTCTTCTTTTCTGTTGAAGAGCATAGACTCAAAACATAAAAAGACTTTTACATTTTTCTCGAATGTCAAACTAATATACCTGCATGTTGTTCATACACCTGTCTTCATCTTTTGTTTTTCTATAAATTTCAACTATGTATTATACACTCACATGGTCACCCCACTTTTAACCTGCCTTAACTGTCTACTCTTTGGACTTGCATATCTTAACCACTTCCCGAACTTTCTGCATCTCTCCTCATCTACCCCCAAATTTCAGGCCTTGTGCCTTTAGTAGAAAGGATTATAATAATAATAATTATTGTTGTTGTTGTTGTTATTATTGTTGTTGTTGTTGTTATTATTATTATTATTATTATTATTATTATTATTATTATTATTAGTATTATTATTATTATTATTATTATTATTAAGGTGACAAGCTGGTAGAATCGTTAGCATGCCGAACAATATACTTAGTGGCATTTTGTCTGTCTTCACTTTCTGAGTTCAACTAAATACCAGTACTCTACCCAGATTACCACTTGATATATTGACTCTACTTTCATGGATTTCACTGGATTTTTTTTCTTTCATATATATATATATATATATATATATATATATATTTCTTTACTACCCACAAGGGGCTAAACATAGAGGGGACAAACAAGGACAGACAAAGGGATTAAGTTGACTACATCGACCCCAGTGCGTAACTGGTACTTAATATATATATATATATATATATATATATAATATATATATATATATACATATATATATATATATCTATATATATATATATATATATATATATATATATATATATATATTATATATATATATATATATTATATATATATATATATATATATATATAGATATATATATATATATATATATATATATATATATATATATATATATATAAATATATTTATAATCTGAATGGAGGCAATGCAAGTGGAAACTAGAGGAACATAATTAAAAACCACACTGAAAATCAAATATATACATATGTTCTAAATTTATAAAATGGATATAAAAATTAGTAGGAAAGTAGGAAAGTAGGAAAGATTATTATTATTACGGTTGCTGCTGTTGCTTTATATTAGAAATTATTTTTATTTATATATTTTTACAGGACATCTAATGTAGGTAAGGAGCCATAGGTGGCTCCATCCACAACAGATCCAACATTGGGGCAACTTGTCCTACTGCCTAGTCTCAATAACATGTCTGCATCCAACCAAAATGAGCGAGTGGTGACGCCAACCCTTAGTGATGTGCCATTCTTTGACAGCCTGTTTCGAGAAATGAATGTCCAAGTCGATCAGATGCACCGTGACATACAATCAATGCGTACTGCAATGCTTCGAATGAACCCAAGTGATGATTTTGGTGTTGAATCCAGTACACCATTGGATAAATTTCGTGATCCTATTGTTGTTGGCCCAGATGGTGACAAATGTTTTCAGGTAAGAATATAATTATTGCTGCAAATGGTGGTTATGCTGTTACAAATGTTTGTAGATTTTGTAGGTGAGAAAACTCTGTTTTTTACATGTTTGCCTATGTGTCCTTTGATATAGAACATCATCATCACTATGAAGGCGGTGAGCTGGCAGAATCGGTAGCACGCCGGGCGAAATGCGTAGCCGTATTTCGTCTGCTGTTACGTTCTGAGTTCAAATTCCGCCAAGGTCAACTTTGCCTTTCATCTTTTCAGGGTCAATAAATTAAGTACCGGTTACGCACTGGGGTCGATGTAATCGACTTAATCCGTTTGTCTGTCCTTGTTTGTCCCCTCTGTGTTTAGCTCCTTGTGAGTAATAAAGAAACAGATATAGAACATCATCATCACTTACCTGTTATTTGATTGACCACTAATTGCAAAACTCCAATTATTCAGTTCATTAGCTTCTTATTTGCAAGCAATCTATGCCAAGCCATATAAAGGTCTTTTCATCAGCAAACGATCAGAGCAATTTCTGATTCTGAAGAGGCGACCCAGTGTATAGGTTGTGGTCTTAGCAAAATTTTATATGTGAGTTCACCACAAAAGGTCACTAAACTCAAGGGCCTGGCATTTGAAGCCACATTTTAGCACTGTACCATGTGCAAGAAGGATGTAGTGTGGCAAAATTGCTGAACTATCAGACATGAATCAAAATCAATACAAGTGATAGAGAGATAGAAATGAGGGAGAGAGTTGAGAAAACAGAATGAGAGTAGAGAGAAATATAGAAAAGGACAGACAGACAGACAAGCAGGTGGATGGAGTGCTGCAAAATTGCTTAATTATTAATTAAAGGCACATTTATCAATAAAGATTAAAACAAAGCTATATATGTTCATATTTAACATACTTACGTAAACTCAAACTTGGATAAACCTTTTGCTATGGTAACTGTCTCAGAAGAGAAATTCTCCTTATAGATAACCCTTTCTACTAGAGGCACAAGGCCTAAAATTTGTTAGGAGATAGGCCAGTCAATTACACCAACTCCAGTGCTTCCCTGGTACTTATTTCATCAACTTCAAAAGGATGAAAAGCAAAATCGACCTGGCTTGTCTAAACTAGATAACTGTTTGTCATTGTTGCAGGTACAACTTGACGTCAGTCCATTTAAACCTGATGAAATTACCATCAAAACAATTGATAACCAACTGACCATCCACGCAAAACACGACCAGAAAACAGCCAGTTCCAGCATCTATCATGTCTTCTCTCGGCAATACACACTCCCAGATGGCACAAACTCAGATAATCTGAGAGCTACTCTTTCTAATGATGGTGTTCTCAGTATCCAATGTCCATTGGAATCAAATGAGTTAGCTGCCAACTATCCAATTGCCATTCAGAAGGAATAATCACCTGCTCCACTTCCCTTACCAATGCTGTTACTTGCCACAGTGATACTCTAAGCTACAGGTAAGTCTTTTCATCTTTACTTTTCATTACTTGCTGTCAGCTTACCCTCAGAAACAAATGTTATCATTCTTACTTACTTTCATTCCCCTCTATTAATAAGCAATCACCAGCATGAACAAACAAGGGAGCCTCTATGCCAGCATTCATCTGGCTAGAAATAACAACCAAATTTTTATCAAATCAACTTATAAAAGGAAAGACTTGTTGGATAATGTGGTCCAGGATACTCTATACCTGAGGAAAATTAAACACTGGTTCTTGGAAGATGGGACACTTTTGTTCATAGGTGTGCTTGATTAAGACTCATCTTGGATAAACAAACAAAGCAATAATGGCATTGATGATAATAATAATTCTGTCTAGAATAGGCAAAAAACACCTGAAACTTTGGGGAAGGGGCTAAATCAATTACATTGACTTCAGTGCTCAGCTAGTACCTATTTTATTGACTGTGAAAGGATATATTAATGAGTTTATTGTATACAGAGCTCAGGTGCACTACTTGTCAGAAAAGGGTAATAAAGGGGACAGTAAGTGGCAGTAAGTTGAATAAAGGAAGACAGTGAGGATAGCCAAAAATGCATGCACAATACATTGAATAGAACATAAAAAGACAGAAAATGGAATGGTAAAAGAAAATAAATAAGGTAAGGGTGTATAGACATGTTGAGAGAAGTAATTGGTTAGTTGTAGGAATCATGAAATTTTTGAAAGTATAGTATTCTGAGATCATCCACTCACTCTAGCCAATATATCAAGTCATCAAGAATGAAATGTCTGATTTTCTTATGCACCAAGTTCAGCAGTTGTTAACTGTAATATCTTATCCTGACAATTCTTTGTTTTACAACATTGAAGAATTGCATCATCACTTTTTGAAAAGCATTCATGGTGTCTGGTCATATTGTGAGTTTTCTGAACCCATGGATAGGTGAAAAAATTTGTGTTGTTTATGGAATATGAGTTCTGTTATGGAACTAATGCTACCCAGACAGCTTGAAACATCAATGAGGTGTTTGGAGAAGATGTGGCAAATGAGTGCACTGTACATCAATGGTTTGAGAAGTTCCAGTGTAGTGACTTTACTCTTGAAAATCAGCCCCATGGTATACCTGAGACCAAGGTGGATAATGATGAGCTGGAAGCTGTAGTGGAAGCAGATACATCTCAAACAATGTGTGAGTTAGCAGCAAGGTTTGATGTTTCAATTCCAACTGTATTGGACCTTCTGAAACAAATTAGCAAGAAGCTGGACAAGTGAATACGACATGAACTGAACAAGCATCAAATGACACATCGTCTTAAAACTTGCTGTTCTTTGCTGTCACAGCAAAAAAGTGAACCATTTTTGCATTGTATTGTTATGTGTGATGAAAAGTGGATTCTTTTCAACAATAGCAACAGTAGTAAGTGTTCTGCATGTTGCCAAAACACAATCCAAAAAAGAATATTCACCAAAAAAGGCTAATGGTGTCTGCCAAAACACAATCCAAAAAAGGATAATGGTGTCTGTTTGGTGGTCCAGCACTGATGTCATCCACTACATCTTCATGAGACCTGGTAAGTCAATTACAACGAATGTATATATCAACCAACTGAATGAAATAATGAGTGAACTTGCAATTAAACAATCCAGATTGGTCAATAGAAACAGGTCAATTCTCTTGCAAGACAATGTTTGACCATAAGTTGCTCAAAAAACACTACTCAAGTTACAGAAACTGAACTTGGAAGTACTCTGTCATCCATCATATCCACCAGACCATGCACCAACTGATTATCACATTTTCCAGGCATTAGACAACTTTTTACAAAGAAAAAACATCAAATCTGAAGAAGATGCAAAAACAGCCTTTCATGATTTCATCATCTCTTATGTTCCAGAATGTTTCACTGCCAGCATAAATAACCTACCAATAAAACAGCAAAAGTGTGTTGATAATTTAGGTGCATACTTTAACTGCATAGGTTTTTGTTGAGATAAAGTAAAATAAACTTTCAGTTCAAAATCAGTCATTTCATTCTTAATGACCTGATATAAACATCAAGCTGGCAGAATCATTAGCACATTGAGCAGAATGCTCAGCAGCATTTTGTCCATCATTAAGTTCTGAGTTCAAATTCCACTGGGTTGACTTTACCTGTCATCCTTTCAAGGTCGATAAAATAAGTACCAGTTGAGTACTAGGGTCGATGTATTGACTGTCCTCCTACCCCAAATTCCAGACCTTAGCCTATAGTAGAAAGGATTATTTGTTTGTTTAATTATACATACATGGTTGTTGTCGCTGTTGTTGTTGCTGCTGCTGCTGCTGTTGTTGTTTAGCCCAAGGTCGTCTCTGACTGAGCAGAACCCTATGATCAAACATTGAGTGTCTAGGACTAATCTGATGTGTTCTTGCTTTTTAGAAGATGCTTGATATGATTGGCAATCGGCAGAACTGTTAAGGCACAGACATTTTGTGGCATTTGTTCTGACTCTTTGCATCAGGAGTTCAAATCACACAGAGGTCAACTTTGCTTTTCATCTTTCTACAGTTGATGAAAGAAAGTACAATTCTAATACTCAGTCCAATTCCTCTTTTACTCTCCCACTTTCTCTCATTACCCCATCTCTCTCTCTCTCTCTCTTTCTCTCTCAGAATCAACAGCACCACATTGTGAAAAACTCTTGGGGAAACCAGTCACACTATCTCTTTCCATCAAGACACACCCAATTTTACCTCAGTACAATGGGACAGTCACTAAGACTCTGGTATGACTATCACACATGGTGATGGTGATGATGATGATAATGATGACATGTAATTTGAAAGAGATTAAGTTGCTATTTTTTGTAGGTTGTGTGCTCAGATCAAGGCTCCTTCCAACTCATGGATTTTTCTGTTGACTCATCAATTGTTCTCAAAATAGCTGCACTTGCTCTCAATTCCTGTGATGGTGGTGGAAGGGGCATTATTATTATTTAAGTGAGTATTATGAGAAGCCTCTTTTGGTTTTATTGTCCAAAGGTGACAAGATGGCAGAAATAGTACCAGTGTTAAACCCCTTCCCTCTACATTCTCAATTCAATAACACTTTGTAACACGATTTTTGTTCTTGGGTAGCACGATTAAAATTTTGTCACACAGTGTTATCACCGAGGTCAGTTTTGGCTTTCACCCATCTGAGATCCTTATGATAGGTATCAATCATATATTGAGCTTTTCCTCATCATCTATATAAGTTTCTTATGACTTATAACTTTAGGGCAATATAAAACATCTCTTTAAATATGTATGAACGACAGTCTTCTGTTTAATGCTGATAAAAGACAGTGAGGTAGAGGTATAGAGTATAGTGATAAAGGAGGACCAAAATGTTTAAGAATCTTTAAGACATGTTCATATGCACACAGGCATATGTATTTATATGTATTAGGTCATTCCATAAATAATACAATTTTTTAATACTTCTTTTATTTTTCAAAATTAAGATAAAGTTCATTTTTAATCTAAACTATACTCGCCTTCATTTTCCACAATGCTCTTCCATCAATCTGGAAGACTTGCAAGGCCCCTCTTCCAAAATTCACCTGTCTATGATGAAAAATACTCCTCCTGTACTGTTCTGACCTCATCTACAGAATTCATATTTTTTCTGTCCGAATGATTTTGAAGACTATGGGATAAATGATAATCAGATGGGGCAATATCTGATGAATATGGTGGGTGGGGCATTGTTTCCCATTCAAACTGCTCCAGCTTTTGGAATGTCATCTTCGCTGTATGTGGCCGAACATTGTTCTGATGGAAGAACACCTTTTGTCTTGAAACCAGAGACGGTGGTTTTTCTTCTATCACTGACTTAAGCCATTCAAGCTGCTTGCAGTAGATCTCCATTGTTATTATTTGGTTTGGGTGGACTAAACCTTTCATATCCCACCAAAAAGATAACAACACCTTACATGGATGAAGACCTTCTTTAGCCTGGGGTGCTGGTGTTTCTCCTTTCCCTACCCACTGTCTTCAGCACTTGACATTTTTATGGAGATCCCATTTTTTGTCACCAGTCACCAGTCCAAGAAAGATACATTCATGATATGTGACAGCAAAAAAGAGCACACATTCACTCTCTGCATGTAATTAGACTCGGAAATTTTGTAAGAAACCCATTGACCAAATTTGCTGACTTTCCCAATGGCACACAGGAGTCGATGAATGGTTGAATGACCAAATCGAAGCTTCTCTGCAAGTTCCTCAACATTTACGATGGGATTTTGTTCCACCAAGGTTTGCAGAACATCCTCATTAAGCACTAAAGATCTTCCAAATGAGGCTTGTCTTCTAGGCTGTAGTTTCCAGCTTGGAATTTCTGGAACCACCATTAGCACTACATTTATATTCCTTGCACTTTCCATTGCACTGTTGCCTTTATTTAATTTTATTGGCAAGATATGCCAAATATGCTCCTTTGTCACTTCCATTATAGCTTTGAGAAAATAACTGTTAAAATTGAACTGCAAACTTCAAAACTTGCACTAAGAATAAGGAGAAGTTAAAATTACTACTTGTTTTTATAGCAAGTTGATACAGGTAGTTTATCCTGTCTCTCTCCAACTTTTAGTTCATGCGATTGAAAAAAACGACATTATTTATGGGATGACCCAATACATAAGAACTTATGTATTTCTATGCTTTGTTAAAAAACAATGTTCAGTTTTATCATTCTTATTAAAGATATTTTATATCCCCAAGTTTTTTTACAGTTTCTTTGGAACAATAAGTTTTCCTGTTCCATAATCAATATTTTCACAGTCTTATCATCAGGATATGAAATAGGTTTGTCCTCCATGTTCCCTCTTTTATAATAATTGAATTTATGTAGACTATACTACCAAAAATTTTGTCCATTAGACTTCCATGTCAGTAATTATGTTTTCTTTTAAAGACATCAGCTTCATGCAGGCTTTATTGCTCCATTTTTTTTTACCATTATACTTCCCTGTCAGCAGTTACATATTAGTTTTATGTGTGTTTGTTGTTAGTGTGTTTAATTTAGCATTATGTTGTGATAAGAGTACTGTTTACATGATTAAGCTTCTATTTTGCAGGGAACTTTATATAGTATGGATGTATTGTCCATTAATATTTATCTGTCTAGTTTTATTTTATGGTATAGTGTGTTGCACTTCCTCTTTATAGTAAATGCATAGTAAGCCCACAAGAGAGTGTTGTACCAGTATGGCCAATATAAAAGTTGGAGTCATGAAGTTTACAAATTTCTGTTTTATATTCCAGTTTATATTGAGCATCAGTAACTTCGCATATTTACATACCTGTGGTGTGTTATTGATAAGTAGGGTTTTGAATTGTGTGTTTTTGTAGTATATTGTTAGTTCTAGTTTATGGTTTGGTGAAATGTATTTTGTGTTTTGTTTTTATGGTGGGGTTTTTGATGATGCATTTGTCTGTTTGATAGCTGTTGTATAGTTTGTGTATTGAACTGAGTATGCATATGAATGGATGTACAAAGTATGTGTGTGTGTGTGTGTGTAAGAAAAATAGGGAGAGAGAAGTGGGAAAGAAGGACAAACAAACAAAAAAGAGAAAGAGATAGAGAAAGTGAGAGAGAAAGAGACAGAGTGGGAAGGAGAGAAAGAGGAGAGGGAGAGAGAGAAAGGAAGAGAGAGTGAGAGAGATTGGGTAAAAGAATATGCAAGACAGACAGACAAACAGAAAATAATTATTTTGAAACTAGTCACTAAATTATTATTTAACTTTTCACATCTGATTCTATTTTCTTTACTAGTTAAGAGAATAATGGTGTGAAATAAGCAAGGAACTGTTGCTACAGCAGGAATCCATAAAGAAGCCTAAGATGCTGGAATACAAGAGTTTCTTCGTTTCACTGGTTGTTGGAAATTATTATAACATGAAAATTTACACAGAGGACAATAGAATCACGTGATTTTGTTTTCTGTTTTTCTTTATCTTTCTTCAAGTGTAGCCTTATTTAAATATTAATTTTGGAGTCAATAAATAAACACCTTCAATATAACGTAGTGGCAAAAAATAACAAAAGAAGTCGAATATGTATATGAATGTGCATACATAGAAATATATGTGTATATATATACGTTTTTACATACATGCATACATACATACAGCCCCCTAAAGCCCTCACTTTTTTTCTTCCTCCAACCACTTTTTCTCAATCACTCTCTTTATTTTCCGTCTATATTTTGCTTATCATGAAGGGCAAGTGTCTGAAATGTCAAGACTCTCTCCCTTCCTTTAACCTGTTAAACTAATACAACATTTGTTAAGACTTGTACATCCTGTGTTGTCTTCTGTCGTATTCATCGCTTTCATTTTACACACACATATGAACTAGTGGGCAAACAGAAGATAAGGGCACTCGACACATTAAGTAGGTGTTACATTTATTATTGAAAATAGTTTGATCCAGTTCTATATGACGTAAAGTTTTGCAGGCCCCTAACAGAAGTCCATCTCTTTTAGGCTATAAATCTGGTAATCTATAACCTGAAAGATTGGCTTCTATATAATAATAATAATAATGAAATTATTGTATACAGTGCTCAGGTGCACCACAACTTGTCAAAAGTGCGTATAGAGTATATGCAGTAATGTACAAATGTCTGGAAAGCGAACAGTGTATGAGTCAGATACATGCTTGTGTGTGTATGGAGGGGAGAAAATCAGGTGTAGTGTTGGCGAATCTCAGGAAGCATGGAAGTTTTGAAGGATGCAGTGCTCCGACAACTAACAACTGATGCCGGCAGTTTGTTCAATGCTTCAGCAACTCTTAGCATGAAAAAATGTTTCCTAAAGTCATGGGAGCCGTTAGAGGCCTGCAAAACTTTAAGTCATATAGAATTGGATCAAACTATTTTAAATAACATAAGTTTTTACAAAGAAAAGCTTATTGACTGTAACTTCAAAATTTTGGTTTGATTGCCATCATTGAAATGCCATGAGCCAAAACTTTCAAGCCACTGTCAAACTTTACTTTGTAAAAATTAAAAATATGAACTATACTGAAAACTATTGAGTTCTCCTTGAGTTTAATTTAAATTTTGTTCATGTGTAACTTGACATAAACACAAACACTCACACACATACACACACACATATATATGTATAAATAGAGAGAACAAGAGTACTATACTATGTTTATAAGTAGTTATATGAACGAAGTAAATAGTAACTAATATGCTGGCACATTAATTAAGTTTATTATAGCTAAAATTGACTACACTTTTCATGTTCATTGAAAGTTTTGCATCAACATTTTTCATCATAAAACATGAAGTAATGTAAATGGAGTTAATTTTAGCAAAATACACACACACACACACACATATATATATATACCTACATAAGAATTTTTTTTGTGTAATAAAAAAACAAGGTTGTATAGATATTAGAGCATTTATAGATTGAAGGTCTTACAGCTGTTTCTAGGATATTAATTAATAATATCCCTTCATCAGAGACGGTGTGAGAGGAAAATTAAGTCATATAGCACTTATTCAGCATTACCTGACACCTTTGGGTCTCAATAACACCATTATATATATATACATACATATAATATACATACACATGTATATATATATATATATATACATGTGTATGTATATTAATTTTGATTACCAGAAGTTAGAGCTACTTTAAGCTACTCTTGTAACATTTGTTGATTAGATATAATAAAAAATACCTATAGATATGCATTTAAGTTCTATTCATCTTGTTTGCTCAACAAGCCTATATGTATATATATATATCGATGTTTGTTTTTTTATATCAAGTTATAATAAAAACAATTTAACATTAGACTGAAGGATTACTCAATACTCTTGTAAAAGTGCATATTTATTATAATTTACAAGAATAGTGGAGACAGTAACATCAAAGTTTCAACCTGCTGGCCTTTTTTGGATTGTCTGATCAAAGCTAGAAAGTTGATATTTCAAAGTCACTCTTATCACTATTCTTGTAAATGCATAATTTTATACACACACACATGATGGATATACAGATATTCTCTGTATACACTTAGTGGTACTCAAAAGATTTAAACTTGGGGGTATAGAAATAAATTTAGGGATAAGCAAGTTAGAAGATCAATGTATAGAGTATATTAAATACATGAAATACAAAAATGTGTGTATATGTATAAATATAGAAAGGTCCAACTTACAGGAAAAGTTCCATATAGAGATAGGGATCTCAGTCAGACCTTTTTTATATATATACATATATACATTCTTTGTATTTCATTTATCTAATATACTTTACATATAGATCTGTCTAACTTGCTTATACCTACATTTAATTCTATATATATGATGTATGTATATATCTGTGTATGTATATACACACGCACACACATTTGTATGTATGTATTATGCACAGAAATAGGGCAAAACAAAATTCTGATATAAAAGATGATTATGATGATGACAATAATAAAATAATGCATAGAGTTTATCTGACTCTAGCCATTTTATTTAAAGTATTGAGCATATTTTTACCCTAAGAAATTCCACACCAATCTTTTTTTTTTTTTTCCCCTTTTCACAAGTTCATGAAATTGGCATTTCTTTCTTATATAATGTTTTGTCCTTTTGTTCCATATTTTCCCCTTTGACTAAAATTGGTAAATCAATTAATAGTCAAAAACAGAGCAGATGACTACGTACCTCCTCACAAGTATTTTAGTCCCATTGCTCTACTAAGTTATGAAGTCTCGTCAGAGTCAACTTTGCCTTTCATCCCAATGTGACCAATAAAATAAATACCTGTAAAATACTGGTGTCTATACACTTGATTATATATATATATATATATATATATATATACTCTCCTCTATAAAACTGGCCTTGTACCTAAGAAAGAAATCAATATTTTTCTCTCACTAAATCTTTGAAATAAATCACCTGTTTTTTTTCCCCTAACTTTGTAATCGATGTAAATACAGTTTTTCTTTTTTGTTGTTATTTTTATACCTAAATCTATTGTAGTTGAATTCTATCACTATTGTTACATTACCTGTAGCATATTTTGATAAAAATGTAAATACTTTCTTTTATCCATGATAAAGTACTCAAAGCATTTTCTTTTTTTTTAATATATAAATATATATATATATATATATGAGGGGAAGTTAAAAATTATCCACATTTTCACCATATCTTTATTATTGTGTCACAAGGCCTCCTGCACATATGTGCTTATACTTGGTACTACTGTGGTCACATGATTGAAATTTGAGCCTAATCGCATCATTTTTCTTTCTGGCTTTACAGTGTAGGCATGGCTGCTCCACTAGGAATGTGCACCAATGCAGAACAAAGAGCAGTGATCCGATTTCTCTGGTCGGAAGATGTGACAGGTGCTGGAATTCATAGGAGGCTTTTAGCACAATACTGGGACAGTGCACTACTGAGTAGAAATCTGTGTGGGAGTGGACTGAAACCTGACACACAAAGAGGTAGCAGGACGCCCATCAACCTCCACCACTGACGAGAAGATTCAGCTAGCTTGAACAGGTTCCCCATTACCATCTCTCGGATCACTCCTCTTTGTTCTTCTTTGGTGCACATTGCTAGTGGAATGGCCATGCTTACACTGTAAAGCCAGAAAGGAAAATGGCACAATCAGGCTCAAACTTCGATCTAATGACCACAATAGTACCAACTATAAGCATGCACAAAAGGCAGTGTGACAATAATTAAGATATGTTATGGCAAAAGTGCGGATAATTTTTGACTTACCCTCATATATAGGTATTGTTACCATTTTAATCCCCATCTCTGTTTAGTTGGTTGCACACCCAAATGTATGGTATCTTAACACTATACAACAAAATTATTCATTTGTTAAATGATATATAAACGTTTTCAGCAAAATTGATGTAATATACTGTAGATCAAACAAAATAATTAATTCTGTATAATAATATATGTAATTAAATTAAATATTTTGAAAACTAACCTAGAATCAAAGAAAAAGAATAAACACATGCTTTTATTTTAAAATTAAGTGTGGATGCAAATACAAATGGCACACACCACAGAATATTAAAATTGGATGTTAATTTTTTTTTTTTTTAGAATTCTATGTCACATACATTGTTTGTATTTGCATCCATGGGTTCATTTAAAATATATAATTTTATGGTTAAAACTCCTATGAATATCATCTGATAACTAATTTATGTTTTCAGACAATTTGAGTTTCCTGAATATAGAATGCAGTCAAGTTTATAAACTATTTAATTAGAATATTTACAAACTATATAAATATACAGGATTAATCATCCATCTAATGATGTAGATTTGCCAAAAAAAGTTTAGTAAACAATTTATTTGATTACCACAGAATAAATGAGAAATCTATTTCTATTATACACTGATATAGTTGGACACTTGTTCTCACTACGTGTCAGCTGTTGTGCTCTGTAGCTCTCCTCTGGTGCCTGTCATACTGAGTAATCCTTTATAAATCCATGAGGAAGGATTGTTCTAATTTTGTTGTCCATACCAGGATGTACTCCATTTCTCTTGCTTGTACCATTGCTTACTCTTCTACTTGAACCAGGGTATATACCGAATGACTAACCCAGGAACTAAGCACATACCCATTAGCTGAATCACCCCACTTAACATTTATATTTACTTTCCCATTGTTCTGTAAGGTAATTAGATAATGGCAATTAGGAGCTTTAAAACCTAACTTTTTATTAAGTCAATAGGTTTAATGCTTTTTTTTCTTCTTTTATTAATAACTCTCATACGGTGTTCATCTCTACACTAACCTTATTCAAGTGGTTATGTGGTTATCAAGAATATGCATTAATTCTCTTAGTTTGCTTATTTTCAGTGTTGTTTTCTATTATTTTTTTGATTTGATTCCACAAGGGTGATCTTACATTGGAGGCATTTTGGAAAATTTCAGAAGTGCTGTGGAAGAAACACCGACGGGATAGTATTGAAAGTAGGTTTAATCTTGTGGGATATCTCTTTCAAACAAAACCTCCACCAGGAGAGATCATGATTCAGAGACCAAGAATTCTGTGTGTTCCATCTCATGCAGCTGTGGTAATGAATGGAAACATGAAACCAAATGCCTCCTAAAAGTAAGGCTAGAAGAATATCATAAACCTGTAACCTGTAGGGTGACAGAAAAATTGGATATGGATAATCATTTATTGGGTTAAAAAGGAGGTCAGAAATCCTTGTGGAAGTAAGTCAGGATAATAGGAACTGAGATTTGAAAATAGGATGACTAAAAGAAACAGTGCATATACAAAGCCTAGATAACCTCTTCAGTAGGCCTAGCATAGAGATGAATGCTCTATAGAAGTTTCTAATTAAGAAGAAAGAAATCTATGACCATAAAGGAAAGTGAAACTTAAAGCTCTTAATATCTATAAACTAACTAAGGTGGTGAACTGGTAGAATTGTTAGTATGCCAGGCAAAATGCTTAGTGGTATTTCACCAGGCAGTGAGCTGGCAGAATCATTAGCATGCCGGGCGAAATGCCTAACCATATTTCGTCTGCTGTTACGTTCTGAGTTCAAATTCCGCCAAGGTCGACTTTGCCTTTCATCTTTTCAGGGTCGATAAATTAAGTACCAGTTACGCACTGGGATCGATGTAATCGACTTAATCCGTGTGTCTGTCCTTGTTTGTCCACTCTGTGTTTAGCCCCTTGTGGGTAGTAAAGAAATAGGTATTTCACCTGTCTCTATGATCTGAGTTCAAATTCCACCAAGGTTGACTTTGCCTTTCATTATTTAGGAGTCGATGAAATAATTACCATTTGATCAGTGTGGGCGATGTAATCAACTTAGCCCCTCCACTGGAATTGCTTGCTTTGTGCCAAAATTTGAAATCAATATCTATAATCTCAGGACAGTTTGATATTGAATATAAAGAATGACTAAATGCCAAATGATAAATGAAGTGATTAGCATGAGTTTAATCCGGTCAAGCCATATTTACTCAGGTTCATTTAGACCAGGTAAGTGATATCATAAATACAAGAATAAATGATAGGAAAATGTCTTTGGTATTAATAAGGGAATGAAAACAACCTTCCCTTGAGGATTTAATTAATGGTTCAGACAGAAATTCCAAAAATGTTACCAATGCAAGACAGCTGAAAAGGCCTAGAGAGTGTAGGGGTCATAGTGTTGTGACTAATATGAGAACACTAGTTTGAATATATTAATAAATAATAATGATAATTCTTCATCTCAGGAATTCAGATGAAATTTATTTCTGTATATGACTGCATATTTGGTCTTTATTGCTTCAAAATCATGTTTGGGATGGTGGGGTTAATCGTAAAGTAGATCTAGAACAAGACTAAATATATGTTTTTATACATAGTAATTTTACCAAACACACAGTGTCTTTGTTTATTTTTGAGTTTTAATCTCACCCATTCCCTAAAAAAATATCATTTTATATGTTTTAGTATACTAATATTAATATTATATGATATATACATATATATATCTCATTGGTGAGTGCCAAAATACAGGGGTAAGTTCTCAGCAAACCAACCTTACAATTTGATTTTCATTTTACAGCTAAAACTTTTTCTTCTTTACTTACATCACTGGTACCCATAATAAAAATACAATTGCAGAACCACAGTCAGCCAGTTCTCACATAAACAGAATGTAGTTTTACAGGCGAAACTGCTTTACTTCATTAACATTATGGATATTTTAGGAAGGGACACAAAAGTCTAACTCTCTCTCTCTGATAACAAATCTTAGAAACAAATATTATATAATTAGTAATTGTTTGCTTTTTATTCTAATTAGTTTTATCTATAATAAATTAAACGTTTCCAACGTCAACTATGACTTTCTCACTCAGAACAATAAAATAACAATTTTATACTGAAAGTGAATCTAAATTACTTTGCCCCCCCCCCACCTCCTCATCATCACCCTATACTCACAAAACCTGGCCAATATTACTTGTAGGAAGGGCGATAACTGTGCAGAAAATGATTTAGAATATTTAGTTTCAAGGCGGCGAGCTGGCAGAACCGTTCGCACACCGGGCGAAATGTGTGGCCGTATTTCGTCTGCCGTTACGCTGTGAGTTCAAATTCCGCCGAGGTCGACTTTGCCTTTCATCCTTATGGGGTCGATTAAATAAAGTACCAGTTGTGCACTGGGGTCAATATAATCGACTTAATCCGTTTGTCTGACCTTGTTTGTCCCCTCTATGTTTAGCCCCTTGTGGGTAATACAGAAACAAATATTTAGTTTCATTCCTTTCTTTTTCGTTTAAAAAGAGAGTTGAGTTGGCTTTTCATTCATTCATTCATTTATTCATTCATTCATTAATTCATTTCAGATCAAAATAACTAAATACACCATAATTAATTTGATCAAAATCTAAATTTTCCATAACAAAAATTTCTCTTTATTTATTTCTTCTTGTGAAAAATCCAATTTTACCTTTGGATATCTATCTTTGAAACACTGCAATTATAAGAAGAAAACAATTATTAGAAGCATTATAATGATAATTGAATGAACTATGAGAATACAATTAATATTTACAAAATTGTGAAAGAACAAAGTCAAGAATCTGTTCATTGTAAATTATTTCACAAGAAATATGGAAAAAAAACTGATGGACATTGTAAAAAGATAAACAAAACCACATACACAAATAACAACAACAACAACAACAACAACAACAATAATAATAATAATAATAAACTGCAGCTATTAAAGCATGCATTTATGAAGTATTCTAAATTCTTTGGCAAATTTTTCTATTTGAAAATAATAAATGTATCAAGAAAGAACAAAGACTTTTCCAGAGCCATATGCTCATAAGGCCAGGTTTCCTAGATTCTATGGTGTGTATATTCTCCTCCAGTCAGTCCATTGCAGGATTACTCACAAGAGCACAACAAATCACCTGGTCCAGGAATTGAAACCACAATTTTATGATACCTTAACCACTGTGCAACACACCTCCATATAATAATAATAATAATAATAATAATAATAATAATAATAACAACAACAACAAATGACTTAGTTCTAAACTGCAGCCATTAACCCTTTCGATACTGTATTTCGATACTGTATTTATTTTGATACTGTATTTATTTTGAGATGTTCTGTGTTTCTTTCAATTACTTTAAGTATGACAAAGAATTTAGTAAAATAACTTAGTTATCATTCAGCTAGTGTTAGGAACATAAATTGTAACTAAGGTTTGGTGGAAGATTTTAATTCAAAACTTATGAAAACAAGACATTTGTACCCAGAGCCAGAGCTGGTTTCAGTCGGGTTGGTAACGAAAGGGTTAAAGCATGCATTTATGAAGTTTTCTAAACTTTAGCTAATTTTTCTTTTTGGAAATACTTATTTATTTTTTCATTACTTAAATTAATGTATAATATGGCAAATTTTATGAGATTTGTTTTGTTTAGTTCTTTTTCCCCTCCTTTTCTTATCAATTCTGTAGATTGTAGCAGGGTTATGACCAAATTGAAACTTAAATTTATGTACATCTAATAGAAATAAAATCCATGCTGACACACTCACTGTTAGAGTTTATTTTCTGAATTGTCTTGTAAAAATTAAATTGACACTCTGAGTGTATGCTCTGAGTTTGTGGCAACTATGGGACTTTTCTTGAGTTTACTGTGTTTAAATGCAAAGTATACAAATCTATATTGCTTTAGTTCATCTAACCACTGTGCATAACAACCAGATCATTAACAGATATTACACTGTGTAGCAAAATTTAATTTATTTTTCTTTTGTTTTTGGTCAGTAAGTGTTATTTCCTATTTGCTTCTATCTAGAAATCATAGGGAATGACTTATTTAGTATTCCCTTCAAACTTTGCTTTTGTGACCTGGACATCAGTATTTTGAAACTAACTTATTTTCCATTATATTTCAGACAGATTCAGTACTGAGTTACCGAAACAGAAATATTGTTATAGTAAATATTCTTGCTCAATACCACAGATTTGCTTGTCAGTTGTTTAACCTTAACCACTTGAGCATGTCCATTAGTAGCCGACAATATGTGCATCTTTGATCACGAGCAAGAGTAGTGGCGGAGCATCATATCCATGTGTTAAGAGGAATTCTTTGGGGTTTGAATAAATGTAACAAAAGCAAAGTTTGAAGCAAATATTCGCCATTTTTCATACTTTTTAGGGGCAAGCAAATAGGAAATAACAGTTGCTACCCAAGGACAAAAATTGTGTTACACAGGTTTTTCTATGGTACCCTCTGCAAAGGATATGGTCTTTACAGATGAGTGGCTGGTGGTAGCAAAACCAATCAACTGTAAAAGCTATTGTTTGTTCATTTTCTTTTATAACTATTTTTCCATGTTAGAAATGGTTAGATGTATTACTGAGGCATAGTTTTATAATCAGATGCTTTTTTTGTCATTAATCCTTACCTGTTTTTCAAGGGCTTGCTAATTTCATGTTTCTTTGAAAGTGCAAAACCAGCTGATGATTTGCTGACAGAATTGATGGCAGCAACACTGCTTATTGTGAGCAAATTTTGAAGAGAGCAAACGTAAACAAACACACATGCACATACACACATCATGCTTATATATAACCTTTTGCTTTTACTTGTTTCAATAGACACACAGGCAACTAGATAGATATAAGGACATCAACAGATGGACAGACAGACAGACAGGTGGACAAATAAACAGATAAATAGACAGACAGATGGATAAATAGACAGACAGATAAATAAACAGACAAATAGACAGACAGACAGACAAATAAACAAACAACTAGATAGAGAGAGAGAGAGAGACAGACAAATAAACAAACAACTAGATAGAGAGAGACAGACAAATAAACAAACAACTACATAGGGACAGACAGACAGACAAATAGACAGATAGAAAGATAGACAAGCAGGCAGGCAGACAGACAGATAGACAGGCTGGCAGGCAGGCAGATAGACAGAGAAGTATAGATAGATACAAATCTGTACATGAGAAACTGTTTTCAGTTTCTGTCAACCAAATTCACTCTCAAGGCTTTCGTCAATCTGGTTTTATAGTAGCAGAAGCTTGTACAAAATGTTGTACTGTGGGACTAAACCAGAAACCACAAGGTTGGGAAATTTACTTCTTAACCATACAGCCATATATATATATATATATATATATATATATATATATATATATAATATATATATATAATAATAATAATAATATTAGGGAGTAAATCCAAACTTACAGGGAAAAATTAGATTTAGGATTAAATCTAATTTTACAGTATAAATATATATATTAAATTGATTTGCCTAATAGTGGTTTTATCTCTAATTTAATATATATATATATATATATATATATACATATTAGAGGGAAACCACTATGTGGACACCTTTATGCTAGAAATAGATCCGCTATGGTCTAACCACTAAGAAATGTGCTCAAGAAAAATTTAGCAAATTTAGTATGCGAATAATCCATATTTTTATTGCTTTTTCTTTTGTCTTGCTTGAGTATGTTTTGGTTGTTTTGCTAAATTTTTCTTGAAAACATTTCTTAGTGGTGAGACCATAGCAGATCTATTTCTAGCATAAGGGTGTCCACATAGTGGTTTCCCTCTAATATGTATATAATACAATTTTACTGAACCTTCAGTTTTTTTATATGCTAGACCACTGGTGTGAAATCGATGTTAAATTAATATCTAATTTCTCACCCTCGTTTTAAATTTATATATATAAGAACAATAATCTTTGGATGAAATTCATAAACATTTAATGCATCACTACGTGTATTTCCACAAATTGCTTGATCATCTTCATGGATTCATTTGTTCAGGTGATTTGTGGAAATGTGCGTAGTGATGCATTAAATGTTTATATATTCCATCCAAGGCTCATTGTTGTTGTTATTGTTGTTATTATACATGTATATATGAAACATCCCATGCAGGCATGGATGAAGAAATAGATAAGAAACAGACTAAAAAAACTCTGATGAAGGGTCTACAGGTCTAGAGATAGCACTTGATATAGATTAAATCAAAGTTTTCCAAGCTAATGTGATTGTTTTACAGATGTCAGTGGATTACAGATGAAACATAATCCTAAAGACTAAAACAATAGCATGTGCATGTCCGTGCATATGTGTGTGGTGCAGGCTTGATATGAAAGGGTGATGAGCTGGCAGAGACGTTAGCGCGCCGGGCGAAATGCTTAGCGGTATTTCGTCTGCCGCTACGTTCTGAGTTCAAATTCCGCCGAGGTCGACTTTGCCTTTCATCCTTTCGGGGTCGATAAATTAAGTACCAGTTACGCACTGGGGTCAATGTAATCGACTTAATCCGTTTGTCTGTCCTTGTTTGTCCTCTCTGTGTTTAGCCCCTTGTGGGTAGTAAAGAGATAGGCTTGTTATGGAAGCATGAAATATAAATTTGAGTAACATATTTTATAACAATAATAAAATAGAAGAAAGCAGCAAGCCGGCAGAATTGTTAGCATGCCAGGCAAAACACTTAACAGCATTTTGTCTGTCTTTACGTTCTGAGTTAAAATTCTATTGAGGTCGACTTTGCCTTTCATTCTTTAGGAGGTTGATAAAATAAGTACCTGTTAAACACTGGAGTCAATGTAACCGATTCACCCACTCCCTGAAATTGCTAGCCTTGTGCTAAAATTTGAAATTAATAAATGAACCAACTGGAAACTTAACATGTTAACATGTTAAACCACTCTTTTTCTAATTTGGTAAACTAGGCACTTTGTTTCTAACTAGAAGATAATGAATTAAACTGTACATTCAGACAAGGTACTTTGTTATATTTCTTTAAATAATTTGGTAAAGATGCCTTACAGCAACAAAGGTTTAAAGCAATAATACCTTTTACCAAGGTAGACAAAATAAATATTGTAAGACACTGGAGAATTCCCTTAAAATTCAAGAAGCTGTTGAGTTTTTGGTTGTTTTGCTTTGTTTTGATTTTTTTGCTTGTTTTTAAAGAGGCAGGAGACTGTTAAATATTCACAGGCCCTTCTTTGGTTTTATGGTCCCCAGACCAATATACAAGCTGAACCCTATACCCTGCCACAAGCAAAATGAAAATGAATGCAGTAAATTTTCATTCCATGAAAAAAATCAATTTTACCCAGAACTACTTGCTACAAAGGTTAACAGTAAAATAAATAAATGTATAAAAACGAAAAAGAAAAATTTATAACCAGTTTGTACAAATTACCTCAGCTCAGCCCTGTTTGTATTATGTCAGTACAATCATAATGCACTTCCAAGAAAGAAATTACTTGGCTGTAAGGGAGAAGCATTGTTCAATTGTATAATAATCACACTAAAAAAAAAATACAAGTTTATACTCACAACTTTAGATTTGAGGTATGCTACTATCTATCTGCATGGCACCTTGGGCAAGTGTCTTCTACTATAGCCTCGAGCCAACCAAAGCCTTGTGAGTGGATTTTGTAGACGGAAACTGAAAGAAGCCTGTTGTATATATGTATGTGTGTGTTTGTCCCCCCAACATTGCTTAACAACCGACGCTGGTGTGTTTACGTCCCCATCACTTAGCGGTTCAGCAAAAAAGACTGATAGAATAAGTACTAGGCTTACAAAGAATAAGTCCTGGGGTTGATTTGCTCAACTAAAGATGATGCTCCAGCATGGCCACAGTCAAATGACTGAAATGAGTAAAAGAATATGTATATATATATATATATATATATATATATATAAAATGGACTTTACTGTACATCTAGTAAACTAGATGAGACTGAAATGGATCACTGTATCGACCATACTGTCAGATGTTATACACCATTGTCCACAATCATGAGCGTAACTACCTAACCACTTGGTCATACACCTTCACTAAACAAGAGCTTTTTATTTTTGAAGGATAATGAAGTAGCATGAGGTGATGGTTCACGTGTCACTGTAATTACTATCCTGATATTTTATACTTCAGCTGTGCTTCTTTGCCAATATTACTGATGCTAGATTTTGTAATTGAATATATCTAGCACACATCAAATTACACAAAATAGTAATATAATTTTACACTAGCAATGCAAATTAAAATACAAGTGGTAACTTTACTCTTCTCTGTCTGTGATGCACTGATGTCTGATACTCAGGAATTATACAAAAGACCTTTATTCAACAAAATCTTACATTGCATTATTTCATTTTCCACAGAGTTACTCGGTGGCTATGCCTATCTGCTAACTCCTAGCTGTCTAATCAGAATATTAATACTTTCTAAGGTGGCGAGCTGACAGACGCGTTAGCACGGTCGGGGCAAAATGCTTAGTGGTGTTTCGTCTGCCGTTATGTTCTGAGTTCAAATTCTGTTGAAGTCGACATTGCCTTTCTTCCTTTCGGGGTCGATAAGTTAGGTACTGGGGTCGATATAATCGACTTAATCCCTTTGTCTGTCCTTGTTTGTCCCCTTCTATGTTTGGCCCCCTGTGGGCAATAAAGAAATAAATATTAATACTTTCTTATTGTAAAGTATAATGCAACCTAATCTATATTCTGTGTTTCATTCTGAAAAATGAATTACAAAGCGTCAAAGCAGAAAATGTTCTGCAGTATTTGTTTCAGCTTTTATTTTCTCAATTCAAATCTCACTGAGTTCAATTTTGTCAATGAGTAAAGTACTGGGATTAATGTAATGGAATATCACAGCCAACTAAAATCGTTCACTTTATGCCAAAATTTGAAACTCTGTGAACTGAATATAAGAACTGCATTAAATTTGCATGTATGATTATGATAAACAAGTAAATTTTCATGAAAGGTGACAAAAGATAGCTAAAAGGTAAAAAAAAAACACCAAATAAAATAAAAAACACCTGGCTATTGGGAAGTGGGTATTTACCTTCTTCTCACCCCAGTTTTAATTTCAATCATTTTATTCTTTTCTTCTGTGTACAGAGGCTCCGTTATGTCTGGGTTTTTAAAAAAATATTTTTAGGTGCTTGCAGGTGATTGGTAATGTCATATAGTAGTAGCTGCATGAACTTGAGCTTGCTGCATGTAAATAGGTTCTGCACTAAATTCAATGACTCTTTTATTTTATGTGGTCATAGTCTTGTAAGCAACTGGAACAAGAAACCTATTGGTGAGTTTACTGAGTAATACATTATCTTATGTGTCTTTTTTCTTTTTTTTTTTTGACACAGTGTTGTATGACCCAAGCGAGATTCAGCTGCTGTTATTTGCAAGTCAATTGATCACATAGAGGCTCATTCATTGTGACTGTGTTCTTTGTAGTTTGCTGTGGAGAGCCAAGAGTTTGGATAGAATATGACAGATTTGTGATCTTAGAACAGTTGATAAAACAGTTGAATGGTGATATTTATTATTACTTATACTTATTATTACACTTATACTTATACTTATTATTACAAGTATAATACTTATTATTACAAGCTGTCGTTCACTTATTATACTTATTATACTTATTACTTATTATTATAAACTTGTGTTTATTATTAAAAGCTGTTATTCACTTAAAAGTTTAAAGTGAAAGATTTTGTCATTCGGGTTTTCTCAAGAAAATAAAAGAATGACAGAAACTTTTAACATTTGCCAATGTAGGTCAGTACTACTATCAATGGTATTGCATAGAAGACATTTGCCAAAGGTGCCATGCAGTGGGATTGAACCCCAAACTACATGGCTTGGAAATAAGCTACTTAACCACACAACCATGCCAAGATCCAGAATAGTAATTTGAAATGGTAGTAGATTTACTGAATTGTTAGAGCAATGGATAAAATGCTTTGCAGTAATTCCGAACATTCTCATTACATTCTTTATTGAGATGCCACCAAAGTTGATTTTTAACTTTCATTCTTCTATGCTTGATAAATTAAGTACCAGCCAATTACTGGAGGTTGATATAATCAACAGCAAGCTGTTATATGATGCCTGCATATGGTGGTTCCAGTGGCTAAAGAACTCCTTTGGAGGCCTACAGGCAATGACGCTTTGTGTCATACGAAGGTATTGACACACTAGGGAGTTGTCAAAGAGCGCCGTGTGTTTAGGAGCTTAATGCTTATCTATGTATAATGTGCAATGCATGTAAGTTAACCATGCAGAAGCCACAGTGCTTTGCTTTGCATTGCACAGGAAGCTATAATACTGATAAGGTGGCCTTGATTGCATCTGAAGAGATACTCAGCATAAGTGCCTAATGATCCAGAAATGATAATATACACACATGCACCCCCCCATCCACACACACACACACACAGAGTTAAACCTAGTTAATCTCCTTTTATCATACTTAACATTCAAACATTCCAGAATGGAGTTAATTATCTAGTTGTTCATTTAATTATTTTTTATTTCAGCCTTTTCCTTTGTACAACAGTCTACAATATAATTGGGTTTAGTGTGGTGCTATGTAGAAATATATAGATATATAAAACAAACATATAAACACTGTTGAGCAGGTGTAAGTATAATAATAACAATAATAATAATAATAATAATAATAATAATAATAATATAATAATAATAATAATAATAATAATAATGATGCACGTGCCTGGTGTACCCTTATCAGATGGGTAGTCATGATGGGTATATTGGGCTTCGTATATTTTACCCCAGTGTCACTTTGATGGCATGAACCGCTCTCTCACTCAATAATAATAATAATGATGAATTATTGTATACAGTGCTCAGGTGCACCACAAGCTCAGGTGCACCACAAGGAAATTATCAGGAAATTATGTGTGCTGTGCAGTTTTCATTTGTATTTAAGCTACAGTCCTTCTTGCACAATATCTCCAATAACCACCAGCAAAGTCATAATACACTTCTACACAATTATTTGACAGCCAAAACAAAACACAAAAAAAAGGAAAAAATAAAGGATATATTGTGAGCACCCTGGATTAAAATAAATCAGAGCTGATCTAGGCAACACAGTAACAACAACAACAACAACAATGCTATCTACCTGCAATCAATAGCCTATTCAGGATGTAGAGGTTTATGAGATTGACTCTAAGAAGAAAGCCTTCAATAGAAACATTACAATTTTACTTCCTTCTATGACTTGGTATATTGCGTAGTTGTCTGAGGTGGTGAGCTGGCGGAATTGTTAGCCTGCCAGATGAAATGCTCAGCAGCTTTTCTTCTAGCTTCACATTCTGAGTTCGAATTCTGCTAAGGTCAACTTTACTTTTCACCCTTTCAGGGTCAATAAATTAAATACCAGTTGAGCACAGGAGTTTACATAATCGACTAACACTCACCTCCAGTTGCTTGCATTGAATAGAATAAAGGGTGTGTGTTAAATGTGTCAGATTGTTTACAGAAGGATTCTGTGTTTATATCAACTGATTTATTATTTCTGAAAAGAAATCTTAATTCTGAATAAACTTCAGTTTATGATAGCTATGTAAAATAAGGTGCCAGTTACTTTCATGAGGAAATTATCTAAAACGACTACCAATAAGCATGGCTGTGTGGTTTTGGAGTCACTCCCATTGCATGGCATCTTGGTCAAGTGTTTTCTACTACAGCGCTGAGCTGACCAATGCACTGTGAGTGAATTGATAGACAGAAACTGTGAGGAAGCTTGTCATATAAATATATATGTATATATATTAATAGTAATGGTAAGACAAAAGAATGAAAGAGACCTCAATATTATGTAAATAGAGGAAGTTATCTGTAAATAATATATGACAATTATTCAGTTGCCATAATAAGACTCTGAGTTTCAGATGTTGGGGCAAAAACCTGCTCCGGCATCTCGTCAGTAAATCAAGGTAGTCAAAATATGCTATGAAAATGACCATTAAACAAGGGGAAATTACTTTGTAAATGGCCGTTATTAAGACAAAAGAGCTACTAGAATGACCGTTAAACAAGGGTAAAAAAAAACGAAGGGGAGGAAGTAAAAAGTAAAAATGCTTATAGCAATCGTGTATGCCCACATGTATGTGTATGTACATACATACACATGCGTGCACGCACACTCATGTACATGTGCCTATATGCATATGCTCGCTCACACTTGCATGAAACACATACATGCGCACCGACACATATGCCAATAGATGCACATATATATGCAACCATGCATGTACACGTATACATATCCACACACACGAGCACCCACACATGCACATACCCATACGCACACAGTTATATTAAAATACACATATGGGTATGTGTGTATGAGTATGTGCACGTGTGTGTGTGTGGATATGTATAAGTATATGTGTACATGCCTGGTTGCATATATATGTGCATCTATTGGCATGTGTGTGGGTGCACATGTACGTGTTTCATGTGAGTGTGAGCGAGCATATGCATATAGGCACATGTACATGGGTGTGCATGCATGCATGTGTATGCATGTTCATGCATGCATACGCGATTGCTATGAGCATTTTTACTTCTTTACTTTTTACTTCCTCCCTTTCGGTTTTTTTCCCCTTGTTTAACGGTCATTCTAGTAGCTCTTTTGTCTTAATAACGGTCATTTACATAGTAATTTCCCTTCGTTTAATGGTCATCTTCATAGCATATTTTGATTGCCTCGATAACTGACGAGATGCCGAAGCAGGTTTCCGCCTCAACGTCCGAAACTCAGAGTCTTATTATGGCAACCGAATAATTGTCACATATCTTATTACAGATATATATATATATATATATATATATATATATATATATATATATATATATATATATATATTATATATATATATATATATATATATATATGTATATGTATATATATATATATATATATATATTATATATATATATCCAAACCACGAACAGATGGGATCTTTACCTTTTGACCAACAGATTTTAAAAATAATTTTTTGTAACTAAGCACTTTCAAACTTCGGACACTGGTAGAATGTGTCATATAAAACATCTTTTACTCTTAGCGTTTTTGAGAAGAACTTATATTTATGAAGTTATTTCACATTAAAGTTCTCGTATTTCGGTAATTTCAACCAATCAATGACATGTATTCAGCTGAATAAAATTACTGCTATTGTTTGTCAACAAGAACTTCCGGCTGTGTATATTTCGTTTGTCACTGTTATTTATGACAACCCTAATCCTAAAACCTTAAAACCAGTACAAACTCATGAATAATGTCATAAATAACAGTGACAAACGAAATATACACTGCCGATAGTTGTTGTTGACAAACAATAGCAGTAATTTTATTCAGCTGAATACACGTCATTGATTGGTTGAAATTACCGAAATACGAGAACTTTAATGTGAAATAACTTCCTAAATATAAGTTTTTCTCAAAAATGCTAAGAGTAAAAGATGTTTTATATGACACATTCTACCAGTGTCCGAAGTTTGAAAGTGCTTAGTTACAAAAAATTATTTTAAAATCTGTTGGTCAAAAGGTAAAGATCCAAAAGATGTTTCTAAAAGTGATGGGTGCAATGCTGTTTTCTGATTTTGTAAGCATGTCCACGCATGTCCATGACATGGAATTCATAAAGGTGCCCAAGGTTGTTGCAGAAGTCTGAAGAACAGTGCTTAGTTTTGCTTTTATGACAAGAAAATCATTTTCCCTAGATAGAACACAACTTTATTATCTATAACATTCTCAAATGGCCTAATACCCATTTCTAACTGCTAGGTGAACTAATAATACCTGATGCGCTTTAACATTTTACTTCTACTTAAATTATGAAATAATGGATGGGTTTATTTTGTTAAATTCTTCCCTTTCTGAGATGCTTGCTATGATTTTTATTTTTTCCCAAGATCTACTGAACTGAAAGATAACTAATTTTCTATAAGATGCTCAATCTTTAAATATGAAACTTAACTGATACATATGAGGTTTCTTAACCTAGAAGTAGCAGCCAAATTTCCTTTAAATTATACACCTACTGTCCTGAAAAGGGTGGGCCACACTATATGATGTACTAAATACATAACACCTGAGAGAAGGACATAGGTGATAAGGGTAGAAAAGTAAATATTCCTTTGATTATAGATCTGTTCAGTCGGGGCTGACATGGTGCTAAGGAACAACAGCAGCTAGTACTTATTCTATCAAACTGAAAGAATAAAAAGCAAAGTCTACTTTGGTATAATTTGAGCTAGAGATCAACTTTTCAAGGTATTCTGACATTTTTATTAAATATTGCTAATTTAAACTCTTGTATTATTGGCTAAAAGGAGACACTTGGAGATGTTGTAATCTTTTATAAAGCATTAACAGTTGACATAATGTGAATTAGTTTTATTTGAAAATTAAAACCATACCATCATATTAGTTTGGTGTTAGCTATGCAGTTCACTTTCACTCTCTTGAATATATTAGAACTTTGAAGAATGGCGAGTTGACAGAAATTGTTCAGCAATTGATTGTATACCTTACTGCAGTGCTTCTCAGACTATTTGATGTGGCATACGGGCAGTTTTTGTTTTTTTTCCAGTGTACACAGGACTAGTAATATTTCTGAATAATATTAATTTATACCAGAAACAATATATAAAATAAATATAATAAAAGTTATAAAATGAATATAATATAAGTTGACAATTTTTTTAATCTTATATTTATTTTGTAAACAAATAATACAATATTACATAAGCGTTTTATAAGCATTTTATAATGTTTTTTTTTCTTTTCTGGAAACTTACCATATACTGGCAGCTGATGATTCATGGACTGCCTAGTTTGCATTCAAATCTACTTTATACATACTACCTCCTCTGGTGGGAAAAAAATTCTTATATGTTCCATCAGGTTCACTACATCACATACAAAGCCGTAAGATAATATGACAGAGTAGCTTCCTTTATCTCAATGCAATGATCCCCATCATGAACAATAGATCTATCCTCATAATTCTTTCAGCATCTTTCAGATGCTGAAGACAATCTTTTAATGACTATTTACCTCAGCACCATTAATTCTTCCTTTCCTCCCTATTGTACAACTTCTGAAAAGTCAAATCTACTGAAGACCTGTCCTCTCATATTAATCATTTATGGACCCTCGCCCAAGTGAAATTTGGTGGAAACAGTATTGTTGCACCTAGTGCTATCAAAACACCATTAAAAGTCATCAGGCACAGCAATGCATTGGCATCCCTGTTTACACAACCATAGCATATATTGATCTGCACTGGGTACTCTAGATCCATGTGGCCTATTGACACAATAACCAAATGTTTTCTCTTCAGCAAGAAACCTGTTCCTCTCTCTATCATATTTTAACCCTTTCAACATCTGGCATAAAGTCACTTCACCCAATAAATATTACATCATAATTCATTTGAGGAGTCTTCTCCTGCAAGTTATTTGGCAACCTCACTAGTGCTGGTGCCATGAGAAAAAGATACCCCATACTTCCTGTAAGGTAGATAACATTAAGAAGAGCATCCAGCAGTAAAGGCACTGCTACAGCAGGGCACTTGTTGGTCCCCGTTGAGCCACCCAACCTATGCCAACCTGGAAAACTCAACATTAAATGATAATGATGATGATGACAATGATGACAATAGGTCTTCTATAGTTACCACAATAACATTCAGGCCAAATGATAACTATCTATTACAGTCACACAGCTTTACATTCCTGATGCTGAAAGAAAATGTAACCTATCCAAACTAGATCATATTAGATTACACTTGATGGTTTGAGCAACAAGGTAATATTCTTCACATTCCATGTTTCTAATTTACGGTAATTAAATTCTAGTGATTGTATTTCACTATCAGTTAACTCGATATCAAATTTGCACTAGAATGAACAAGAAGAAGCTGATGATATTTCTGTGTTGTTCAGCTCCAAACTAACCTTGATCAAGCAGAACGTATGACTAAAAGTGATCCTCCATTCATTGTTTTTCAGGTATGTAATGTGTAATTTGAAGGAGATTTGGCTGCTATCTCTCACAGACCACATAGATGAACCATTGTTTGTTTACATTAAATGTTTCTCTCTATGGTTGCCTCATCTTAACTATGGGGCAATCTTCCTATGATAACATAACACACAATCTTTCTTAAAACAATACAAAATATAAGGAAAGTTTAGTTACTATTTCAAATAATTTGAATGATTATACTGAGGTTCCCTTGTTGAAAGAAATGGTAGAGGACTAGATTTCAATGTCCAACAATATTTAGTTTTTAGCTTACCTGAAGGAGATGACAGAAGACTAAGATATGTGTAGTGATAAGGGCCACGTCCGCTCTCAATGCAAAACAAAAAAAAGGAGTGAAGCTCCTCCTCAAAAATAACCACAAGGAAAGAGAGAAAAGAGAAACAAATAGCAAAGATAGAAAAAGCAATAGAAGAAATGAAGACAAGAAGAGAAACAAAAAATATAAAAAAGAACACAAGAAAAGACACAAAAAACACAAGGAGGAGTACAAGAAAAATAGAAGACACAACTCCTGTATCAGAAGAAGAAATGGATTTTACTGTGGTTACATCCCACAAAAGGAAAAAGGCCCAAGCCCCGGACTCCCCACCCCATACAAAGAAAACAAGCAAGCATACTACAGACACACGAAAAAAAACCCACACCTTGTTAAAACCCTTTCCCAAACCCCACTGCAAGACGCAAGAAAAAAATTATATCTTTCAATGAAAGAAATGACGTGTTATCAACAATAATCAGAGCTCACTTCAAAGCTCGGGTGTACAAAGCAACAATGGACATGCCATCTCACATCCACATTGCGAGGATGGAGGTGGGGCTATTCAATGAACTAAGAGGAAGATATCCAGATGATATAAAAAATGTCAGCCAGGAGATGGCCAGGAAAACCTTTATGGTCAGTCCAGTGGCTACATCACAGCTGGGCTAGGCTTGGACTTTTGTGGTTGGATCACTGCCATTTATGGCAGCATCAAATCCACGGTTCAGATAAACGGTTACCTGTCGGTGCTATTTAAGATCAAGGGTGCCCCCTGTTTCTCTCCGCTTCTATATGTACAGACTCTTGAGCCATTGCTGTGGAGGTTGGAGAGTTTGGGGGGCATTCCCATTGAATTGGGATGTGGTAAGTCTGTTTTTGCTTATGTGGATGACGTCACCATCATCATGTCCAATGAAGCTCAGCTACTTTGTGTTGAGGATGCAATCTAAGGATACGAGGCGGTGACAGGGACAAAAATTAACAAGGACAAGTCCATCGGCTTGCAGCTCAGCACCTGGAGTAGCAAGACGATAATGTCCAGTGTTGTGGGGCACTGGATAGATGGTCCTGTTAAATTACTTGGAATTTGGTTTGGACTGGATTCCTAGACAGAGAAGAATTTGAGTGAGGTGACAGATGCGGAGGAGGCTCTAATCTGGACCTGGTCTGGAAGGGCGCTATCCCTGAAAGAGAGGGTGGAGGTGTTGCAGGTGTATATGGCATCTGGTATCACCTACCATCTGACTGTTGTCCCTTGCTCTGATTTGTGGGTAAGCAAGTTGGCACGCCTTCTCTTCCACTTTTTGTGGAGGGGAGGAAAACCACTTGTGAGGCGCTCTATTTGCTGCCAAGAACCGCTAAAGGGTGGGTGAAGGATGCCATGACCAATGATGTTCAGGCATGTGCTGAGGATACGGCATCTCTGACTCTATCTGGATGGTGACCAGGTGTGGAATTCGCTGGCAGAGGAATTCTTTCCATGATTGGCTGCCTTGGATAAACTCAAACCCGACTTCATTAAAAAACATAACACAACTGAATGGCAAAAGGAGTGCCAACAGGCACTCATGCTAATCCATAAGGTGGGCAAGGCTGGCAGTGAGAATACCTATTTCTTTATTACCCACAAGGGGCTAAACACAGAGGGGACAAACAAGGACAGACATAGGTATTAAGTCGATTACATCGACCCCAATGCGTAACTGGTACTTAATTTATCGACCCCGAAAGGATGAAAGGCAAAGTCGACCTCGGCGGAATTTGAACTCACAACGTAACGCAGATGAAATACCGCTAAGCATTTCGCCCGGCGTGCTAACGTTTCTGCCAGCTCGCCGCCTTTTGCAGTGAGAATACCACCTCGGTATTCTATAAAGGGCTGGTAGAGTTTAAGAGCGATGACATTCTAAGAGAAACTCTGGGGCTCGATGAGAACCAGCTAGCCAACCTGTTTCAAAGAACTTTCAGGCTGGGGTACTTGGATAACTACCAGAAATCCCTGACATGGCAGTGCTATAGGAGTGTGTTACCTGTTTGCAACAAATTGTCTTGGCATGGAATGTCTGTGCCACTGGCATGCCCAAGGTGCGGGCAGGGCGATGAAACCGATCTGCACGTTCTCATACAGTGCCTGGAGCTTTTGGGCTTGATAATTTACGTAAAACACGTGTTGTTGCATCTAGGAAGAGTACAGCTATCTGCTGAGTCCATGATCAAGGCTGTACTGCCACCCAGACTATCAAAGGAAGGTGAGACATGTTTTTTATGTACAGTTGTAGTGTAGAAAGAGTGTGTATGGAGAACTAGAATGAAAGAAGTCACAATAGGAACTTTCATCTCTGGCCCTGGTTTGTTATATTACTTCAGATATCATCTGAAGAGCATGAGTTAGACAGTTTGAGCAGGGCTGGTAAGCTGAGGGGCTACACCAGACTCCAATCTGATTTGGCATGGTTTCTACAGCTGGATGCCTGTCCTAATGTCCACCACTCTGAGAGTGTAATGGGTGCCTTTATATGCCACCAGCACGAATGCCAGTTATGTAACACCAGTATCTTCCACGACTATGATTTCTGAGTCTCAGTCATTTTCCATCGTCTCTGTAAGGCCAAATGCTCAAAAGGTGCTTTTTACATATCACTGGCATGGGTGCTAGTTATGTGACACTGGCATAGGCCACATTGTGTCCAGGAGGCCCCAACACTCGATTGGTACTCTTTATGTGTTATCTGCACAGTTATGTGACATTAGTTATGTCACACCAGAATCGGCCATGACTACAATTTCACTAGGCTTTATATCAACAGAAACTGAAACAGCTGGAAATTTTCAGGAAATGATATTGTAGCTTTCCATATCAAATAATAACAATTTTCCTTTTGATATTTATTTGGTGCATACCATTGTTATAATTGCGTTTCCTTCCTTTTTTTTTCTTGGATTTTTCAGAAAATGAAACTAGTGATGATTTTCAAATATAAACAAAATACATTTCAAATGCAAATGAAAATATATATTTAGTTATAAAAATAAATAAATAAATAAAGGTATAGCAGCTCTAATCCCCACATCATGTGTCTGGTTTAAAAAATTAAAACAGTAAATTATTAACAATAAAATCATTGATCTCAGATCTTGTCTGTTTTCAGATTCAGAATCTGGTGCACAAAAGAAAATCTGAAGCTCTCTTATATTTTCATTTCATCTAGTTTCAGCTCACGAGCTGTGGCCATGCTGGGGCACCGCCATTTGTTTTCTTAAAAACAAAACGATGCATTAGTGTGCGCGTGTGCCTACATTAAAATGCTTTAGTACCAATTCCTCAATCATAGAAATCCAGAAGTTTCAGTACACCAATGGAAAAGTGGTTAACGCCTGCCAAAAGACTACATTCTGAGACTTGTTACTATCACCATTGCCTTCCCTATGAATGACTGATGTAGCAGTCCACTATGACAGAAATGATACTAGTAACATTTGTTAACAACAAAACTGTTGTTAATTTGAGATCAGAAATGAGACCCTCTAAAAATAAAAGACCCATGTACTTTCTTGGGGTAAACATGCAGTTAAGGGGTTATAAAAAATGAAAATAAATTGATCGGAAGTGACGAGAGTGAAACCCGTAATTTCACAAAGAGAAGTGGTAAAATCCCTTCTTATTAACAGAATTCACTCATTATACTGCATCTAGAGGCACCTTCTTGTATAGTATCTTCTAGTGATATCTTAAGCATTTCAGAAATAGCAGCTGGAGTATTCTATTCCAATGTGAGGAATTTTGTCTTATATAAATTATATAGATGTTCCATATATTAGTTGTTACGCAGAATTAATGGGTTAGGGTCAGGGTTTTGTGAATGAATTTAATTAGATCCAAAACGGGTGCTGGTGTGTTTATGGTCCCGTAACTTAGCGGTTCAGCAAAAGATTCCGATAGAATAAGGGTACTATTTAAGAAGAGTGGTCCTGGTGCACGCACTCACGTACTCGCGCATCCGCGCTAGCTAGTCGTGACTAGCTAGCGCGGATGTATTTTATTTGTGTTTTTGTGTTTTATTTACTTTGCTAGGTAGTCGTTGTAGGATCGTCTTGTCACGACTAGCTAGCGCAGATCGCGAGTGTGCGCACTCTTCTTAAATAGTACCTAGAATAAGTACCAGGTTTTATAAAATAGGTACAGGGTCGATGCAGTCGACTAAAGTTCGTCAAAGCGGTGCCCCAATATGGCTGCAGTCTACTGAGTGGAATATTAATTGGACAGCTATTTAACGCGTGTATTTTAATTTACTTCGCCATATGGCAGTGGGTACAAAATTTGGTTTACATAAGCAGTCGTCTGTTTCCCTCGGTAAATCTTGCACCATGAACGAACTGGTTTAACTGTCAAAACCACTTTACATTAGTGAAATTTGAACTTGTATAATTAAACTTGTATACCGGAAGACTGAATTTTTTTCTTTGCAGCCAACTTGACATTTAGGGCGCAGTTTGTTGTTGCAACTAATTATTCTTGTATTTGGACTCATAAAATAAATTTAAAAAAAAATAGTAAGAATTTCTTTTGGAGCCTCTATGCAGTTGTTTGGCTTGCTAGAAGTAGCAGCCAAATGTCTCTATAACCACACCCTTTAATCTTAACATAAACAATCTGATACAATCCCACCTCATTTTAACACAAAAGTCGACAACAGTAGCTGCACAAAAGATATTCATTGCACCAAAAAACATACCCCATGATAAAGACAAGGATTGCAGCAGTGCATAAAAAAATTTTGTTTTTCTCCGTCGCCACCTGATAAAAATGATAACAATTATAGACTTTAAACGCAAATATGTCCTTTTGGGAGGCTTGTAGCTGTTATTGTTTGAACCAGTTCAATTTCTCAGACATTTTTTATAATGAGCACTTGCAACAATCCTTTTTACATTGGCATATATCAGATCGTTAACTAAACAATCCAGATGCAGTGGCCGTCTTTATTGTGCATAGGGAAATATCTGCAAACTTCGGCAATGTTTTTTAAGGCGCAATTTGTTGTTGCTAATTATTCTTTTGTTTTACTAATTATACTTTAGTTTATTGTTTATAATTTCCATGCATAAGTGGTATATAATCGGTTTCGTTTTTATCTACTTAGTCACATTTTAAAGTCTATTTTTGTGAAAGTTGCTAACAAGCTGTTTATCACAATACAAGCTCACAGCTACAATGCTGAAAAAATAGGACAGTTTAACAATCAGACTGAGGGAATCTAGTTTCCAAACCAAAGTCCTAAACATATAATTGGGTCAGAGTGTGTGTTCGTGGGCAAACTGCATACGATCTCATGAAACGACTCTCAATTTCTAGTAGAAAGAAAACTAGAACTCTGAAGGCAATTGCTTTAGTAGGTGAGAACAATTCCAACTGGATCGAATCAAGGATGAATGAAACTGAATTTCTGAAGGCATAATTTAATCCTACATTCAACTAGATCCTTAGGCCGAACTGGTTACGACACTCAAGATACCTTAACCATCCAGGAGGGTTTCAATGCATACAGAAACACATGATGTGGCAGAAGTGGGGTGTCCAGAAGTCATGACTTGGACGCAGGTCAGTCCCCTTACAGTGTAAGGAGTTAAGAACCGAAACTCTTGCACGAGTGTGGGGTACTTCTTCACTGAAAAACCTGCTGCTCAGCTCGGCCTAGACTTTCTTACAGCAGAATTACAGAAGAAGCTATACCGATGTCTACCACTTTCTATCGCCCCCTTTGCAACAGGGGCCGTTAACATACACAACTGCCCCCTCCCCTATTCTGGTTCGGTAACGCCCACTTTTAAAGGATTGCTTTAATCCCCAGCTCAATTCTAATCGAGCAAATCTATGTTCAGGCATACTAGCCATGACCATTCACCTTTTATGAGCTATTGTATACCCCAGAACAGAAATACATTATCTAACGTGTCGTTCCTTTTTTCTTTTCAAAAAGCAGTAGGATGTTATTCGAGAGAGTCACAGCTGTACTTTCAAGCAGGTCAATTGACTATATATAGGACCGCTTGTTTGTTATTCCAACGGGCGTTATCTGCTTCGCTCAAGTGTTTACACTGAAGTTTTAACTGTTATTTGCTAAATATGGGACATCATTAAAACGACATAACGATATATAAATTTTATATATATTTTTTTGTTGCTAAATACAACATTAACACAATTTTTTTCTTTGTTTATTCATGTCAATCAAATTAAATCAGGTATATTTTTCATATAGTCATATCACATTTTTTAAAAGTTTTTTTTTCTATTTAAATCTTTGATTTCTAGGTTGACCCAGAAACTAAGCAACACCAATTCCCTAGACAAAGGACGGCCAATGAGGAGCTAGTTATTTCAAATTCACTGCCTTGACATACTTTAAGCTTGCGATGTAAACAACATAATACGTAAGAGGCAATTCTATACAATAATACCGGAAAGCATCTACTTTGCATATATATATTCTTTTATTTGTTCCAGTCATTTGACTGCGGCCATGCTGGAGCATCTGGGGCACCGCTTTTAGTCGAACAAATCTACCCCAGGACTTATGCTTTGTAAGCTTAGTACTTATTCTAACGGTCTCTTTTTGTCGAACCGCTAATTTACGGGGACGTAAACACACCAGCGTGGAGGCACAATGGCCCAGTGGTTAGGGCAGCGGACTCGTGGTCAGAGGATCGCGGTTTCGATTCCCAGACCGGGCGTTGTGTGTGTTTATTGAGCGAAAACACCTAAAGCTCCAACGAGGCTCCGGCAGCGGGTGGTGGCGACCCCTGTTGTACTCTATCATCCCAACTTTCTCTCACTCTTTCTTCCTATTTCTTGGGTAAACGCTACGATGGACTGGCGTCCCGTCCAGCTGGAGGGGACATATACACCACATAAATCGGGATACCGGGCGCATGAGCCTGGCTAGGCTTGAAAAGGGCGCATAAATAAATAAAAAATAAAAACACACCAGCATCGGTTGTCAAGCGATGGTGGGGAGACAAACACAGACGCACAAACACATTCTTTTATGTGTTTCAGTCAGATGGGAGTGGCTATGCTGGAGCACCATATATATATATATATATATATATATATATATATATATATATATATATATATATACATATATATATGAGAAATTAATTTTTTGTAACGAACACTTTCAAACTTCAGACACAGGTAGAATGTGTCATATAAAACATCTTTTACTCTTAGTGTTGTTGAGAAAAGTTTATATTTTCAAAGTTATTTCGTGTTAAAGTTGTCGTATTTCGGTAATTTCAACCAATCAAAGACGTGTATATAAATATATAAATATATTTTGTTTTGGGATTTGGTTTGCAAGATTCTTTATATGAGTTCGTGTGTTGAAGCATATTCTTTTGTGTCTGGGGAGAGTCATTTTCTTTTTGCGCCTTATAATTTAACACACTCACCGGTAAAATTTCCACTTATTCCTTATTTTTCCTAAAATTTTCGTTGCATCTTGCAACCTTTTCAATAGTCTTGACTCTGTCCGTTATTTACACTGTGTTCCTTTTTGTTTGTTTGTGCGCATGTGTGTGGTGGTCAGTGTGTGTGTAATGCCTATGCATGCATGTACGTATATGTGTATGTATGTATGCATGTGTGTGTATGTATACATGTGTGTATGCATATGTATATATGTATCTATGTGTGTGCATCTGTATGTATGTATTCTGCATATTCATGTGCTTGCATGTCCGTATGTACCATGCTTGTATGTATGGATGTGCATATCTATATGTGTGGACCCGTGTCTCCATATGTGTCCTTGTGTGGAGTAAAATGTGTGTGTATATATGGTCCTGTGTTTCAGTCTTCATTTGCGTATGTGTGCTTGTCTGTTCATATAACCTATGTACCTATCCGTCTGTATGTTGATCTGTTTATTTTCATATCCACATTCTTACATACATGTGCATACACACACTCACACCTACACACACACATACATCTATCTATCTACATAACAGCCCACTAACTATTCTACTCTACCTGTGTAAACTGTGGGTATGGAGGTATGATATCTACTATGTATATTTCCTATTTAGTATTGGGGAAGTTTCCTTTATAAGGACGTACTCCCGTTGAGTGTTGGGTCTTTTGGGTGCTTGGATAAGATGCGGATGTCAAGTTGACCCAAGTTGCCTCCATGGTGGTCTTTGGCATGCCGGTAGAGTATGGAGGACTGTTTTTTGTCGTCATATTGTCTCAGATGACTCTCCCCAGACACAACAGAATATGCCTCAAAACACGAACTCATATAAAGAATCTTGCAAACCAAATCCAAAAACGATATATATATATATATATATTATATATATATATATTATATATATATATATACATACATATATACATACACATATATACATATACATATATATACATATATATATATACATATATATACATATACATATATACATATACATATATATATATATATACACATACATATATATATATATTATATATATATATATTATATATATATATATATATATTATATATATATATATATATATATATATATATATATACATACCATACATACATGCATACATACATACATACATACATACATACATACATACATACATACATACATATAAACAAAAAAGCAAATACATTTTTTAAAAAGAATTTTAACCTCTGTTTTATAATACTGTTTTATATAATCTGAAAATATTACAATATTTTTTTGTGAAACAGATAATTGCCGACGCTATGCAAAAATTAACCTAAATTTTTCATAAAGATCTACTATAATAAATACACTTGTGTTTTTCTCAGTTACAACATATGAATGAGAAAGGAAGGGGTGATAGATGAATAAGGAAGGAAGAGGTGACGGCAAAGTGGTAGTGGGATGATGGAAATTCTACGGTGAAAAACATCAAACAGCGTTTCAACTCTAAGTATATGTGTGTGTATGTAAAAGGGAGGTATGTGAATGTGCGTGTGTGTATTTGTGTGTGTGTGTGTGCAATGGTAGTGGGATGGTGAACATTCAACGCTGAAAAGAAAAATCAAACAGCGTTTCAACTCTGTGTGAGTATATATGTGTATGAGTGTACGTGTACAAGTATGTGAATGTTTGCATGTAAGAACCAACGCTCTTTCAGTAATTAACGATGATTGATGTCACATCTTAACAGACAACCACTAGGTAAGATTGACAAGTGTATTAATTTGATTTACCATCCCTATTCTGTTTTGTTACAAATAATTATTACAATCACACACACCTACACAAACATATACAATTTCATTAGAGAAAATAATTATTGCCTGAGTGTATCAAGAATATAAAACGACTGCAATTGAAAAGTATATAATACTTTATTACTCTAGGTCCAAGGCCTGAAATTTTTTGGAGAGAGGGCCAGTGGATTAGTACGCAACACGTACTTAATTTATCGACCCCGAATGGTAACGTCGACCTCAGCGAAATTTGAACTCAGAACGTAAAGACAGACGAAATAACACTAAGCATTTCGTCCGGCGTCCCAACGTTTCTTATTTCTTTATTGCCCACGAGGGGCTAAACAAGGACAGACAAACGGATTAAGTCGATTAGATCGACCCTAGTGCGTAACTGATACTTAATTTATCGACCCTAAAAGGATGAAAGACAAAGTCGACCTCGGCGGAGTTTGAACTCAGAACGTAACGGCAGACGCAATACGGCTACGCATTTTACCCGGCGTGCTAACGTTTCTGCCAGCTCCTCGCCGCCTTTTGAAAAGTATACTATAAACTAAACATCTTAATTTAACAGCTTGTTCGTGTTCTTAATTTATTTAAGAAATTTTTACCCAGTGTTCTTTCATCTCAAAATACAACCACTAGATAACATTGAGAAGTGTATTAATTTGATTTACCATCCATATTCTATCTGTTGTGTCACAAATAATTATTATAATCACACACATATACATAAATATATACATATACAAGCTCATAGAAAATAGTTATTGCCTGAGTGTATCAAGAACTGCGGTTGAAACGTTATGTCATAAATACACGATTAACAGTTCATGCAGGCGCCTAATTTATTTATATTAAGAAATTTATGTAATAAATTATAAATAGGGAGTTTTTGCAATATCAACTCTTAAGTCTCGGACTGCTTTTTGTGGCTTTAAGTCGTATGAGTTTAGGTTGATTTCTGTAATGAAGAGCGCAATTGAAAAGAAACGTCGCTTCGAAAAAGTTGGTATTTACTTGCGAAGTCATGCCATAAACGAATGGAGAACGAATATATAGTTTGTATGCTTATTTGACAAAAAAACAACAACAACAAAAAAAACGAACATACAACAATAAACATGTTCCTTTTCACTGAATATTGCAAGTTATAACAATTATTTTGTGTCTGTGCATGACAACGTTTAGCATTATTTTGTGTTTGCACGCACAGTGCACGCATACATACGCACACATTTTTTTTTTTTTTGTAGTTAACCTGTTAATATAAAAAAATATATTTTTAACATATAATTTGTTGGCGTTATTAGTAATTATAAATCATTTGATTCCTCGGTTTCGACTGTCTCTTTTTATCGTGAAAATCATTCTTGTAGCTTTTTAAGTACTTACTCATACTTAAGGTCTTTTCTAAACTACTAGAAGCCCACTCGTGTTCCTGCAGGTATAATTTATTGTGTTTTGTGAACTGTTTGTGATTATCTGATGTTTCATAATCGACAGTTCTGAACTGCATATTATGACTGAATTTATTTCGTCTCAATTTGCACTGTGCGCTTGCAACAAGGCAATCAAATCCAATAGTTAACAAAGTTTGAGACGTGGGAACAATAGCTAACTCTAAAATAGCGTTTCCTTCAAGAATAGATTCATTATTAGGAGTATATCCAAGCATTTTAAAAATTTCACGATTGCATGGCATCAAGTTATCTATCATAGTACTGTAAAATCCATTATAAGTTTTTAAAGTCCGATATTCATATTTCCAAGGGAATCGATAAAGAAGACGTGTGTATAATTCCATGTTGTCAAAAGCAGTCGCTGCATTTTCGCACTCTATTCCTCTTAGATGCGCTAATAGTTTACCGAAAATAGAATGTCTAAACAATGTATCGCTGTTTGAAAGTGAGATATGTGCAGAAATTACTTTCTTAAAATGAACCCATGCACTGGGTGGCAAATCCTCATCACACATATTTTCGTAACTCTCAAACTCGGCATCCATATTTTAATTAAATCCACAATGATATGATAGAAAATAGTAAAATATTTACTAATGCAGCCAGCTTCTTTAAAGCTCACTTGCAAACTTATCGATATGAAAATAATTCTATACGGACGGAAACAAACAAAGTGCTTGTGTGTGTATGTGTGAGAGAGAGAGAGAGGGGGGAAGAGAAAGAGAGAGATGGGAGGAGAAAGAGAGAGAGAGTAGGTCAAAGTGGGGCGTTGTAACACGTAAACAACTTCTACAAGCAAATTCAAAAACAACAAAAGCACAAGGACGTTCACAGTGAATGTAACTAGTTTGACTCGAAAAAGCGGGAAAATTAAATGTAAAGATGTTTGGAGCATAACCCTTCGTTGGATGTATTGAAGAAAGTCCAAAGGGGAGGGGCATGCATGCATACATTCATTCATTCATACATACATACATACATACATACATACATACATACATACAGACAGACAGACAGACAGACAGACAGACAGACAGACAGACAGACTATAGAAAGTTTTTTTGGCCCGTAAAAATCCGATTTTGCATATTGTTTTGGTAGAATTCTAGGAGGTTTCAGCTTAAATTGTCGTGGCTATGATGCCAGTTCATATGTGAAATATGAATTTGTGGTGTAAACGTGTTGGAGCTAAACAGTGTATTGTTCCGTTGATGGTAGAATACAAAGCAAAAAGAAAAAATGTGATCGATCCAACGGGACGCCCTTTTTAAGATTCGTCTTCGGATAAGTTACAATTAATCTATGATCAGTCATTCAGTTAATTACTGCTTTTCACAATACAGAAACATTGCTCATGATCCCATTAGACAAAATGGAAAAGCCGTTGCTCCGGAGGATAGCGAGGGAGATGCGCTGGAACAGATACTCTCACTCGACGGGCAAGCTGGTAGAAATGCGTAGCCGTATTTCGTCTGCCGCTACGTTCTGAGTTCAAATCCGCCGAGGTCGACTTTGCCTTTCATCCTTTCGGGGTCGATAAATTAAGTACCAGTTAAGCACTGGGGTCGATATAATCGACTTAATACCTATGTCTGTCGATGTTTGTCCCCTCTGTGTTTAGCCCCTTGGGGGTAGTAAAGAAATACGTATTTCGTCTGCCGCTACGTTCTGAGTTCAAATCCGCCGAGGTCGACTTTGCCTTTCATCCTTTCGGGGTCGATTAAATAAGTACCAGTTACGCACTGGGGTCGATGTAATCTACTTAATCGGTTTGTCTGTCCTTGTTTGTCCCGTCTGTGTTTAGCCCCTTGTGGGTAGTAAAGAAATAGGTACTACTTAAGAAGAGTGGTCCCGGCGCGCGCACTCGTGCATCAGCGCTAGCTAGTCGTGACTAGTCGATCTTACAACGACTACCTAGCAAAGTAAATAAAACACAAAATAAGTAATTTGGCAATCTTTCGTCTCTAGTAGACCTTTCCGTCGATTTCCGTAAAAAACTTCTTTTTTTTTTACATATGGGCTTGCGGGAACTTTTGAAGTAATGAGAGCGAAAGAGACTAAGAGAAAGCGATTGTATGACGAGGGAAGTTCTTTTGAAGTTACCGTGCATGGGAGCATTGATGTACATGTGTGTGGTGTGTGTGTGTGTATGTGTGTGTGTGTTTGATGGGGTGTGGGAGACAGAAAGTATGTTGTGTAAGTGAAGTGCTTCTGTTAGTGTGTGTGAAGAGACAGAGAGAGTAATGTGTGAAAGAGAGAGATAACTGAAATTTTTTACTCGGTGTGTGTGTATATGTATGTATGCATGTATGTGTGTGTGTGTATGTATCTATGTATGTGTGTGTATGTATGTGTGTGTGTATGTATGTGCGTATGTGTGTGTATGTATGGCCGATTCAATGTTTACATTATTTCGAGTTAAAACGAAAGATTACCTTTGCCTGTTTATGTAACGGTCTGCTATGTAGAAAATAATGAGGTTGACTCAATGGAATAATGACAGTGATCGAAGATATAGACAAAATTTTTTTTATTTAATCGTTATACATGTCTTGTCGACTGCTACTGTGCAGCCTCAATGTCTCTGTTGATGTGACGATGGTGAAATAGTAAGAAAAAGACGGGAGAGTTATAAAATGAGGAGGAGATATTCTTCTCGTGAGAAAAGAGTTGCATGCAAAGGAAAAGGCTTTGAGCAAAAGGCTTCGTTTCACGTTACTACGATCGACACAGTTTTAAATGGGCAACCCTACCCGTCTAGCCTCAGGGTGGCATCACTCAGAAGCTACAACAATGCGAGGAAGCGCATTGTGACCAGCGATATGTAGCAACATCCGACAGTCTAGTCGGCACAGTGATTTGTGTTGTTTTGAGACGAAGGGACAGTTCCGAAATGCCAAATTCCTCTTCTCCCCACGGCACACGAACTCATCCAAATTTAAGAATCAACATGGCTTTGCTAAGTCAATTGATGTGTTTTCCGTTTGACTTAAAACTTTTGCTACATATCGCTGGTCACACACACACATACATGCATACATACATATACACACACACCGAGTAAAAAATTTCAGTTATCTCTCTCTTTCACACATTACTCTCTCTGTCTCTTCACACACACTAACAGAAGCACTTCACTTACACAACATACTTTCTGTCTCCCACACCCCATCAAACACACACACACATACACACACACACAACACACACACACACACATGTACATCAATGCTCCCATGCACGGTAACTTCAAAAGAACTTCCCTCGTCATACAATCGCTTTCTCTTAGTCTCTTTCGCTCTCATTACTTCAAAAGTTCCCGCAAGCCCTTATGTAAAAAAAAAAGTGGCGAAGTTTCGTATTTCGTAGATCAGATTTCCGTCGATTTCCGTAAAAATTTTTTATTTTTTTACATAAGTAATGAGAGCGAAAGAGACTAAGAGGAAGCGATTTTACGACGAGAAGGTTTCACTTTGAAGTCGGCCTGTGTGCGTTTGATGGGGTGTGGGAGACAGACAGTATGTTGTGTAAGTGAAGTGCTTCTGTTAGTGTGTGCGAAGAGACAGAGAGAGTAATGTGTGAAAGAGAGAGATAACTGATTTTTTACTCGGTGTGTGTATATGTATGTATGCATGTATGTGTGTGTGTGTGTGTATGTATCTATGTATGTGTGTGTGTAAGTATGTTACATAAACAGGCGCCGCAAGGTAATTTCGTTTTAATTCGAAATAATGTAAACACTGAATCGGCCATACATACATACATACATACATACACACACACACACACGTACTTACACACACCACAACATACATGCAGACATACATATTCATACACCGAGTAAAAAATTACGATGAATCGGCCATACATACATACATACATACATAAACACACACACATACATAGATACATACACACACACACACATACATGCATACATACATATACACATACACCGAGTAAAAAAATCAGTTTCTCTCTCTTTCACACATTACTCTCTCTGTCTCTTCGCACACACTAACAGAAGCACTTCACTTACACAACATACTGTCTGTCTCCCACACCCCATCAAACGCACACAGGCCGACTTCAAAGTGAAACCTTCTCGTCGTAAAATCGCTTCCTCTTAGTCTCTTTCGCTCTCATTACTTATGTAAAAAAATAAAAGTTTTTTACGGAAATCGACGGAAATCTGTGCTACTACAACCGAAACTATGCCAAAAAAGTTTTTTACGGAAATCGACGAAAGATCGCCTAAGGCGATCCTTCGGTATAAGTACCGTAAGTACCGGAAGTGGCTTTGTTTACATTTCTGAAGATAACAGAAACCCTTTTCTCCCACCCCTAACCCCCTCCATATATATAAAAAAAAGACTCTTGAAATATATCCGGTACTTCCAGTACTTATACCGAAGTTACGCCCTCTTCTTTAGTAGTACCTTACTTGACGGGGCTCGCACTTGCGAACAGCAATCTCTGTCCCGATAGCGGTGAGCAGGGATATGGTCCGGGGCCCAAGAACGCCGGAGGTCTCAACCATAAACCTATCGGAGAGCGGCCGATACATTAGCAGTTTTTTTTTTTTTTTTGCCTGACGACGACCAGTGCAACCTGAACTTGTAGCTGACAGTTACAATATTCAGGCGGGCTCGAATCGCGTCGCGTGTACAATTCTGCAATATTCATGAGTTAATATTTAACTTTTGCCGGATGAAGCACATTTTTTTTTTCGTTCATCCTTTCCTCAACAGTAAAGTACGCCCCCTCATTCCTATACACACTCACACAAACCACGCGCTCGCGCACAAGCTCGCTCTTTGAACAGATACGCTTCGGATGGCGTAGATTCCGATTATATAAAAATTCCTCGTGAAAACTTTTGTTTTTTTTACCGTGAGTGGAGAGAGGAGTTTCGGAATATTTACACAAGTCAGCTTTGTTTTCTTATAACTTTCAGTAAAATGGGTATTTTTAAAGTGAAATTTTTTACGAATACCTTTCAGAGTGTGTAGATTACACACATATATCATATGCGTACATACATGTATGTGTACACACACACACACACATCTTAAAAAGGTTTTAGTTGAAAAAATTAATCCAAAGACTTATTCTTTATAAGCGTAGTATTTATCCTATCAGTCTCTTTTGCCGAACCTCTAAGTTAGAGAGATGTAAGCTCACAAACATCGTTAGTTAAGCGATGGTGGGGGGACAAACACAGAAAACAAAGAAACACACACACATCCTTTCCTGAGCGACCAATAACACCATACTTGTTCCACGTCCTCGCGTTGTGTTTTCTCTTTGTGTTTTCATGTTTGGATTAACTTTATATATATGCTTATGCGTAGCTTTTCCTTCTTTGGTCACTAAACTTTGCTTACGAAGACCTGTTGAAGCAAGTGAAATCAAATCAAAATCAAAATCACTTCGATGACTGGGATCTGTGCTAGCGGGGTGCAAAGAGCACCATAGGAGTATGATCGTTGACAGAGCGGCTTTTCGAGTATGACCGTTACCAGCGTCGCCTTACTGGCACTTATGCCTGTGCTAGTAGGGTGCCAAGAGCACCATCCGAGCGTGATCATTGCCAGAGCAGCCAACTGGCTTCCGTACCCGTGGCACGTAAAAGGGCACCATTCGAGCGTGATCGTTACCAACGTCGCTTCACTGGCACCTGTGCCGGTGGGCACGTGTAAAACGATTCGAGCGAGGTCATTGCCAGTACCGCCTAACTGGCCCCCGTGCAGGTGGCACGTAAAAATCACCCACTACACTCTCGGAGTGGTTGGCGTTAGGATAGGCATCCAGCTGTAGAAACTGCCAGTTCAAGACTGGGGCCTGGTGCAGCCATCTGGCAGCCAGCCCTCAGTCAAAACCGTCCGACCCATGCTAGCATGGAAAACGGACATTAAATGATGATGATGATGATATATATATATATATATATATATATATATATATATATATATATATATATATATATGTATGTGTGTGTGTGTGTGTGTGTGGTGTGTGTGTATAAATAAGACGGGCTTCTTTCAGTTCCCGCCTACCAAATCCACTTACTAGGCTTCTTATCACATAGCCACGTCTTATATGTCTATAATACAATAATTTCAAATATATGAATGGATCAAACTCTCTCTTGCTTTCACTTCCCTCTATCATAGCTGTCTGTTGCCACACTTTCGCTAAATAAAACGTAAAACTCGATTTGGCTCGAATTATGTCGATTTGTACTGGTTTCATTTAAACTAAAGTTCGCCTATCTACTTTCTATGTCGTATAGAGTAAGGTTTTTATAAAAAAGCAAAAGTATGATAGCAATGGAATTTTGGGGTGAAATTTGAAACAAAAATACAGGCGCAGGAGTGGCTGTGTGGTAAGTAGCTTGCTTACCAACCACATGGATCCGGGTTCAGTCCCACTGCGTGGCATCTTGGGCAAGTGTTTTCTACTATAGCCTCGGACCGACCAAAGCCGTGTGAGTGGATTTGGTAGACGGAAACTGAAAGAAGCCCGTCGTATTCAAAATGTGACCGCGTGTGTACCGTTGGCGATTTTTTTTCCTCTGTCTTCCCTTCTTTGGATCTTTCCTTCTCCTATGCTTCCGACGAAGAGCTCCGCTCGAAACGTTAAACCCTCCTTCTTTCCTTCTTTCCTAAGCGTCCAATAATACTATATTTGTTCCACGTCCTCGCGTTGTGTTTTTTTTGTGCTTTCATGTTTGGATTAACTTTATATATATATATATATATATATACATACATACACTCACACGCACACATAAATATGTGCGTGTGTGTATGTTTGTGTGTCTGTCTTTGTTCCTCTAGCATTTCTTGACAACCGATGCTGGTGTGTTTACGTTCCCGGCACTTAGCGGTTCGGTAAAAGACATCGATAGAATAAGTACTGGGCTTACAAAGAATAAATCCCGGAGTCGATTTGCTCGACTAAAGGTGGTGCTCCAGCATGGCTGCAGTCAAATGACTGAAACAAGTAAAAGAGTATAGAAAATATGATTCTTTTCCTTCTTTTGTATTTGATCTATTTCAGTCATTGAACTGCCATCATGCAGATGGGTTTTAGCCGAACGAATTGACCCCAGTATTTTTCTTTTTTCTGTTTCCCCATTTTTTTTTCATAAAACCTGGTACTTATTCTATCAGTCCTTTTACCGAGCCGCTATGTTATGGACACGTAAACAAGCCAACACTGTTGCTAAGCGGTGGTGATGGTGGGGAGGGGAGGCAAACACAAAGCCATACGAACATAGCGACAGCGCATGGCTTAGTGGTTAGGGCGTTGCATTCATGATCGTAAAATTGTGGTTTCGATTCCTGGACCGGACGATGCGTTGTGTTCTTGAGCAAAACACTTCATTTCACGTTGCTCCAGTTCACTAAGCAGCCATACATGGGTAATACTGCGAAGGACCGGATTCCTGTTCAGGGACTTGGAATGACTACGCTGAAGAATCAAGAAAAGCGGCTTTATGAGTCTATAGTTCGAGAAGGACCTTTGATCTATTTTTTTTACTATGTGTGTGTGTTTCAAAAATTGTGGGGGAAATTTTTTCCGAGGTGATGTAAAAGAAATTCATAAATTTTGAAGAAAAAGAAATTCATAAATTATTACTATTATTTTTATATATTTTTTTTTTGCTTGAGTGTAATGGAAATAAGTTAGATAAAAGAAAAGTTTTAGATTCATTTATTTTTCGTTTGAGTAATAGAAAAAGGTTTATAAAACGATCCCATGTATTATGGTGAGAGAAACAAATTCACAAATACAGTGTTGAATATGGTTTCACTATAGAAAAAAAAAGTTAAGGGCGATTTAGCTGTTGATTTTAGCACATCTCCACCGTTGGGATCATTTCCAAAACCTTTTTCAAACTTTTTTCCCTTACACTCAAGCAAAAAAATAATTTATGAATTTCTCTCTCTTCGAAAGTCCTCTCCCCACTCTCTCGGGAAAAAATTCCTTACAAATTTCTTTATAATCATAATCTTTGCCGTTTGAAAGGGATTTATATAAAATTTCATCGAAAGATATCCATTTTCCTAAAAGATATGAGGGAAAAAATCGGATCTTGTGAATTTTCCGAAAGTCCTCTCCCATCCCGATTCGATGGCGCAAATTTTTGCTTTCATATTCACCCTTTTGATACCAACCCGGCTGAAACCGGCTCTGGCTCTGAGTACAAATGTCTTATTTTCATAAGTTCTGAATTAAAATCTTCCACCAAACTTTAGTCACAATTTATGTTCCTAACACCAGCTGAAAGATAACTAAGTTATTTTACTAAATTCATTGTTATATTCAAAGTAATTGAAAGAAACACAGAGCATCTCAAAATAAATACAGTAACGAAAGGGTTACATATTTTTCTCTCTTTTTTTTTTTTTTTGTGACCGGGAGTTAAATCAAACATTAACCCCAATCCCTAATCGTTAGCTAGAACGAAATTTTTTTTTGTGTAACTCAATCTCCAATTTTTTATTGTTTTATGTTAACTGGAGTGTTGCAGGGTATTTTTCTTATTGGGGTATCTTTTACCTACACAAAAAGTGAGAATAAACCAAAAGATATGTAATGAAGTGTGCTTTGAGGAAAGAAATCAAAAGTTGAAATCGTTCAGTGAATGAATACTGAATACAGTAACCTGTGTTATCAGGAGATCGAATTTGAAAATCAGATATCATTCAAACAGTTTAATAAGCGATCGAATGAACTGATTTCTAGTATATCTATTCATTTACTGTCGTTCTAAGAATTAGACGTTTCAAAATGTTGCCAAATCTGGAAAAACTAATCCCCTGACAAAGAATATTTGGAAGTCAATTAAAGGGAAATAAATCGAGTACATTCTAATAAGAAGAATAGAAAAGGAATATTCTGTATATTAGTATTATCTTTGGTTTGCTTTGGGAAGAGAATCTGAAGAAAAATTGAATGTATGAATTAGGTAGTATATTTAATAAGGAAAATTACGGTTATAATTAAAAGTAGCAGACATTAAGAGTAGCAAAGAAAAATTACAGAATACTAAAAGAGAAGAAAAAACGCGTAGTTGGCCAAGAATAAGTAGGAAAACATACACTAATAAGAATAATCTATTAACCCAGTGGTTCTCAACAGGGTTCCGTATAAGATTTTTTTTCGGGGCAGGGGGGTCTAACTCAACAAAATAGTAAATCTGGGGATCCACGTTAGTATTTTAAGGACCCCTGAAAAAAAATCGCTTTAAATGTATGTATTGGTATGTACTGCAAGAAACAACTGCTTTCTTAAAATAATAAAAATGAAATTATTGTATACAGTGCTCAGGTGCACCACAACTTGTCAAAAGTGCGTATAAAGCATATGCAGTAATGTAAAGCGAACAGTGTATGAGTCAGAGACATGCTTGCGTGTGTATGGCGGGGGGGAAATCAGGTGTAGTGTTGGCGAATCTCAGAAAGCATGGAAGTTTTGAAGGATGTAGTGCTCCGACAACTAACAACTGATGCCGGCAGTTTGTTCCATACTTCAGTAACTCTTAGCGTGAAAAAATGTTTACAAAGTTATGGGAGCTGTGCTGTTTTCTGACTTTGTAAACATGTCCACGGGTGTTAAGACAGGTGGAGTTTGAAAAGGTGCTCAGAGTTCTTTCTCTAATATAATCTCAAAAACAAACTGTAGGCTTTTTATTTAAATATATTTGAATGCAAAGTATATAACTTGATATATTTGAATGATGTAAACATACTTTGAACTGGCGCCGAATAGTAATCAAAGGGGTTCATAGATTTAAAATGGCTGAGAACCCTGCGGAAAGCAATTTTATAAAGCAATCTACCTCTTGTTGAAGAATATCATGTTTGACACTATTTTTCTTTGGGATATGTCAAGTTTATTGAGGCAACGTAACTTGAAGAAGATACCAATCCTATTTTTTGGTAGATCGTTAACGTCATTACTGGAATAGTATTGCAATTTCATTTCTGTGTGAAAGGGTTAAGTAGAATAACGTTTAAAGAAAAACAGAAATAAGACTTGTTGCCTATAAGAATATGAGAGGACGTTGAACAAAACAGAAAAAAAAACTAGTATAAAACTTACATTTTCAAAAAAAATAACGGTCAATATATAGTTTAAAAAACAGCCTACAAGGTGTAAAAAAATGCGTAGAAAACTAATTTGAAAACAAAAACTTGCGCAAACGAACTGTGTGTGTGTGGGGGGACTTTCGGAAAATTCACAAGATCCGATTTTCCCCTCATAACTTTCAGAAAAATGGATATATATTAATGAAATTTCATAGAAATACCGTTCAAATGGCACAAATTACAATTATAAAGAAATTTGTGGGGAAAAATTTTCCGAAGGAGTGGGAAAGGATTTCGGAAAATTCACACGATCCGAATTTTTTCCCTTATTACTTTAAGGAAAATGGATATCTTTTAATGAAATTTTACAGAAACACCTTTCAAATAGTACAGATTACGATTATAAAGAAATTTGTGGGGAAAATGTTCTCCGAAAGGGTGAGAAGATGGCTGTCGGAAAATTCACACAATCCGTTTTTTCCCCTCATAACTTTCAGGATCTAGTTTAGTGCCCGGTCACCAAAATGAAAAAAAAAAAAAAAAAAAAGAAACCAGTCTAACAGGTGTAAAAAAAAAAAACCTGTAGAAAACGAATATGAAAACAAAAATTTGCGCAAACGAACGGGGAGTGGGTGGAGGAGAGGGCTTTCGGAAAATTCACACGATCCCCTCATAACTTTCAGGAAAATGGATATCTTTTCATGAAATTTTACAGAAACACCTTTCAAACAGCATAGATTACGATTATAAAGAAATTTTTGGAGAAAATGTTTTCCGAGAAAATGTCTCTCCGAAGTCTTTTAATGTTTTGTGTGTCTATTTTCTCTGGGGGCTATCTACAAAATTGTTAGAGTGAGGTATTTTCGCATTGTTGTTTCAATGCCCTCTCCCCACATTTTCCCCACAAATTTCTTTATAATCGTAATTTGTGCCATTTGAACGGTATTTCCATAAAATTTCACGAATATATATCCATTTTCCTGAAAGTTATGAAGGAAAAATCGGATCTTGTGAATTTTCCGAAAGTCCTCTCCCCACCCCGTTCGTTTGCGCGAATTCTTATTTTCATATTCGTTTCTACATATTTCTTCACGCCTAGTAGGCTGTTTTTTTAAAACTGTATATTGACCAAAATAACTAACTCGAATTTCGAACAAAATATATACAAAAATAACACCGTATAAACAAAAAAATGTAGAAGTGTATAATCCCTTCTTCTAAAGGCACAAGGCCTGAAAATTGGGGGAATGAGGGCTAGCCGATTATATCGACCCCAGTGCTTCACTGGTACTTATTTCACCAACCCCGAAAGGATTAACGGTAAAGTCGATCGTGGCGGAATTTGAACTCAGAGAAACATTTATAGAGTAATCCCTCGATTATCGCGAGTGTTACCTTCCAAAAATCACCGCGATAGGTGAACATCCGCGAAATAGAAACAGTACTGTACAGTATTCTGTCTTCCCTTCTCGGGATCTTTCCTTCTCCTTTGTTTCCGACGAAGAGCTCTGCTCGAAACGTTAAACCCTCCTTCCCTTCTTTCCTGAGCGTCAAATAATACTTTATTTGTTCCACGTCCTCGCGTTGCTGTGTTTTTTTCTGTGTTTTCTTGTTTGGATTAACTTTATATATATATATATATATATATATATATATATATATATATTATATATATATATATATATATATATATATATATATATAATTTGTATATATTTATCTCTTATTATAATTTAATTATAAATGCAAAATAACACCACGGAGGAATCGACGTAAGCTTAAATGATAAACCGCGATAAGTGAACCGCGATATGGCGAGGGATTACTGTAATAGAAAATGCATTCGTGGAGCATTTATGGAATTTATTCCTGTAACAATCTAAACTATCATTCTATGGTAGATATAAAAAGACAGAAGTATGAAGAGAATATAATAAAGTAGTCAACTTAGAAATAACACTATCATATATTAAGGTATTTAATTAAAATAATTATATAAAATATCAACTTACTATAATAGAGTCAAGGATATTTTTAAAGAATTACTGCAATATTGTTTTCTTATGGAAGTTGTTAGGTCCAATCTTCCCTGGTTCCTCTCTATCGAGATTTAAATCTGATAAAATACAAGGGAAGGGAGATAATTTCATAATTGTCTGTTTTTTAAATCTCTTATTTCTTTCACTCATTGAACTGTGCTGAGGCAGCTCCATCGGTTTCTTTTGCTGGACTGAACTGCTAAGTTACGGGCGCGTATATAAACCAGCATCAGTTGTCAAGGGTTGATAGAGGACACATGGGAAAATAATACCTTACAAAATAAAATACCGCGATCACAAACTAGTTACCACTGAAGAATTGAGATGCTTGGTGACAGTGAGCAAACAATATCTGTATCGCTATATATGTGTGTAGTGAATATCGCATGCATGAAGTGGATTCGATCCACCATAGCCAAATTTAAATTAACACTACTACAGAACTTTTCAAAAGGTGGAACTATGGTTTTTCTCTGGCAGCAGTTTTACATTTTCCAGATGCCTTTAGCTAGGCCGAAATAATGTTTTCACCACTTGACCCTTTCTAACCTCTTCTACTTCACCAAAAGCTAGAATAGATAACAAGACCACCAACTAAATCTATTGTTCTCAATGGTATGTCTATCCTTCTAGATAATTATATAAGCAAGCAGGGTCAGAAAGTGACGAGGAAGCTTAACATCACGAATTTAAAGAACCAGCTGACTGCACAAGATCTCCAGTCACGTATGGACAGCAAACTGTTGGACATTCGGAATGACCAGTCCAGTATCGATGAGCAGTGGGAATCATTCAGGGACACGGTTCATTCCATCGCCCTTGAAACTCTAGGCCAAGTTACGAGGAACCACCAGGACTGGTTCGACGAAAACGACCAGGAAATCCAAAAGCTCCTGGAGGAGAAACGCCGTCTGCTGCGGGCTCACCAAAATGACACCACCTGCACGGCAAAGAAGGCTGCTTTCAACAACATTCGCAGCACAGTCCAGGCAAAACTCCGCCTCATGCAAGATGCATGGTTAAGCGCCAAGGCGGATGAGATTCAGGGATACGCAGACAAACACGACACCAAGAAATTCTACGAGGCGCTGAAAGCTGTCTATGGACCGCAGTTCTCCTTTGGATCAACCCCCCTGCTCAGCTCGGATGGAACCTCACTCCTGACTAACAAGAAGCTGATCCTGGAGAGATGGGCGGAGCATTTCAACATCGTGCTCAACCGACCAGCCCAGATCAACGAGGAAGCCATCGCACGACTCCCCCAGGTGCCGACAAACCACGAGCTGGCTGTTCCCCCTGCAGTCGAGGAAGTGAGCAGAGCCATCAAAAAAATGTCCACCGGCAAAGCTCCAGGCTCTGACGCCATCCCTGCAGAGGTGTTCAAGTCGGGCGACCCCACCATGATCAGTAAGCTCACCAGCCTGTTCCAGTCGATGTGGGACAGGGAACAACTCCCTCAAGATTTCCGGGACGCAACAATCGTCCACATTTATAAGCGGAAAGGAGATCGGCAGTCCTGCGACAACCACCGAGGAATCTCCCTCTTGTCCATAGCAGGCAAGATCCTGGCCCGAGTCCTGCTTGACCGCCTTCTGGAACACTTGGAGCAAGGCCTTCTCCTGAGAGCCAGTGTGGCTTCCGCGCGGGTCGAGGGACCACTGACATGATATTCGCCGCCCGCCAGCTCCAGGAGAAATGCATGGAGCAGCACCTTGACCTCTGCATGACCTTTGTTGACCTCACTAAGGCTTTCGATACAGTCAGTCGGGAGGACTATGGAAGGTAATGGGAAAATTTGGTTGCCCCAGCAAATTTATTGCAATTGTCCGCCAGTTCCACGACGGAATGACAGCCAGAGTCCTTGAAGACGGCAACTCATCTGAAGCCTTCCAGGTGACCAACGGAGTCAGGCAGGGCTGTGTCCTGGCCCCAACACTGTTCAGCATCATGTTCTCGGCAATGCTGTCCGACGCCTTCAGGGACTGCAAGTCCGGTATCGACATCAAGTACAGGACAAACGGGAAACTTTTCAACTCCAGAAGATTGCAGGCCGTCACAAAGGTAAGGGAGACAGTCGTCAGAGACTTTCTCTTTGCTGACGACTGCGCCCTTAATGCATTCGATGAGCAGGAGATGCAGCTCGGGATGGACAGGTTCTCATCAGCCTGTGACAACTTCGGTCTCACCATCAGTGCCAAGAAAACCGAAGTGATGTTTCAGCCAGCCCCCGGCAAACAATACCATGAGCCTCAGATAAAGGTGAATGGACGGATCCTACGAGCGGTGGAAAACTTCACCTACCTGGGCAGCACTCTCTCCTGCAATGCCAACATAGATGCTGAAATCATCAACAGAATCTCCAAGGCAAGCAGCGCGTTTGGGAGACTGCGAAAGAAAGTCTGGGAGCGGAGAGGAATCAGCCTCAACACCAAGCTGAAAGTCTACGGGCAGTCGTGCTTACCACCCTACTATACGGCTGCGAGACGTGGACTGCTTACCGAAGGCACGAGCGCCAGATAAACCACTTCCACCTCAGGTGTCTTCGGAACCTCCTTCACATCTGCTGGCAGGACAAAGTCCCAGACACGGAAGTTCTGAAGCAGGCAGATCTCCCTAGCACCATCACGATCATGCGCAAGGCCCAGCTGAGATGGGCGGGCCACGTCTCCCGCATGTCCGACACTCGCATCCCAAAACAGCTATTCTACGGTGAACTCAGCCAGGGCAAACGCAAAGTCGGAGGGCAGAAGAAGCGCTTCAAGGACAGTCTCAAGGTCTCTCTCAAAGACTTCTCAATCGGCACAGAGACTTGGGAGACACTTGCTGCCGACCGCTCATCCTGGCGCAGCGCAATCACCACAGGAGCAGGGACAGCCGAGGAGGGACGGATTCGGTCAGCAGAGCAGAAACGCCAGATGCGGAAAGCCAGAGCCGCCTGCACCAGTAGCACAGCCCCTACCCACTTCTGCCCCACCTGTGGGAGGGGCTTCCTTGCCCGGATTGGCCTCACCAGCTACCTTCGGTCTCATAGCGGCAGTTCCACCAGATGATGTCAGTGGTCATCTTCGAACCCGAAGGACGAACATTATTATGTATGTATGTGCGTACGTTTGCATGTATGTATAAGTATACATCCCCATCTTTCATCACCATTGCTTCCTTTTTCGTCTTTTTTGTTGAAGTTCTTATTTTCATTGCCTTGGATTACTTTCGTCTTTCTTTTATCCCCTTAGGGAATTCGTTGACAAGCTTTTTCCTTTTACTTTTTTCGTTCCTTTTAAATTTATTTATGGTACACCTTCGTATTTTTTTCTTCGTCTGACTTAAAATTTTCAGTTAACATCTTAACCAAAGTAATTAGATGGCTCATTTATGTACTTTGATTTTAACATGGGGCCTCTCAACTGCGGAGGCCCCCTGCGACCGCAGGGTTTCAGGGGCTTAGCAACGGTCCTAGTGCCAGTCGATTGCATCTACCCTTGTGTCCAGTTCGAGTGGGTGAAAAGCAAAGTCAACCTCGGTGGAATTTCAACTCAGAACGTAAAACATTTCGTCCGTCTAAACGTTCTGAGTTGAAATTCCACCTAGATCGACTTTGCCTTTCACCCACTGGGTGGGGGTGGGGGAGCGAGGAATTAAGTACCAGTTGACTGGAGTCGATGTAATTGACTTATCCCTTCCCGCAGACTTAATGGCCTTGAGCTGAAATTTGAAATCAATATTGAATATAAGGCGGCGAGTTGGCAGAAACGTTAACACTCCGGACAAAATGCTAAGCAGTATTTTGTCCGTCTTTAAGTTTTAAGTTCAAATTCCGCCGAGGTGGACTTTGCCTTCCATCCTTTCGGAATCGATAAAATAAGTATCGGATGAGTATCGGGGCCAATGCAATCGATTAGTTCTACCCCACAAAATTTTAGGCCTTGTGCCTAGTAGAAAGGGTTATTAGTATTATTATTGCTCTCCTTTCTTTCAACTCACTCCTACACATTTTAATTGTTTTGTTTTAATAATTTTTTGTCATGTGCAGTGAAGTACAGTAAATAAACACACACACACACACACACACACACACACACACACACACACACGAGCGCACACACACACAATGAACGTATGAACGTTCATATCCCATGGTAAAACGGCACCAAATAGAGCTAGTGGACGAGGAAAAGGGCACAAGTTGAAATAGTAAAGAGGACGAATTTCACAGGCTGAAGGATTTTTTTCTCTTTTTTCCAGGTTGCCATCAAATTGCTGAAGGTCGACAGCGTCAAGAATGTGAAGCGCATTCACATGTATCCAAGACCGAGTGCCAACCGTTGTGTTGTCGGTTCTTTTGGTATTCTTCTATTTTTTAATTCTTTTACTTGTTTCAGTCATTTGACTGCGGCCATGCTGGAGCACCGCCTAAAGGGTTTTAGTCGAAGAAATCGACACCAGAACTTATTCTTTGCAAAAGTAGTACTTACTCCATTTGTACACCAGATGACATCTCATGGGGTGAAGAATGCTGTCCTAGAACTGTGACTATATCTTTTCGGCTGAGAATGAAAGACTCCAACCAGTTAAAAAGATCATCTTTCGCACCCATTGCAGAGAGTTTTGCCACAAGTCTTTTGCGTGGCACAGAATTAAAAGCTTTAACAAAGTCAAGGTAAACAACATGCACCTATGAGCCGCCATCAGCGATTTAAATTTTATTTTATTAGAATTTTTTAATACTAAGAAATAAGAAAGAAGTGAGATCAAAAAGAAAAAAGAAGTGGATGGGGCAAAGCAGGAGTGGCTGTGTGGTAAGTAGCTTGTTTACCAACCACATGGTTCCGGGTTCAGTCCCACTGCGTGGCACCTTGGGCAAGTGTCTTCTACTATAACCTCGGTCGACCAAAACCTTGTGAGTGGATTTGGTAGACGGACTCTGAAAAGAAGCCCGTCGTATATATATATATATATATATAATATAATATATATATATATATTATATATATATATATATACATATATATATATATTATATATATATATATTATATATATATATATATATATATATATATGCGTGTGTGTGTTTGTGTGTCTGTGTTTGTCCCCCTAGCATTACTTGACAACCGATGCTGGTGTGTTTATGTCCCCGTCACTTAGCGGTTCGGCAAAAGAGACCGATAGAATAAGTACTGGGCTTACAAAGAATAAGTCCCGGGGTCGAGTTTCTCGACTAAAGGCGGTGCTCCAGCATGGCCGCAGTCAACTGACTGAAACAAATAAAAGAGTAAAGAGTGTAAAGCAGCCGAGGGAAAGGGAGATGGACAGCATATCTCAGAACAAGTGAGGTGCTCAACCGCGCCCGGCAGTAACTATCGTGATGGCGTTGCTGCGGTGACTGACCAGTGACATTCATTGCAACAACCACTTCACTCCGCGGGGCTCATTTCTCCAACGGGACGCTGCTATCCCGATTTTGCGGAGGAAATCAGTAGCACGGGGTCTCAGAACACTCGACGTATCGACGCCGACCGACGTAAACTGATAGCAGCCAGGCCCCTGTATTTATTGGTTTTTCTCTCCTATGAGTTACGGGCGCTGACATCAGCACCCGTAATTTTATGTGTATTTTGCATTCCTACAAACAAAATTTTAAGAAGATATACAAAATTATAAATGCATCAACTACAATAAACTGCAATCATCCTATGGGTTTCGTCATGCATTTATCGATGTGGTATAAATAACTAGGAAATATATTGTTAATAAACAACATAGAAATGTGTTAATTGTCAGGGGAGATAATTCTAATTTTAAAAACAAAACTTCCTCATTTTGACTGCGTACGAATACAGCTTGTGTTAGGAATAAATATGCATAAAGAGTCATACCAATTTAGGTCTTGTGAAAATACGACTGGTCTTTTTAGAAACTTCGAATAAGAATTGATACGACAACCTTCGTTGTTATTTGAGCTCATCAGGATTAGTTTACTTCTATTCAAGTCGCCGTACGATTGCAACGAGAGCTACTAATTACTTTATAAAGTAAAATTTTGATTCACATCAGTTATATAAAAAATGTTACATGGATGACTATCTGATATTATCTACTACAGTAATATCCTCATATAGCATTGTCTAAGGGAAATAACTAAAACATCATAGCAAGACGGAAGAATTACAAGGGAGACAACTTATGACAAACATCAATATTCTTGATGCTGTGTTTCTTTCCCCTTGATTATTATTCAATTGATTACTTTTAACTCTGGCCAATGACGGCGTATTTAAAGGAACATACATGCATAAATATATATGTATATGTAAAAAAAATACAAACTGGGACAAGAACGCAAGACATTTAGAAGACGATACGAAAAACATGGACGGGACATTCGAAGCCTTCAATCTTCAGTCAAGAACCGGATCATCCTCGCAATTTCGGCTGATTAATCTTGCGAGGATGATCCGGTTCTTGACTGAAGATTGAAGGCTTCGAATGTCCCGTCCGTGTTTTTCGTATCGTCTTCTAAATGTTTTGCGTTCTTGTCCCAGTTTGTATTTTTTTACATATACACACATATATATATAGCGACGCCCGTACCCTTTTTGGACCTGTATGTAAGTACATACATAAATATATATATGTATATATATTAGTTCATACACACACACACACACACATGCACACACACACACACACACACACACACACACACACACACACACGTAAACATATGATGTGTGTGCTTGTGTGTAATATGTGTATGTATGCGTGTCTACGAGTGTATTCCTACATCACTTGACAACCACTCTCGGCAAAATGGAATGGGTAGAATAACAAGTACGAGACAATTTGTTAAACTAAACCTTTCAAGAGAATGCCCCAGCGTGGCCGCAGCACAATGAATAAAAGAACATACATACATACGTACATATACACATACATACATAGAGAGAGAGAGAGAGAGACAGACAGACATGGTGGATGCCGACTCGTTCAACGTGTATGAACATGGGTGACTAAATAAAGTGCATCACAGCATTCATGTTATGAGAGCGACAATGGCTCCTGGATCCTGCCACACGACTTACAGGACTTGTTGCAGGTTCAACATTCATGTAAATTCTTTTGACTTCTTGTTGTTCCGGACCACTCTGATAATTTTTCTCTTAGCAGCCTGGTGTACCTAGATAAACCCGAGTAATTTATGTACGTTTTCTGGCAGACACTGCATGTGAGATTGGCCCCAACAAGAAAGCCGTTGTGGTTTATAACAGATCTTTCTGTGTGACTTTTTTAGAGGCTCACCAAGCATGCACAAGACATACATATGTGGTCACAGATTTCACAGACTAGGTGAGGGACTGTAGAGTCAACGGAATTGTCTCTTTGTGCTGATCTCCACATGCGTGGTCACTCGTCTGCATTCGCTGGAATAAGTTCACTCTGTCATAATGTCTTTGCTTCCAGGTTTTCCTATCACCTAAGATATCTTCCCACTCCTGTTCTCACAGATTCCATGTGATTCTTTTAAGTTGTCCTTGAATCTCTCTCTTAGTTTATGTTGTGGTCGAGTGGCTTGTGACAGTTCGCCACACAACATTTGCTTGGGGATTCTGCTGTCATGACGCACTACATTACCAACCCGGCGCATACAGGATGTGGGCATCAATACTCGCTGCTTTGGCTCTTTCTAAAACCACATATCTAGGGTAAGAGTCATCCAGTGGATGCGTAAGATGTTTCTCAAACACTGTTGATGAAATCGATCAAATGTTTTTAAGTGATGACGGTACGCTACCCGTGTTTCACACGAAAATAATGGGATATCAGTACGCAGGGTTTAAGATTGCTAACTTGGTGTTATTTTTCAAGTTTCTTTGGGACTAGATACAACTGTTCAGAGCGGCGAAGCCATCTGTGACCCTTAATATTCGTGCTTTGATCTGATAATCTAAAGAACAGTGTCGGCTGATAGTGCTACCTAGGTATGTAAACTTAACAACCACCTTCAGTTTATACCTCTACGCATAGCACTCCATGTGCAAGTTGGTACATTGCTACCGTTTTTTTTCAAGGCTGATGGTGCTGCTAAAAGCTTTGAAGACGCTCGAATGTCTGTCCATCAAGTTTTATATTCCCTGTGTGATGTGTAACACAATGTCAGTCATCGGTATGTAAGAGACCACGCACTAAAGACTGAAGAGTTTTCGTCTTTGCTGCAAAATGCTGAATGTTGAAGAGTCTACTTGATGATCGATAATGTATATACACATCCACGTCGCAGTCTCTGAAAGCGTGAAGAAGAACTACAGAGAAGATCGCGAATAATGATGGTGCAATAAGGCCGTCATCTTTGAACCATTCTTCACCTTAAAGAGCTCTGTGATAATCCTGCCTACGTTTACACAGACTTCTATATCATCATAGAAGCACCGTAGTAATTTCACAATGTACGGCGTCGAATGCTTTTGTTAGATCAATTTGGTAGAGGCTTTGTTCAAAACACTTTTCTGAACTTGTCTAGCCGTGAATATCATACCTGTTATACTTCGGTTTGGTTTGAAGTCACACTGAGATTCAGGAAAGATCCTGTCTGTGTGATGTGGACATTTAGCTTTGTCAGAAGTAGCGCGGCAACGATCTTTCCTGCAGTTGCCAACAGAGCAATACCACGACATTTTTCACGGTTCTCACGTGGTACTTTACTTTTGTAGAGAGGTATCATGATAGTGTCCTGCCTGTCACGCGAATGATCTTGTGCATAAAGAGTATCATGTTCTCACTACCATGATAAACCTTTGCCAGTCGCCTTGCCAGTATTTAGCTGACCAATAATTGATTTTACTTCGTTGATAGTTGGTGGATTGTAGAGGTTTTCGACAACTGATCAAGACTCTACTGTGCAGTAGGATCTGCTTCAGTATACCTGTCGAGCAGAGCAGAGGAGCGCTGTTTCCATAGTAGAGTACAGTTTTTCTCCATCCTTAGAGCGAAGGGGAGCTACAGCTGCTACACCTGCTCGCTTCTTAAGATTGTAGAGCTCATTACTCAGTAACATCAACATACATTCATGCATACCTATCTACCTACTTACCTACCTACCTACACACATACATACATACATACATACATACATACATACATACATACATACATACATACATACATACGTATGTACGTACATACATACATGGTGGCTGCCCCCTCGTTATCGAGTATGGCCATTGCGCGAAGCTTAATCAATGTTGTTATCGTGCAATGCCTGTGCAAGAAGACTTTTTTTTAAAGTGGGGAAAGGCTGTGCACTGAGTCAATCCCACTCACTAAGCAACAGCAACCATAATCCGAAAAGAAGAACAAGTCAACATCATCGGTAACCACTGAGCCGCAGGTTTATGTCGGAGTTATCCCAGTTACCTGAGTTACCTTCTCCTAGAAGGATGCCCCAACAAAGGCTAGGAGTCCTACACAGCAAATGGTTTAACCGCGCGATCGGGTATTCAGTCCGATTATTTCTGTCCCCGCGCATGATACAGCCTTAAGACATACATACATACATACATACATACATACATACATACATACATACATACATACATACATACATACATACATACATATTACATATTACAAATTACATGATATTTTATGCACAATCTAGCGTGAATAAAATATGTTGAAATAAATTTAAATATAAAGCCATTCGATGAAAACAAAACAAAAAAAAACAAAACAAAACAATGAGTGCTGTTGTCAGATACTATCTATTTTGACCTTGGAAGGATAAAAAAACAAAAATAATTCTTACGGAAATAGAACTCAGAACTGTGTATATTAAATACTGGTTTCAAATTTTGGTACTAGGTCAACAATTTCAGGGAAGTGGGTAAGTAGATTACATCGACCTAAATAATTAATTGTACTTAATAAGTACTCAACTGGTACTTATTTTATCGACCCCGATTGGATGAAAGGCTAAGTCGACCTCGGCGGAATTTGGACTCAGAATGTAAACACGGACTAAATACTGCTAATGATTCTGCCAGGCGCTGCCTTGGGTCTATTAAATATTAGCATGACACGCTGTTATTTCTATTATTGTTCTTAAAAATCAATACGAAGACATTGTTTGTAATTGAGGCAAAAGGCCAGTAATTTTCGGGGAAATTGATTAGTCAATTACATCACCCAAAACTTACCTTGTGCTTTATTTCATCAACTGTTGAAGGATAAATAGCAAAGTTAACTTCAGCGGGATTTGAACAGAAAATATAAAGTTTCAGAATAAATACCACGCAGTAATATTTTCTGGCGCTCTAATGACTCTGCCAACCTACATCTTTTTAAAGACATTCAAGAAATACAGTCAGGCAGTTATCATGTATAATATATTTTCAAATAAAGAAATCAAGTTCTCCTTGTTTCGCAAGTGGCTGACGAGGTGGCCGAGTGGTTAAGGCGATGGACTGCTAATCCATTGGGGTCTCCCCGCGTGAGTTCGAATCTCATCCTCGTCGTTCATTTTTTTTTCTCTTATTTAAGTATTCTGTTCTTGTGTTGCAGCGTTTATACAGAGAAAGGTAGACTCTCAGTGATCAGAGTTCACGAATTGGCCTCGTTACATATCTGGAAAATACATGAACATCACATCAGCTTATTTCATTTCTTATTTCGCAGTGGCTGTGTGGTAAGTAGCTTGCTAACCAACCACATGGTTCCGGGTTCAGTCCCACTGCATGGCATCTTGGGCAAGTGTCTTCTGCTATAGCCTCGGGCCGACCAAAGCCTTGTGAGTGGATTCGGTAGACGGAAACTGAAAGAAGCCTGTCGTATATATGTATATATATATATGTATGTGTGTGTATATGTTCGTGTGTCTGTGTTTGTTCCTCTAGCATTGCTTGACAACCGATGCTGGTGTGTTTACGTCCCCGTCACTTAGCGGTTCGGCAAAATAGACCGATAGAATAAGTACTGGGCTTACAAGGAATAAGTCCCGGGGTCGATTTGCTCGACAAAAGGTGGTGCTCCAGCATGGCCGCAGTCAAATGACTGAAAAAAGTAAAAGAGTAAAGAGTATAATAAACTGAAGAACCTTACTCATATAAAACTTATATTTTTTAATTTCTCCTGAAAAATTATCCCGTGACTAAAAAGTTCATAGTTTCGATATATTTTTCACAGTTAAAGGGTATCTGGGTCACCACTTCATGTTGCCTTTATGCAGTTTTGATCGTAAGATCGTGGTTTCAATTCCTGGACCGAGCGATGCGCTGTGTTCTTGATCAAAATATTTCATTTCACGTTGAGCCAGTCTACTCAGCAACGGACCGGCGTCGAGTCTAGTGGGGAGTATATACACCAGAGTAAACGGGAAAACAGCCCTATGAGTCTGTATAAATCGAGAAGGAGCATTATCCCATTTTTTAAATATGTCAAGAAATATACATATATAAATAAATCCTTAATGAAAAAAAAAATATCTACTGGAGTGACTGTGTGGTAAGTAGCTTGCTAACCAACCACATGGTTCCGGGTTCAGTCCCACTGCGTGGCATCTTGGGCAAGTGTCTTCTGCTATAGCCCCGGGCCGACCAATGCCTTGTGAGTGGATTTGGTAGACGGAAACTGAAAGAAGCCTGTCGTATATATGTGTATATATATATGTGTGTGTGTGGGTTTGTGTGTCTGTGTTTGTCCCCCTAGCATTGCTTGACAACCGATGCTGGTGTGTTTACGTCCCCGTCACTTAGCGGTTCGGCAAAATAGACCGATAGAATAAGTACTGGGCTTACAAAGAATAAGTCCCGGGGTCGATTTGCTCGACTAAAGGCGGTGATCCAGCATGGCCGCAGTCAAATGACTGAAAAGAGTGAAAGAGTACTGTAAATTGAACTTGTATCGCTGGTTCATCTGGTGAGTGCTCCTCACTGCAAGGATTGGCAATTGCATAACTTATTTCATAAAGACAAATCCCTCTGACTATGAAAAATATACCGTAACTAGGACCTTTTAAGAGTCATAGTTAACGTTTTATATTTGATGTTTTACTTGTTTCAGTCATTGTACTGGGGCCATGATGGGGACCGCTTTGAAAGGGCTTAATAGGGCTTAGTCGAACAAATCAAGCCCAGTACTTATTCTCTAAGTTTGGTACATATTCTATTCGTCTCTCTCTCTCTCTCTCTCTCTCTTCCCTCTATCTTTCTCTCTCTCTCTCTCCCTCTGCCTTTCTTCTCTCTTTTTTGCTAAACCGCGCGACGTTACGGGAGCGTAAGAAAACCAACACCGGTAGTCAAGCTGTGATGGGGGACAAACACACACACACACACACACACACACACACACACACACACACACACACACACACACACACGCACACACGCACACACGCACGCACGCACGCACACAACAGGCTTCCATATTCTATACAGTTTCCATCTACCAAATTCATTCACAAATCATTAGTCAAAGCGGGGCTACAGTAGAAGACACCCCAAAGTGCCGCGTAGAAGGACTGAACCAGAAACGACATGGTTCAAAACGAGCTTCTTAATCACATAAATCGAGAACTTGTCCGGAAGATTTTTCAAAAAAATATATCAAAAAAAGCGAAAATGAATAATACAAGTTACTGGCAGAATCGTTAGCACGCCGGGCGAAATGCTCAGCAGTATTTTGCCCGTCGCAACGTTCTGAAATCAACTTTACCGTTTATCCTTTCGGGGTTGATAAAAGTACCAGGTGGCCGAGTGGTTAAGGCGATGGACTGCTAATCAATTGGGGTCTCCCCGCGTGAGTTCGAATCTCATCCTCGTCGTTCATTTTTTTTTTTCTCTAATTCTCTTATTTAAGTATTCTGTTGTTCTGTGGCAGCGTTTATACAGAGAAAGGTAGGTGTTTATTAGATCGACCCATCCCCTCCCACCAAAATTCCTGCCCTTGTTGCAAAATTTGAAACCATTACAAACAAAGTATGTTGTGAAATAATTAGCTGTAATGTTCTTGCATTTTCGAAACATCGCACTAACTTTATCTAAGGTAAATTGGAAACCAGCTCCGTGATTTCTAGTCACCATCACAATATCTATATAACTTCAGCCTCAGTAGAATACGATGTTTAAATAAGTGAAAAACAAAATATATAATCGACGAGGATGAGATTCGAACTCACGCGGGGAGACCCCAATGGATTAGCAGTCCATCGCCTTAACCACTCGGCCACCTCGTCAACTGATAAGTCACTGCTATTGTTGTCTATTTGAAAATACATAACAGACAACTGGCTGACAGTTAAGCGTTCGTTAATGTCTTCTTATTGATTTTCTCTAAATGGAAAGCAGCGTACTAAGAAAAATAAAAGCTGCAAGTGGACAAAAGGCGATGAGCTGGCAAAAGCGGTGAGCTGGCAAAATCGTTAGTACGCCGGGCGAAATGCTTAGCGGTATTTCGCCTGCCCTTTACGTTCTGAGTTCAAATTCCGCCGAGGTCGACTTTGCCTTTCATTCTTTCGGAGTCGATTAAATAAGTACCAGTTATGCACAGGAGGTCGATGTAATCGACTTAAACCGTTTGTCTGTCCTTGTTTGTCCTCTCTGTGTTTAGCCCCTTGTGGGTAATAAAGAAATAGGTATTTCGTCTGCCGTTACGTTGCGAGTTCCAATTCCGCCGAGGTCAACTTTGCCTTTCATCCTTTCGGGGTCGATTAAATAAGTACCAGTTACGCACTGGGGTCGATGTAATCGACTTAATCCGTTTGTCTGTCCTTGTTTGTCTTCTCTATCTTTAGCCCCTTGTGGGTAGTAAAGAAATAGGTATTTCTTCCGGCTTCACCTTTTGGGTTCAATTTTCACTGAGGTCGACTTTGCTTATCATCTCTTCGGGGTGGATAGAATAAGTTCCTGTTGAGTACCAGGGTCGATGTAATTGACTAGCCCCCATCCATAAAATTTCAGAAAAGATTTTCTCGATTTGACATAGGAATGGCAGCGTATCGTGCTCAGTATTTAATAGACTACGAGCTACGTTCAGTTTCCCCGGGGATCAGTTTCGCCTTCCCTCCTTTTGGGGCCAATAAAAAAGTTTATTTTCGAATATTGCAGTTGAAAAAAGTTTTGGGTTGTCCGGAAAGTTCGTGCCGATTTATAGTAGCTTACCTTTCGACTTATTTTAGAACACGGTTGAGTCCATAAAATAGGATTTGACTACACCTCCATTTAGAGCACAGTTTAAGCTATCTTTTCGTGGAAGGAGGTTTATGTTCCTATAATCTGTGTTAATTCTGTAACCCTTTAAAATGGAAGATATGAAAGTTCATTTTCGGCACTTGATGCTTTTCTTTTTCTGTAAAGGGAAAAATGCCTCACAAGCAACCAAAGAAATATGTGCAGTTTACAGTAATGTTTCTTTATCCAAAAGAACTGTACGAAAGTGATTTGCAAGGTTCCGAGCTGGAGATTGTAGCCTTATTGATAAAGAGCAATCAGGCAGACCATCCACTACAGATGATGACCAAATCAAGTAATTAATTGAGAATAACCCATATTACACAACCCGAGAATTGGCAGAAAGCCTCAACCTATCGAAATCCGTTGATCATGAGCACCTGGTAAAGCTTGGGCACACAAATCGCTACGATGTTGGGTACCACACGAGTTGAGTGAGAACCTTTTGGATCGCATTTCCATCTGTCATTCGCTTTATAAACGGAATGAAAACGCACCTTTTTTAAAGCAAATTGTGACAGGTGATGAGAAATGGATTATCTACCGAAATGTTCAGAGAAAGCGATCCTGGAGTAAGTGACATGAGTCACCCTTAGCCACCCCAAAAGCGGGTCTTCACCCTAAAAAAGTCTTGCTTTGTGTCTGGTGGGATTGGAAAATAATTCTGTACTATGAGCTTCTCCCAAGTAACCAGATAATTAATTCTGAGAAATTCTGCACACAACTGGACGAGTTAAAAGCAGCAATTCAAGAGAAACGTCCAGAATTGGCCAACAGGAAGGATGTTGTTTTCCAACATGATCATGCAAGACCGCACGTTTCTTTGGGAACCAGACAAAAATTGCTGCAGCTCGGCTGAGATGTGTTACCCCACCCTCCAAATCCATCAGATATTGTTCCTTCGAATTTCCACTTATTCAGGTCTCTGCAGAATAGTCTTAATGGTAAAAATTTCAATTCCTTGGATGACGTCAAAAGATACCTTGATGAATTCGTTACCATGAAACCACTTCAATTCTGGGAAGAGGGTGTTTTCAAGTTAAAGGAAAGATGGAGACGTATTGTGAAACAAAATGGTTCATATTTGGTTGATTAAAAATGTAATGGTAATTATTTATTGACCTTTTTCTTTCCTTTAGAAATCGGCACGAACTTTCCGGACAACCCAATAGAATGAACTGATTTGTTGTGAGGAAGAGGAAAATACAAACGTTTCGAGCAATGTCCTTCATCTGAGAATCATATTATCTGATGGTGAATATTCACTATTAGATATAACTCGTATGAAGGACACACCTCAAAACTTTTGCGTTTTCCCTTTCAGCAAATCGATTCCTTGTACTTTTGAATTATGATGCCATCGACAAAATCATTATAGTATTCGAAGAGTAAGTATTTTTTCGACCCTGTGCTAACGAGTGGCTTAACTGATCCCTGCAGGTATTGAACTTTGAATGTTGGCTATTATACCTAAATACGTTGTCATTTTATGTGTCAGGGCGAGTAAATCAATATGAAGGCATTAACAGACATTCAACTATCTGGTAGGTTTTGTTTATTAATTTTCAAATAAAGCAAACAAATTGATTGCTGCAGTCACTCGCTGACGAGGTGGCCGAGTGGTTAAGGCGATGGACTGCTAATCCATTGGGGTCTCCCCGCGTGAGTTCGAATCTCATCCTCGTCGCTTGCATTTTTTTTAATTGTCTTAATTAAGCATCGTACTTTGTTATGGCAGAGCTATATGTATGTATATATATTTATACATATATATGTGTATATCTATTTATATGTGTAGTCAAATCGAATAAGTTAGCATTGAAAATAACAACAACAAAAGGACGTGTATGTGGGATGTATTAATTTGACGTTTGGTAAAAAGAGAGTTTTTGACATTTCGAGCATAGCTCTTCGTCAGAAAGGAAAACGGAGAAGTCCAGAGAAGGAAATATATCACCAACAGCACATGTGTACTTACATTAATGAAGTATCTGTGTTTGTGTGTAACGTATCGTATATATTTATATATACACACACAGGTGAGCAGAGTACATAAATGCAAAACACGGTGGAAACGATAGTACTCGAATACCAAAGGTAGAATAATATACTTTTTATCAAAGCTTCAAAATTATCACAGAATTGTTACTCAGATTTTATCATTTCTGTTCGGCGGATAGTTGTGAGTACACACACACACACACAAATCTTTAAATTGCTTCAGCTTCAAAGCTGCGGTCACGCTGGGGCACCGGCATATATAACATATTGGTAAACAGTGATAAGAATTCACGGACTGGTTTCCATTTAAGTTAAAACAATGTCCAATGTTTCGAAAATGCATGAACATCACAACTACTCATATAACTTTCTGTTTCGCAATATATTTTGTTTATGACAAACAGAAACGTATTACTTCTAAAAACATATATTTTCAATATTTTTCTTGGAAAATATCACGTAATCATGACCCTAGAAAAGGATCATAATTACAATATACTTTTCGTAGATAAAGGGAATTTGGGTCATCCCAACATACTTTGACTTCATGTCGTGTGCCGAACGATTATTCATCCTAGCAGTGCCGACCACTCTCCAGGTTATTCTCTACAGTAAGAAATATCAAAATTAATACTTAAGTGAAACAAAATGTTTATACATTTCTCTTTAATTTGTACTATGAGTCTGTGCTGAAATTTTCATTGTGCACAATTTTTGGATCTTTTCGGTTTGAACGGCAGTTTTTCCTAGCGGTGTCATATGAAATTGTCACCCATAATTATGACCCTAGTATCGATCTATTGCATTTCAAACTGTTTTAGGGTTAGGGTTAGTTAGGGTTAGGGATGGGGGGAAGGGTATCTTTTTTCTTCACAAATGTAAATAAACCTAATCTGTTTCTTAAACGAGGGACATATTTATACAGCACTGAATGTTTTCACCTCAATAGACGTCATTGATTGGTTGAAATTGCAGAAATTGAAGAAAAAAAACAACAAATATCTTACAAACCATAGAATTTTCTCAATAAAGCCAAAAGAAAAAGACGTTTTATAAACACATTCTACCAGTATACGAAGTTTAAAAGTGTTTAGTTACGTGGAAATTATTTTTAAAAACTGCCGTTCAAACCGAAAAGATCCCAATTTCTTTCTTTGCAATGCCTGTGTGCAACCATGAGAATAACCATCACTCAAATTTAAGCAAAAAAAAAAAAAAAAAAAAAAAAAGAAGCAAACCTCGTATTTCGTCTTGAAAACATTGTCTGCACACATTTTTTTTCTTCCCTAAATATATTTCTTTACTACACAGAAGGGGCCAAACATAGAGGGGACAAACAAGGACAGACGAAGGGATTGAGTCGATTATATCGCCCCCAATGCGAAACTGGTACTTTATTTATCGACCCCGAAAGGATGAAAGGCAAAGTTGACCTCGGCGGAATTTGAACTCAGAACGTAACGAAAAGGTGTGCGTGCACGCACACAGCTAAGAGGAAACATTCTTCGTAAGAAACTTATGCTGCTCTACATCTCTCGCAACAGCATTTTCCTATATTACCAGCGAGTGGTAATGAGATTCTCTACAACGACACAGACATACAATTCCTTGGACATTTTAAAAACTATTTCACAGTCGACTAAATCACTATTTTAATCAAAGAATAACAATTTCATCAACCCCGAAAGACGAAAGGTAAAAACCAATATCTGTAAGAATTGAACACACACACATACATACATACATACATACATACATACATACGTACATACGTACAATCATACATACATACATACAATCATACACACACACACACATACATACATACGTACATACATACATACATACATACATACATACATACATACATACATATATACATACATACATGCATACCATGTACATATGTACACACAGAGACATACACACACAGAGTATTTGAATAAGTGCTACTAATAGTTTCATGCCATGGAAACACGATAATTCGGTAAATCTATCTAACGTGCCTTGAGTCTCCAAGTAACCTTTCAGGCTGAGTGTACATGGTTAGCCCTATATAAAAACTATTGCGCTGGCTTGTGAGAAAACACATAAAGGTTGATGCAAAAACTGGAATAAAAACGGGGAAAGAAAGGACAAAAAAAATGTTGCGTCTCCTTTGTCTTTAGAAATCATAATCAATCTAGCTGGTGTAGAATAACATAGGGGTGAGGAGGTCAAAGTCTGCGAGACAGCAGCTTAATCCAGAGAGGGCGGTGTTTTCGAATTCTACACGAGAAATTTCTTCAAGTGCTTGCAATTGCTGTGCAATTTCTGAAAATTTTGGGTAGTTTATTACTGATATCTTTTAGTTTGTGATCTTTTAAAGCAATGGAACTTTCTCTTTCAGCTAAGTATTCTAACCTGTTGTAAGAAATAGGATCACATGTGGTCGTATCGTGTAGGAAATACGATCGCACGCGGTTCTACTCTTAACGAATTATTCAAAGCCATAAAATACATACAACGACAATAGGACATAAGTGAATTGACACAAGTCTTCTGTTGGTACAGAAATATTATTTATTTTACATATCTTACAATCATGTGGATTTTAAGAGTTCGTAAGCGTTAGCACGTTTTGTGTCTGTGTGTTCGGGTGGCGTGAAGCATACCCAAAGGTACTGAACATAGAATTAACAATGGCATTTAGTTTACTGTTCATAGGGCAAGGTGCTGGAATCTACTCGAGAGGCTTTCAGTGTTTGTATAGATTAGCGTAGCAACAGGTAGTAGCAGAGACAATCGCATATCTCTAAGTTGAGCAGCAGGTGGCCTAAGTTAGTTCTTAGAAGAACTGGAACTCAAGACATAAGTGTCTGTGAACCCTGCTTTATATACTGTTTGGTTGGCTCACCGAACTCCAGAAAATGGAATTTTAACCGAAAGTCTTGATTGGCTGATTCGCAATTATGGCGCGAAATAAGTCGAGACGATTCGCGTCACGTGTCAACCAGTGGCGCGGACTACGTAGGGACCCTCGTGTCATATGTCAACCAGTGGCGCGAAACACGTAGAGACCACTCGTGTCACCTGTCAGCCAATCAAGTTAGTGTTTAGAACAAGAACAAGTTGACCAAAGATGGTTGTAACCTCAAACGAGATCATTTCTGCCTTGCCTTTCACACAGTGAAGATATTAGCAATCGCTATAGTCATATTTCAAAATGGCTGAAACTGCCACGCTACACTGTCATCAATTTTACTTCTTTTAGAGAGGAATTTAATCTCATCGTTAACATCACTGTATCTATCTATCTTAGCTTTCTTATATTTAGTGGAAATGAAGTGATGCATTAACTAAGCATTTCGATCATATCTGACTTCATACCGGTTATTGATCTTTTTTAAAACTTTTAAGATATCTAATATCAGATTTTAGTTTAATTTGGAGAGAATTATATTACTTAAGAAATCTTATATTTGTTACTAAATTAAGGAGGTCTGCCTCAAAAGGGGATAGATCTTTCATCTGGAGTGGTTATTTACGTATTTTTAGTTCATAAATTTCAATGGACGTGCATAAAAAAGTAAGGCTTTCCATCTCACAAGGTTTTCAACTTTTCCCAAAAGCTTCCTAAGATATTAGGCTATTTGTTGGTTTAGGTATATTCTTTATAGAGTAATGCATGTAGTATAAATTCATAACTGTGTGTATTGATTTTAGGAGAATTCTTAGCCACTCAACTTAACGTAGCTATCATGCCAAACATATGTGGATTATGAAGTTGTAGGAGAAAACAATGTGTTAAAAATATATAGTTTACAGTTCTGTTATAGGCAGGATCAACAAAAATATTACTCCATCCAAAGAGAGATAAATATCATTTATATACACAGTATTTATATAAGAGCGACTACTAGTTTCATACCAGGGAAACTCGATAATTCAGCAGACTTATATGACCTGCCTTGATTCAATCATTTAAAATTATATCTCTCACCTGATGGAGTACTTTTTTGTTGATTTGATCTATACCGGAACAGTAAACTGTTTTGTGAGTGTGTGTGTGTGTATACAATTCTACTATATGGCTCAGAAATCTGGACGTTATCAAAGACGCTTGAGAGGCGGTTGGATGGAACTTACACTCCTTATGAGAGCTCAAAATCTCTCGTGGAAGCGTCATCCAACCAAAGTACAAATATATGGGAAATTACCACCTGTATCATCTCTTGTGAAAGGTAGAAGAGTCCAGTTTGCTGGACATTGTTGTAGAGCTGAAAACGTGGTAATTTCTACTCTTCTTCTCTGGAAGCCATCTGCTCGCGATACCAGAAGGCGCACACTCTCCTACCTTGATGTAATCTCCAGGGATACAGGCATCCAGCAACAGGACCTCCGTAATGCCATGATGGACCGTGAAGTCTGGCGTAGCATAGTAAATAGATACATTTACATACATATACGTATATCTTTTTATCACTTACAAATTCAGCAAATTTCTTTACGTAGGGAAAACTGGCCATCATTTTTGTGGCACTTCTACGAGCACCAGTACGCAGTTCACAATTAACATCCAAGCACGTTTTAAACTCGTAGCGAAATAATTCAATCAAAAAGTTCACTACATTGGCATTTATCTGTTATGTCGAGAAAATCAATAAAGACAGCGATAAACATTCAACTGTTAAACAGTTATCGTTTGTTACTAATCTAGCAATAAAGAGAACAATGAGTAATCATTACTCGTTGACGAGGTGGCCGAGTGGTTAAGGCGATGGACTGCTAATCCATTGGGGTCTCCCCGCGTGAGTTCGAATCTCATCCTCGTCGTTTCCTTTTCCTATTTATTGTTTTTTTGGTCATTATTTTATTTAAATACTGTAGCCTGCTTAGACATGAAATATTAGGTAGAGTAACGATAACTAGAAATTACAAACCGCTTTCTACTTTCACTAAAACGACGTAATTGAGGCCACTTAAGAAGTCCCTACAACGGATTTCATTTTATGTTTTGCTTGACATTAGTATATCGACATTATTTCAAATTACATTGCATCTGACTTAATTCTTTGGATATTTTCGGTTTGAACGGCAATTTTTAACATAATTTCTACGTAACTAAAAAATTTTAAACTTCATATACTGGTAGAATGTGTTTATAAGACATCTTTCTCTCTTGGCTTTATTGAGAAAATTCTATAGTTTGTAAGATATTTGTTGTTTTTTTTTTCAATTTCTGCAATTTCAACCAATCACTGATGTCTATTGAGGTAAAAAAATATTCTGTGCCGTATGAATATGTCGCACGTTAAAGAAACAGATTGGGTTTATTTACATTTGTGAAGAAAAAAAGATACCCTTCCCCCCACCCCTAACCCTAACTCACCCTAACCCTAAAACAGATTGAAATGCAATAGATCGATACTGTATTTTTTTGGTTCGAAGCGTTTTGGAGGTAAAGCAGACAATCGTCGCGATAAAGACCTCCACAGATGCCTGGGAATTGGTCGGCCATTTCATAAAGAATATAAATTCCGACCAAATCGGCTATCTGGGTGCTGTCTGTACTTCCCATTAGTACATCAAACGCATTAGGGGTATCTCTACGGACCCACAACTTGTTATCGAACTGTATGAAAGTTCAAATTCCGCCAAGGTCGACTTTGCCTTTCATCCTTTCGGGGTCGATTAAATAAGTATCAGTTACGCACTGGGGGTCGATGTAATCGACTTAAACCGTTTGTCTGTCCTTGTTTGTCCTCTCTGTGTTTAGCCCCATGTGGGAAGTAAAGAAATAGGTATTTTATCTGCCGTTACGTTCTGAGTTCAAATTCCGCCGAGGTCGACTTTACCTTTTATCCTTTCGGGGTCGATTAAATAAGTACCAGTTACGCAGTTACGTTTGTCTGTCCTTGTTTGTCCTCTCTGTATTTAGCCCCTTGTGGGTAGTAAAGAAATAGGTATTTCGTCTGCCGCTAAGTTGTCTTTACGTTCTGAGTTCAAATTCCGCCGAGGTCGACTTTGCCTTTCATCCTTACGGGGTCGATTAAATAAGTACCAGTTACGCTCTGAGGTTGATATAATCGACTTAATCCGTTTGTCTCTCCTTGTTTGTCCTCGCTGTGTTTAGCCCCTTGTGGGTATTAAAGAAATAGGTATTTCTTCCGGCTTCACCTTTTGGGTTCAAGTTTCACTGAGGTCGACTTTGCTTATCATCTCTTCGGGGTGGATAAAATAAGTTCCTGTTGAGTACCAGGGTCGATGTAATTGACTAGCCCCCATTCATAAAATTTCAGAAAAGATTTTCTCGATTTGACATAGGAATGGCAGCGTATCGTGCTCAGTATTTAATTGACTAAGAGCTACGTTCAGTTTTCTCAGGGATCAGTTTCGCCTTCCCTCCTTTTGGGGCCAATAAAAAAGTTTCATTTCGAATATTGCAGTTGAAAAAAGTTTTGGGTTGTCCGGAAAGTTCGTGCCGATTTATATAGTAGCTTACACTTCGACTTATTTTAGAACATGGTTGAGTACATAAAATAGGATTTGACTACACTTCCATTTAGAGCACAGTTCAAGCTATCTTTTCGTGGAAGGAGGTTTATGTTCCTATAACCTGTATTAATTCTGTAACCCTTTAAAATGGAAGATAAGAAAGCTCATTTTCGGCACTTGATGCTTTTCTTTTTCCGTAAAGGGAAAAATGCCTCACAAGCAACCAAAGAAATATGTGCAGTTTACAGTAATGTTTCTTTATCCGAAAGAACTGTACGTAAGTGGTTCGCAAGGTTCCGAGCTGGAGATTGTAGCCTTATTGATAAAGAGCGATCAGGCAGACCATCCACTACAGATGATGACCAAATCAGTCATTAATTGAGAATAACCCACATTACACAACCCGAGAATTGGCAGAAAGCCTCAACCTATTGAAATCCGTTGATCATGAGCACCTGGTAAAGCTTGGGAACACAAATAGCTACGAAGCTTGGGTACCACATGAGTTGAGTGAGAAGAACCTTTTGGATCGCATTTCCATCTGTCATTCGCTTTATAAACGGAATGAAAACGCACCTTTTTTAAAGCAAATTGTGACAGGTGATGAGAAATGGATTATCTACCGAAATGTTCAGAGAAAGCGATCCTGGAGTAAGTGACATGAGCCACCCTTAGCCACCCCAAAAGCGGGTCTTCACCCTAAAAAAGTCTTGCTTTGTGTCTGGTGGGATTGGAAAGGAATTCTGTACTATGAGCTTCTCCCAAGTAACCAGATAATTAATTCTGAGAAATTCTGCACACAACTGGACGAGTTAAAATCAGCAATTCAAGAGAAACGTCTAGAATTGGCCAACAGGAAGGATGTTGTTTTCCAACATGATCATGCAAGACCGCACGTTTCTTTGGGAACCAGACAAAAATTGCTGCAGCTCGGCTGGGATGTGTCACCCCACCATCCGTATTCATCAGACATTGTTCTTCCGGATTTCCACTTATTCAGGTCTCTGCAGAATAGTCTTAATGGTAAAAATTTCAATTCCTTGGATGACGTCAAAAGATACCTTGATGAATTCGTTGCCATGAAACCACTTCAATTCTGGGAAGAGGATGTTTTCAAGTTAAAGGAAAGATGGAGACGTATTGTGAAACAAAATGGTTCATATTTGGTTGATTAAAAATGTAATGGTAAGTATTTATTGACCTTTTTCTTTCCTTTAAAAATCAGTACGAACTTTCCTGACAACCCAATAGAATGAACTGATTTGTTATGAGGAAGAGGAAAATGCAAACGTTTCGAGCAATGTCCTTCATCTGAGAATCATTATATCTGATGGTGAATATTCACTATTAGATATAACTCGTATGAAGGACACCTCAAAGCTTATGCGTTTTCCCTTTCAGCAAATCGATTCATTGTACTTTTGAATTATGATGCCATCGACAAAATCATTATAGTATTCGAAGTGTAAGTAGTTTTTCGACCCTGTGCTGACAGGTGGCTTAACTGATCCCTGCAGGTATTGAACTTTGAATGTTGGCTATTATACCTAAATACGTTGTCATTATATGTGTCAGGGCGAGTAAATCAATATGAAGGCATTAACAGACATTCAACTATCTGGTAGGTTTTGTTTATTAATTTTCAAATAAAGCAAACAAATGGTTACTGTAGTCACTCGTTGACGAGGTGGCCGAGTGGTTAAGGCGATGGACTGCTAATCCATTGGGGTCTCCCCGCGTGAGTTCGAATCTCATCCTCGTCGCTTGCATTTTTTTTTAATTGTCTTAATTAAGCATCGTACTTTGTTATGGCAGGAGCTATATTTATGTATATATATTTATACATATATATGTGTATCTATTTATATGTGTAGTCAAATCGAATAAGTTAGCATTGAAAATAACAACAACAAAAGGACGTGTATGTGGGATGTATTAATTTGACGTTTGGTAAAAGAGAGAGTTTTTGACATTTCGAGCATAGCTCTTCGTCAGAAAGGAAAACGGAGAAGTCCAGAGAAGGAATATATCACCACCAACAACATATGTGTACTTACATAACTGAAGTATCTGTGTTTGTGTGTAACGTATATATATATATATATATATATATATAAACGTATATATATATATATATATATATATATATATATATATATATATATATATATATACACATAAACACACACACATACACACACATAAACACACACACACACACACACACACACACCACACACACACACAACACACACACACACAACACACCCACACACACAGCAGAGCACATAAATGCAAAACACGGTGGAAACGATAGTACTCGAATACCAAAGGTAGAATAATATACTTTTTATTAAAGCTTCAAAATTATCACAGAATTGTTACTCAGATTTTATCATTTCTGTTCGGCGGATAGTTGGGAGTACACACACACACACACACACACACAAATCTTCAATTTGCTTCAGCTTCAAAGCTGCGGTCACGCTGGGGCACCGGCATATATAATATCTTGGTAAACAGTGATAAGAATTCACGGACTGGTTTCCATTTAAGTTAAAACAATGTCCAATGTTTCGAAAATGCATGAACATCACAACTACTCATATAACTTTTTGTTTCGCAATATATTTTGTTTATGACAAACAGAAACGTATTACTTCTAGAAACATATTTTCAATATTTTTCTTGGAAAATATCACGTAATTATGACCCTAAAAAAGGATCATAATTACAATATATTTTCCGTAGATAAAGGGAATTTGGGTCATCCCAACATACTTTGACTTCATGTCGTATGCCAAACGATTATTCATCCTAGCAGTGCCGACCACTCTCCAGGTTATTCTCTACAGCAGTGGTTTTCAACCAGTGTTCCGCGGAACCTTAGGGTTCCGCCAGTACAGTCCAGGGGTTCCGCAAGAAGTTACAAAACTGCTAAAATCGGCAGTAATTTTAAATTCTTCTGTGCAGATATGTGTGCATAAGACTATTAAATTATTGCACAGGGGTTCCTCGAGCCAGTGGAATGCTTCCTTGGGGTCCCGTTCCAGCAAAAAGTTTGAAAATCACTGCTCTACAGTAAGAAATATCAAAATTAATACTTAAGTGAAACAAAATGTTTATACTGTGAATTGAACCAGCATCGCTGACAATGTTCTCTTTAATTTGTACTATGAGTCTGTGCTGAAATTTTCATTGTGCATAATTTTTGGATCTTTTCGGTTTGAACGGCAGTTTTTCCTAGCGGTGTCATATGAAATTGTCACCCATAATTATGACCCTAGTATCGATCTATTGCATTTCAATCTGTTTTAGGGTTAGGGTTAGTTAGGGTTAGGGATGGGGGGAAGGGTATCTTTTTTCTTCACAAATGTAAATAAACCTAATCTGTTTCTTAAATGAGGGACATATTTATACAGCACAGAATGTTTTCACCTCAATAGACGTCATTGATTGGTTGAAATTGCAGAAATTGAAGAAAAAAAACCCAACAAATATCTTACAAACAATAGAATTTTCTCAATAAAGCCAAAAGAAAAAGACGTTTTATAAACAAATTCTACCAGTATACGAAGTTTAAAGTGTTTAGTTACGTGGAAATTATTTTTAAAAACTGCCGTTCAAACCGAAAAGATCCAATTTCTTTCTTTGCAATGCCTGTGTGCAACCATGAGAATAACCATCACTCAAATTAAGCAAAAAAAAAAAAAAAAAAAAAAAAAAAAAGAAGCAAACCTCGTATTTCGTCTTGAAAACCTTGTCTGCACACATTTTTTTTCTTCCCTAAATATATTTCTTTACTGCACAGAAGGGGCCAAACATAGAGGGGACAAACAAGGACAGACGAAGGGATTGAGCCGATTATATCGCCCCCAATGCGAAACTGGTACTTTATTTATCGACCCCGAAAGGATGAAAGGCAAAGTTGACCTCGGCGGAATTTGAACTCAGAACGTAACGAAAAGGTGTGCGTGCACGCACACAGCTAAGAGGAAACATTCTTCGTAAGAAACTTATGCTGCTCTACATCTCTCGCAACAGCATTTTCCTATATTACCAGCGAGTGGTAATGAGATTCTCTACAACGACACAGCCATACAATTCCTTGGACATTTTAAAAACTATTTCACAGTCGACTAAATCACTATTTTAATCAAAGAATAACAATTTCATCAACCCCGAAAGACGAAAGGTAAAAACCAATATCTGTAAGAATTGAACACACTCACATACATACATACATACATACGTACATACGCACAATCATACATATATACAATCATACACACACACACACATACATACATACGTACATACATACATACATACATACATACATACATACATACATACATACATACATACATACATACATTCATACATACATACATATATATACATACATACATGCATACCATGTACATATGTACACACAGAGACATACACACACACAGTATTTAAATAAGTGCTACTAATAGTTTCATGCCATGGAAACACGATAATTCGGTAAATCTATCTAACGTGCCTTGAGTCTCCAAGTAACCTTTCAGGCTGAGTGTACGTGGTTAGCCCTGTATAAAAACTATTGCGCTGGCTTGTGAGAAAACACATAAAGATTGATGCAAAAACTGGAATAAAAACGGGGAAAGAAAGGACAAAAAAAATGTTGCGTCTTCTTTGTCTTTAGAAATCATAATCAATCTAGCTGGTGTAGAATAACATAGGGGTGAGGAGGTCAAAGTCTGCGAGACAGCAGCTTAATCCAGAGAGGATTCTACACGAGAAATTTCTTCAAGTGCTTGCAATTGCTGTGCAATTTCTGAAAATTTTGGGTAGTTTATTACTGATATCTTTTAGTTTGTGATCTTTTAAAGCAATGGAACTTTCTCTTTCAGCTAAGTATTCTAACCTGTTGTAAGAAATAGGATCACATGTGGTCGTATCGTGTAGGAAATACGATCGCACGCGGTTCTACTCTTAACGAATTATTCAAAGCCATAAAATACATACAACGACAATAGGACATAAGTGAATTGACACAAGTCTTCTGTTGGTACATAAATATTATTTATTTTACATAATTTACAATCATGTGGATTTTAAGAGTTCGTAAGCGTTAACATGTTTTGTGTCTGTGTGTTCGGGTGGCGTGAAGCATACCTAAAGGTACTGAACATAGAATTAACAATGGCATTTAGTTTACTGCTCATAGGGCAAGGTGCTGGAATCTACTCGAGAGGCTTTCAGTGTTTGTATAGATTAGCGTAGCAACAGGTAGTAGCAGAGACAATCGCATATCTCTAAGTTGAACAGCAGGTGCCTTAGTTAGTTCTTAGAAGAACTGGAACTCAAGACATAAGTGTCTGTGAACCCTGCTTTATATACTGTTTGGTTGGCTCACCGAACTCCAGAAAATGGAATTTTAACCGAAAGTCTTGATTGGCTGATTCGCAATTATGGCGCGAAATAAGTCGAGACAATTCGCGTCACGTGTCAACCAGTGGCGCGGACTACGTAGGGACCCTCGTGTCACATGTCAACCAGTGACGCGAAACACGTAGAGACCACTCGTGTCACCTGTCAGCCAATCAAGTTAGTGTTTAGAACAAGAACAAGTTGACCAAAGATGGTTGTAACCTCAAACAAGATCATTTCTGCCTTGCCTTTCACACAGTGAAGATATTAGCAATCGCTATAGTCATATTTCAAAATAACTGAAACTGCCACGCTACACTGTCATCAATTTTACTTCTTTTAGAGAGGAATTTAATCTCATCTTTAACATCCCTGTATCTATCTATCTTAGCTTTCTTATATTTAGTGGAAATGAAGTGATGCATTAACTAAGCATTTCGATCATATCTGACTTCATACCGGTTATTGATTTTGGAGCATTTTTAGAACTTTTGAAATATCTAATATCAGATTTTAGTCTAATTTGGAGAGAATTATATTACTTAAGAAATCTTATATTTGTTACTAAATTAAGGAGGTCTGCCTCAAAAGGGGATAAATCTTTCATCTGGAGTGGTTATTTACGTATTTTTAGTTCATAAATTTCAATAGACATGCATAAAAAAATAAGGCCTTCCATCTCACGAGGTTTTCAACTTTTCCCAAAAGCTTCCTAAGATATTAGGCTATTTGGTGGTTTAGGTATATTCTTTATAGAGTAATGCATGTAGTATAAATTCATAACTGTGTGTATTGATTTTAGGAGAATTCTTAGCCACTCAACTTAACGTAGCTATCATGCCAAACATATGTGGATTATGAAGTTGTAGGAGAAAACCATGTGTTAAAAATATATAGTTTACAGTTCTGTTATAGGCAGGATCAACAAAAATATTACTCCATCTAAAGAGAGATAAATATCATTTATATACACAGTATTTATATAAGAGCGACTACTAGTTTCATACCAGGGAAACTCGATAATTCAGCAGACTTATATGACCTGCCTTGATTCAATCATTTAAAATTATATCTCTCACCTGATGGAGTACTTTTTTGTTGATTTGATCTATACCGGAACAGTAAACTGTTTTGTGAGTGTGTGTGTGTGTATACAATTCTACTATATGGCTCAGAAATCTGGACGTTATCAAAGACGCTTGAGAGGCGGTTGGATGGAACTTACACTCCTTATGAGAGCTCAAAATCTCTCGTGGAAGCGTCATCCAACCAAAGTATAAATATATGGGAAATTACCACCTGTATCATCTCTTGTGAAAGGTAGAAGAGTCCAGTTTGTTGGACATTGTTGTAGAGCTGAAAAAGAAGTAATTTCTACTCTTCTCCTCTGGAAGCCATCTGCTCACGATACCAGAGGGCGCACGCTCACCTACACTGATGTAATCTCCAGGGATACAGGCATCCAGCAACAGGACCTCCGTAATGCCATGATGGACCGTGAAGTCTGGCGTAGCATAGTAAATAGATACATTTACATACATATACGTATATCTTTTTATCACTTACAAATTCAGCAAATTTCTTTACATAGTGAAAACTGGCCATCATTTTTGTGACGTTTCTACGAGCACCAGTACGCAGTTCACAATTAACATCCAAGCACGTTTTAAACTCGTAGCGAAATAATTCAATCAAAAAGTTCACTACGTTGACATTTATATGTTATGTCGAAGAAATCAATAAAGACAGCGATAAACATTCAACTGTTAAACAGTTATCGTTTGTTGCTAATCTAGCAATAAAGAGAACAATGAGTAATTATTACTCGTTGACGAGGTGGCCGAGTGGTTAAGGCGATGGACTGCTAATCCATTGGGGTCTCCCCGCGTGAGTTCGAATCTCATCCTCGTCGTTTTCTATTTATTTTTTTTTATCATTATTATATTTAAATACTGTAGCCCGCTTAGACATGAAATATTAGGTAGAGTAACAATAACTAGAAATTACAAACCGCTTTCTACTTTCACTAAAACGACGTAATTGAGGCCACTTAAGAAGTTACTACAACGGATTTCATTTTATGTTTGCTTGACATTAGTATATCGACATTATTTCAAATTACATTGCATCTTACTTAATTATTTGGATCTTTTCGGTTTGAACGGCAGTTTTTAACATAATTTCTAGGTAACTAAAAAATGTTAAACTTCATATACTGGTAGAATGTGTTTATAAGACATCTTTTTCTCTTGGCTTTATTGAGAAAATTCTATAGTTTGTAAGATATTTGTTGTTTTTTTTCTTCAATTTCTGCAATTTCAACCAATCACTGACGTCTATTGAGGTAAAAAAAACATTCTATGCCGTATGAATATGTCCCTCGTTAAAGAAACAGATTGGGTTTATTTACATTTGTGAAGAAAAAAAGATACCCTTCTCCCCACCCCTAACCCTAACTAACCCAAACCCTAAAACAGATTGAAATGCAATAGATCGATACTGTATTTTTTGGTTCGAAGCGTTTTGGAGGTAAAGCAGACAATCGTCGCGATAAAGACCTCCACAGATGTCCGGGAATTGGTTGGCCATTTCATAAAGAATATAAATTCCGACCAAATCGGCTATCTGGGTGCTGTCTGTACTTCCCATATCAAACTTCCCATATCAAACTTCCCACATCAAACGCATTAGGGGTATCTCTACGGACCCACAACTTGCTATCGAACTGTATGAAAGTTCAAATTCCGCCAAGGTCGACTTTGCCTTTCATCCTTTCGGGGTCGATTAAATAAGTACCAGTTACGCACTGGGGGTCGATGTAATCGACTTAAACCGTTTGTCTGTCCTTGTTTGTCCTCTCTGTGTTTAGCCCCATGTGGGAAGTAAAGAAATAGGTATTTTATCTGCCGTTACGCTCTGAGTTCAAATTCCGCCGAGGTCGACTTTACCTTTTATCCTTTCGGGGTCGATTAAATAAGTACCAGTTACGCAGTGGGGTCGATGTAATCGACTTAATCCGTTTGTCTGTCCTTGTTTGTCCTCTCTGTATTTAGCCCCTTGTGGGTAGTAAAGAAATAGGTATTTCGTCTGCCGCTAAGTTGTCTTTACGTTCTGAGTTCAAATTCCGCCGAGGTCGACTTTGCCTTTCATCCTTACGGGGTCGATTAAATAAGTACCAGTTACGCTCTGGGGTTGATATAATCGACTTAATCCGTTTGTCTCTCCTTGTTTGTCCTCTCTGTGTTTAGCCCCTTAAGGGTATTAAAGAAATAGGTATTTCTTCCGGCTTCACCTTTTGGGTTCAATTTTCACTGAGGTCGACTTTGCTTATCATCTCTTCGGGGTGGATAAAATAAGTTCCTGTTGAGTACCAGGGTCGATGTAATTGACTAGCCCCCATTCATAAAATTTCAGAAAAGATTTTCTCGATTTGACATAGGAATGGCAGCGTATCGTGCTCAGTATTTAATTGACTAAGAGCTACGTTCAGTTTCCTCAGGGATCAGTTTCGCGTTCCCTCCTTTTGGGGCCAATAAAAAAGTTTCATTTCGAATATTGCAGTTGAAAAAATGTTTTAGGTTGTCCGGAAAGTTCGTGCCGATTTATATAGTAGCTTACACTTCGACTTATTTTAGAACATGGTTGAGTAAATAAAATAGGATTTGACTACACCTCCATTTGGAGCACAGTTCAAGCTATCTTTTCGTGGAAGGAGGTTTAATTTCCTATAACCTGTATTAATTCTGTAACCCTTTAAAATGGAAGATAAGAAAGCTCATTTTCGGCACTTGATGCTTTTCTTTTTCCGTAAAGGGAAAAATGCCTCACAAGCAACCAAAGAAATATGTGCAGTTTACAGTAATGTTTCTTTATCCGAAAGAACTGTACGTAAGTGGTTCGCAAGGTTCCGAGCTGGAGATTGTAGCCTTATTGATAAGGAGCAATCAAGCAGACCATCCACTACAGATGATGACCAAATCAAGTCATCAATTGAGAATAACCCACATTACACAACCCGAGAATTGGCAGAAAGCCTCAACCTATTGAAATCCGTTGATCATGAGCACCTGGTAAATCTTGGGAACACAAATAGCTACGAAGCTTGAGTACCACATGAGTTGAGTGAGAAGAACCTTTTGGATCGCATTTCCATCTGTCATTCGCTTTATAAACGGAATGAAAACGCACCTTTTTTAAAGCAAATTGTGACAGGTGATGAGAAATGGATTATCTACCGAAATGTTCAGAGAAAGCGATCCTGGAGTAAGTGACATGAGCCACCCTTAGCCACCCCAAAAGCGGGTCTTCACCCTAAAAAAGTCTTGCTTTGTGTCTGGTGGGATTGGAAAGGAATTCTGTACTATGAGCTTCTCCCAAGTAACCAGATAATTAATTCTGAGAAATTCTGCACACAACTGGACGAGTTAAAAGCAGCAATTCAAGAGAAACGTCCTAATTGGCCAACAGGAAGGATGTTGTTTTCCAACATGATCATGCAAGACCGCACGTTTCTTTGGGAACCAGACAAAAATTGCTGCAGCTCAGCTGGGATGTGTCACCCCACCCTCCGTATTCATCAGACATTGTTCCTTCGGATTTCCACTTATTCAGGTCTCTGCAGAATAGTCTTAATGGTAAAAATTTCAATTCCTTGGATGACGTCAAAAGATACCTTGATGAATTCGTTGCCATGAAACCACTTCAATTCTGGGAAGAGGATGTTTTCAAGTTAAAGGAAAGATGGAGACGTATTGTGAAACAAAATGGTTCATATTCGGTTGATTAAAAATGTAATGGTAAGTATTTATTGACCTTTTTCTTTCCTTTAAAAATCAGTACGAACTTTCCTGACAACCCAATAGAATGAACTGATTTGTTATGAGGAAGAGGAAAATGCAAACGTTTCGAGCAATGTCCTTCATCTGAGAATCATATTATCTGATGGTGAATATTCACTATTAGATATAACTCGTATGAAGGACACCTCAAAGCTTATGCGTTTTCCCTTTCAGCAAATCGATTCATTGTACTTTTGAATTATGATGCCATCGACAAAATCATTATAGTATTCGAAGTGTAAGTAGTTTTTCGACCCTGTGCTGACAGGTGGCTTAACTGATCCCTGCAGGTATTGAACTTTGAATGTTGGCTATTATACCTAAATACGTTGTCATTATATGTGTCAGGGCGAGTAAATCAATATGAAGGCATTAACAGACATTCAACTATCTGGTAGGTTTTGTTTATTAATTTTCAAATAAAGCAAACAAATGGTTACTGTAGTCACTCGTTGACGAGGTGGCCGAGTGGTTAAGGCGATGGACTGCTAATCCATTGGGGTCTCCCCGCGTGAGTTCGAATCTCATCCTCGTCGCTTGCATTTTTTTTTAATTGTCTTAATTAAGCATCGTACTTTGTTATGGCAGGAGCTATATTTATGTATATATATTTATACATATATATGTGTATATCTATTTATATGTGTAGTCAAATCGAATAAGTTAGCATTGAAAATAACAACAACAAAAGGACGTGTATGTGGGATGTATTAATTTGACGTTTGGTAAAAAGAGAGAGTTTTTGACATTTCGAGCATAGCTCTTCGTCAGAAAGGAAAACGGAGAAGTCCAGAGAAGGAAATATATCACCAACAGCACATATGTGTACTTACATAACTGAAGTATCTGTGTTTGTGTGTAACGTATATATATATATATATATATATAACGTATATATATATATATATATATATATATATATATATATACACATAAACACACACACATACACACACATAAACACACACACACACACACACACACACACACACACACACACACACACACACACACACACACACACAGCAGAGCACATAAATGCAAAACACGGTGGAAACGATAGTACTCGAATACCAAAGGTAGAATAATATACTTTTTATTAAAGCTTCAAAATTATCACAGAATTGTTACTCAGATTTTATCATTTCTGTTCGGCGGATAGTTGGGAGTACACACACACACAACACACCACACACACACACACAAATCTTCAATTTGCTTCAGCTTCAAAGCTGCGGTCACGCTGGGGCACCGGCATATATAATATATAGGTAAACAGTGATAAGAATTCATGGACTGGTTTCCATTTAAGTGAAAACAATGTCCAATGTTTCGAAAATGCATGAACATCACAACTACTCATATAACTTTTTGTTTCGCAATATATTTTGTTTATGACAAACAGAAACGTATTACTTCTAGAAACATATTTTCAATATTTTTCTTGGAAAATATCACGTAATTATGACCCTAGAAAAGGATCATAATTACAATATATTTTCCGTAGATAAAGGGAATTTGGGTCATCCCAACATACTTTGACTTCATGTGGTGTGCCAAACGATTATTCATCCTAGCAGTGCCGACCACTCTCCAGGTTATTCTCTACAGCAGTGGTTTTCAACCAGTGTTCCGCGGAACCTTAGGGTTCCGCCAGTATAGTCCAGGGGTTCCGCAAGAAGTTACAAAACTGCTAAAATCGGCAGTAATTTTTAATTCTCCTGTGCAGATATGTGTGCATAAGACTATTACATTATTGCACAGGGGTTCCTCGAGCCAGTGGAATGCTTCCTTGGGGTTCCGCTCCAGCAAAAAGTTTGAAAATCTCTGCTCTACAGTTAGAAATATCAAAATTAATACTTAAGTGAAACAAAATGTTTATACTGTGAATTGAACCAGCATCGCTGACAATGTTCTCTTTAATTTGTACTATGAGTCTGTGCTGAAATTTTCATTGTGCACAATTTTTAGATCTTTTCGGTTTGAACGGCAGTTTTTCCTAGCGGTGTCATATGAAATTGTCACCCATAATTATAACCCTAGTATCGATCTATTGCATTTCAATCTGTTTTAGGGTTAGGGCTAGTTAGGGTTAGTTAGGGTTAGGTGTGGGGGGAAGGGTATCTTTTTTCTTCACAAATGTAAATAAACCCAATCTGTTTCTTAAACTAGGGCCATATTCATACGGCACAGAATGTTTTCACCTCAATAGATGTCATTAATTGGTTGAAATTGCAGAAATTGAAGAAAAAAAAACAAATATCTTACAAACTATAGAATTTTCTCAATAAAGCCAAAAGAAAAAGATGTCTTATAAACACATTCTACCAGTATATGAAATTTAAAATTTTTTAGTTACCTAGAAATTATGTTAAAAACTGCCGTTCAAACCGAAAATATCCAAAGAATTAAGTCAGATGCAATGTAATTTGAAATAATGTCGATATACTAATGTCAAGCAAAACATAAAATGAAATCCGTTGTAGGGACTTCTTAAGTGGCCTCAATTACGTCGTTTTAGTGAAAGTAGAAAGCGGTTTGTAATTTCTAGTTATTGTTACTCTACCTAATATTTCATGTCTAAGCAGGCTACAGTATTTAAATAAAATAATGATAAAAAAAATAATAAATAGAAAACGACGAGGATGAGATTCGAACTCACGCGGGGAGACCCCAATGGATTAGCAGTCCATCGCCTTAACCACTCGGCCACCTCGTCAACGAGTAATAATTACTCATTGTTCTCTTTATTGCTAGATTAGTAACAAACGATAACTGTTTAACAGTTGAATGTTTATCGCTGTCTTTATTGATTTCTTCGACATAACATATAAATGCCAACGTAGTGAACTTTTTGATTGAATTATTTCGCTACGAGTTAAAAACGTGCTTGGATGTTAATTGTGAACTGCGTACTGGTGCTCATAGAAACGTCACAAAAATGATGGCCAGTTTTCCCTTTGTAAAGAAATTTGCTGAATTTGTAAGTGATAAAAAGATATAAGATAGGTGGAGATAGAGTTGGATTGGCGGAGTTTGCCCGAGTTTGCAAGAGATTGGCGGAGTTTGCCAGAGTTTGCTAGAGATTGGCGGAGTTTGCAGTAGATTGCCAGAGATCGGCGGAGTTTGCCGTAGATTGCCGGAGATTGCTGGAGATTGCAGGAGTTTGCCGGAGATTTCCGGAGTTTGCCGGAAATTGCCAGAGTTTGCCGGAGATTGCCGGAGTTTGCCGGGGATTGCTAGAATTTGCTGGAGTTTGCCGGAGATTGTCGGAGTTTACCGGAGATAGCCGGAGATATCCGGAGATTGCCGGAGATAACCGGAGATTGACTGAGATTGACCGAGATTGACCGAGATAGCCGGAGATTGACCGAGATAGCCGGAGATTGACCGAGATAGTCGGAGGTTGACCGAGATAGCCGGAGATGAAGGAATAGCATTTTGGAAGATTTCCCAATAATGCTCGGTGTTAAAACACCTGGGAGAGAGTGAGATAGAGTGAGATTGGCGGAGATAGAGTGCGATAGGCGGAGATAGAGTGAGATGGGCGGAGATAGGTGAAGATTGGCGGAGATTGGCGGAGATAGGCGGAGATAGGCGGAGATGGGCGGAGATTGCCGGAGATTGCCGGAGATTGCCGGAGATTTCCGGAGATAGGCGAAATAGCATTTTGGGAGATATCCCAACACTGTTGGGTGTTAAAACACCTGAGAAAGAGGTAGAGAGTGAGATTGGCGGAGATTGGCGGAGATTGGCGTCGATGGGTAAAGATTGGCGGAAATTTGCGGACATAGGCGGAGATTGTCAGAGATACGCAGCGAGACGCGGAGATAGGCGGCATAGCATTTTGGGAGATTTCCCAATAATCCTGGGTGTTAAAACACCTGGGAGAGAGTGAGATAGAGTGAGATAGGCAGAGAGATTGGCGAAGATAGGTGGAGATGGAGTGAGATTGGTGTCGTTTTCCGGAGTTTGCCGCAGATTGGCGGAGTTTTCCGGAGATTGACGGAGTTTGTCGGAGATTGCCGGAGATTGCTGGAGATAACCGGACATAGCCGGACATAGCCGGAGATAGTCAGAGATTGCCGGTCATTGCCGGAGTTTGTTGGAGTTTGCGGGAGATTGCCAGAGTTTGCCGGAGATTGCCGGAGATTGCCGGAATAGCATTTTGGGAGATTTCCCAATAATGCTGGGTGTTAAAACACCTGGGGAGAGTGAGATATAGTGAGATAGGCGGAGATAAATTGAGATAACCGGATATAGATTGCGATAGGCAGAGATAGAGTGAGATAGGCGGAGATAGATTGAGATAGGCGGAGATGGAGTGAGATAGGCAGAGATAGGCGGAGATAGGCGGAGATGGGAGGAGGTTGGCGGAGATTGGTAGAGATAGGCGGAATAGCATTTTGGGAGATTTCCCAATAATGCTGGGTGTTAAAACACCTGGGAAAGAGGGAGAGAGTGAGATTGGCGGAGATTGGCGTAGATGGGCGGAGAATGGCGGAAATAGGCGGAGATAGGCGGAGATGGAGTGAGATAGGCGGAGATAGAGTGAGATTGGCGGAGATAGGCAGAGATGGAGTGAGATTGGAGGAGTTTGCTTGAGATTGCCGGAGATTGGCGGAATAGCATTTTGGGAGGTTTCCCAATAATGCTGGGTGTTAAAACACCTGGGAGAGGTGAGATAGAGTGAGATAGAGTGAGATAGGCGGAGATAGAGTGAGACAGGCGGAGATAGGGTGAGATAGGCGGAGATAGGCGGAGATAGAGTGTGATAGGCGGAGATATGCGAAAATAGAGTGAGATAGGCGGAGATAGAGTGAAATAGGCGGAGATAGGAAGAGATAGAGTGAGATTGGCGGAGTTTGCCGGAGATTGCCGGAGTTTGCTTGAGATTGCCGGAGATTGGCGGAATAGCATTTTGGGAGGTTTCCCAATAATGCTGGGTGTTAAAACACCTGGGAGAGGTGAGATAGAGTGAGATAGAGTGAGATAGGCGGAGATAGAGTGAGACAGGCGGAGATAGGGTGAGATAGGCGGAGATAGGCGGAGATAGAGTGTGATAGGCGGAGATATGCGAAAATAGAGTGAGATAGGCGGAGATAGAGTGAAATAGGCGGAGATAGGAAGAGATAGAGTGAGATTGGCGGAGTTTGCCGGAGATTGCCGGAGTTTGCTTGAGATTGCCGGAGAAATCCGGAGTTTGCCGGAGATTGCCGGAGATTGGCAGAATAGCATTTTGGGAGGTTTCCCAATAATTCTGGGTGTTAAAACACCTGGGAGAGAGTGAGATAGAGTGAGATAGGCGGAGATAGAGTGAGATAGGCCGAGGTAGAGTGAGATAGGCCGAGGTAGATTGAGATAGGCGGAGATAGAGTGAGATAGGCGGAGATAGAGTGAGATAGGCGGAGATAGAGTGAGACAGGCGGAGATAGAGTGAGATAGGCGGACATAGCGTGAGATAGGCGGAGATAGGCGGAGATTGGCGTAGATTGGCGGAGATTGGCGTAGATTGGCGGAGATAAGCGGAGATTGCCGGAGATAGGCGGAATAGCATTTTGGGAGATTTCCCAATAATGCTGGGAGAGAGGGAGAGAGTGAGATTGGCGGAGATTGGCGTAGATGGGCGGAGATCGGCGGAGATTTGCGGAAATTGGCGGAAATACCCGGAGATAAAATAAAATAAAAAAAATAAAATAAAATAAAATGAAGTAAAAATAAGAAAATAAAATAAAATAAAAATAAAATAAAATAAAAAATAAAATAAATATTTTTATTTTATTTTATTTTTTGAATTTAAAAAATTTATTGTATTATTTAATCTTTTATTAATTTTTTAAATCAAAAATTTTTTAAATTTGTTTTTTTAATTTGTTTGTCGGAGATTGGCGGAGTTTGCCGGAGATTGCCGTAGATTGGCAATTTTATTTCATTTTATTTTATTTTTGTATTATTTTATTTTATTTTATTTTATCTTTTATTAATAAATAAAATAAAAAAAATAAAAGTGAATGAAAATAAAATAAAAACAATAACATGAAAATAAAATAAAAACAATACAATAAAAAATAATAAAAATGAAATAAAATAAAATTAAAATAAATAAAAACAAAAAATAAAATAAATTAAGAATAAAAAATAAAACAAAAAAAATAAAATTGTAAATTAAAATAAAATAAAATAAAATAAAAAATAAAATATAATAAAAAAAATAAAAAAAATAAAATAATAAAATAAAATTAAAAAATATAAAAAAATATATAAAAAATATAAAATAAAATAAAATGAAATAAAATGAAATAAAATGAAATAAAAATAAAATAAAATTAAATAAAATGAAATGATAAAAAAAAAATTATAAATTAAAATAAAACGAAATAAAAAAATAAAATAAAATAAAATGAAAATAAAAATAAAAAATAAAATAAGATAAAAATAGAATAAAAAAATAAAACAAAACAATAAAATGAAAAAAATAGATAAATGAAAAAATTAAAAATAATAAAATATTTATTTTTTATTTTATTTTATTTTACTTTTAATTTAATTCTTTTATTAATAAATAAAATTAAAAAATAAAAGTTAAAAAAAATGTAGGAAAGTAAAGTAAGGTAAGGTAAGGTAAAGTAAAGTAAGCAAGTAAGTACGTATGTATCTATGTATGTATGTATGTATGTTTGTATGTTTGCATGTATGTATGTCAGTATGCATGCATCTATGGTTCTCCTTTCCATTTTGACTGTCTTTGAGCCTGTCATCTTGCATCCTTTCCATTTTGACTGCCTATGAAGTCTACCAAAAGTACTACTAGCCCTGCTGATTCTGTATGAAATTTCATCAGTAGTGCGCAAAGTACTTCCTAAATAAATAAATCTAGGTACAGTTTCCATCCTTTGACCATTCACAGTTATAAAAGGTTCCATATACATCTTGTAGGGAGCAGGCTGCTACATTATAACAGTTTTTTAGATTGATTGTTAGACCCAATGCTGCACATGCTGCAGAAATCACATTCTGCCATACAGTAACTCAATAAGGTGAGAATGCAGAACTTTCGCTTTGACACAGAGTCTTTTGAGATTGAACAGTTTTCCTGTTGTCCTGTATCTTATATAGACCCCTTCAGGGCAATCTTTAAAAGCTAATTGAAAGACTATTGCGAAATATACAGTGTAGGAGCAAAACTTTCACCTTGCTTTACACCATTTTCTGCAGAAATTGGATCTAATGTACCTCCAACATTAACTCTCTTCCATCTTGTCATGAAATTGTCTAAGCATTCTCACAAATTTTGCAGGGCATCCTAGCTTTTCTAGGATCTCACAAAGTGCAATTCTATTGGTAAAATCAAATGCTTTTGTTAGGTCAATGAAAACCTGGTGTAAGTCCATATCCTGTTCAACGCACTTCTCTTGCAACTATCTAGCTGAAAATATCATATCCACAGTACTCCTACTATCCTTAAACCCATATTGCAATTCTGGTAGAATTTCATCAGCTATGTGCAGAAGCAATCTATCCAGCATCACACTACAGAGGACCTTTCCAGCAACAGCTAACATAAAGATGTCGTGATAATTATCACAGACATCCTATCCACCTTTAGATTTATATTGTATCTCCATAGTTGCATCAGGCCAATCAGGAGGAACCTCTTCACTTTGCCAAACCCTCTGAATCACATCCGTCAACATTGCACAAAGATGATACTACTATATTTATATATCTCTGCACCAAGTCCATCCATACAAGGAGCCTTTCCATTGATCAATTTCCTGATTGTTGCTTTTATTTCAGCCAGGTCTGGAATTTCTGCTATGAGATGTTTTATTGGTCTCTCAGGTATATTATCAAAAAAAAGAGAGATCAACTTCAGTGGGTCTATTGATCAACTCATCAAAATGTTCTTTCTATCTCCCAACAGTATCTTTAAGATTTGTTAATATTGTTGCGAGTTCAGCTTGAGGACAGAGACGGCGACCCACATTTGGAATATATCCATTGTCCTGTCAGATTCAGGTGGATTAATTGGTTCTGTTTGGAACTACGACCCCTTTCAGGTGAACCAAAGTTCGCTCTAAGCACCGCTTAAAAAGGAAGAACCTTGAGCTGTACACACAGTTGGCCGGAAACTCTGCTAGAGACGAGTCAGTCGAAGACAGAGCAAGTAACAGGTTGTTTTCTGCTGTGACAGATGAAAGACAGGGAAGGTTAAGGAATTAAGAGACTGCAGCGAGAGGGCTTGGCAATCACAGTAGTAATTGTCTGAAATTGTGGCAGACGGAAAGGGAACGTCCGGTAAAGTTTTGTTTGTATTTAATTATGTATTGATATGCGTTACGATGTAAAGAGACTGTAAAAGAAAAAAAAGAGAAAGAAGAAAGAGAGAGAAAAAAAAGGAGGACTTTGATATAGTCGATAATGAACATTGAACTGTAACGTGAATTGTTGTGATACGAACATTATGTAATGTATCGAACTGTTCTGATTGGACCGTAACGCATCGTGAACATTATTTGATCTGAACTTGCTT
>NC_043003.1:93076384-93123884 GCF_006345805.1 Octopus sinensis
ACATGTATGTCTCTATAGGTATATATATGATACACACATATTTGATATAGAGCTCATTTGGATAGCTATACGATAAATATATTACTTACAATACCTTCATATTCTAATATAAGGAAAAAATCCGTTTTTCTTACACAAAACCTAAAGAGCCTTGGAGTAGAATTAACAGACATTATTATACAGAATGCAACAGCAGGTATTCCAGAGATGTAATATTGGTAGTGCAGTATTGTTAATGATAATAATAATGGTAATAATGGTTTCAAATTTTGGCACAAGGCCAGCAAGTTTGAGGGAGGGGGAGATCGATGTAATCAACCCCAGTGTTTTATCTAGCTTGAAAGGATGAAAGACTAAGTCGACCTAAGTGGAATTTGAACTCAGAGTATAAAGTCAGGCAAAATGCTAAGTATTTTGTCTGGCATGCTAATGATTCTGCCAGCTCACCACCCTAATAATAATTATAATAATGATAAGCACTTATATGCAATAAACAGGTACCCAAATAATTAATATGCAGTTTGGAAACTTTTTGATATAATGCAAATATATGTATATATATAGAGAGAGGCAAAAATTGTCTATACCAAAATTTTTATAATTTTTTTATAGCTATTCTTTAAGGATAGAGAATATTTGAATTTGGTACAAAAAAGATTCAAACTATATCTTGTGCATTTTCCAGATTGAATAACTGTCATAATCTATTATAAGCAATATGATAACCAGAACCATTTAAAAACATGCTGAAGGTTCAGATGGATAAAGATTTAGCCAAACAATATGGTTACCTATGAATTTTAATTATAACTTATTATCAGGTAGAGATGTTTAGTTTATATCTAATATGAATGTGAGTTCCCACATACATACAGCTACTTGTAATTGGAGTATGTTTCATTTTTGCTATCAAGCCATTTATATACATTAATGGTTTGTTTTGTGAGCATGGAAAGACAGTGTACAAGGGTTTTGGTTTCAATACTTAAGAGAAGAAGAATAGTAAACTGATCTCTAATCTGTACTTGTATCTATCTGCAAAGTTAAGGAACCAAGCCTTACACACACATATATATATATATACACACACATATGTATATACACACATATATATATATATATATATATATATACATACACACGTATAAATATATATACATGTACACACACACACACACACATATATATATATATATATATATACACACACACACACATGCATATATATAACTGTGTGAATGTATGGGATTTTTATATTAGGTTATCTTTTTTACCTAATGTAATCAGCTTAATTTTTTTTTTATTTGACACAGTAGGTACACACTTTTTTCTTTAATTTATTTATTTTTTTGTAGCTGTATCCAAAATAATGTGTATCAAATTTCCAGTACTTTAGAAATACTCATTCTGCAACATACAGACACATACTTCACAATATATATATATATATATAATATATATATATATTTATTATGATACCAATTTGCCTCAGATTACCCCTTATTCTTTGATATGAACTTTTCGTTTTAATTCGATCTAAATTAAAACCTTTCATTGAGATTGCATGTTAATTTATTTTTCCAAATATAACAATATTATTTTACTAAGCCCTTCATTATTTTCAAAATTAATTGGAATGCATGTAGTGTAGTTTAACAGAAATATGGTAAGAAAAACGTTCTCAATACACACATATTTAGAAGTGTGTAGAGTTTGTTAACTTTTTATTTGTATGCAAGGTAAAGACTGTTACATATTTTCTAAACCATGTCTTTTGTTCAATTGGCCTCCTGGCTATCTGTAATTTTATTTGTATATGTATGTTAATATGCATTAAAAAAAATAACTATAGCAAAAATTTCACTCTTATTGATTAATAGCTGGACTTGATGCTATGATCCATGCAAAACATTTTTAGGGTTTATTTTTATTTTTGTCATTTTTTTCTCATTCACAATATCCCAGTAGAGATGATTCTTCAGTAAATCAAGCAAGACTCAATGAGCTGTGAATAGAAAGATAAAAAGATAATTATTAATTTAAGAGAAATGAATCAAGAAAATAATTTTAAAAATTATTACAATTAAAATATTTTGGATTAATATCTTTAAATTAAACACATTATCATGTGTCTTTTATCATACTTTAACCTCCCAATACTTTGTAGAAAGTCACCTCTCCCCTCACAAATACCCATTTCCCAATTCATCTGAGGGCTTTCCTTTCCGTTTATTGTTCTCTTCCTGCCTTGCAAGTTAATTGGCAACCTCAGTTGTGCTGGTGGCATAAAAATTGCATCCAGTACATGCTGTAAAGTAGTTGGCATTAGGAAGGACATCCACTAGTAGAAACCATGCTAAAGCATGATGCAGCCCTGTGACTTGCTGGATCCTGTCAAACATACATAAACTGATGATGATCATGATCATCATTATTATTACTGTTGTCATCATCAAAATAATAATAATAATAATAATAATAAACATCCTTAAACAACCCTTATTCAGGGATCTTTTGAGTGGGATGGCTTACTCGACCAGAAGAAAATTCTAACTGAGCCCCACTTGCAAGGTCATGTGCTGTTTATCTTGATATGAGATCACCATGTTGCGCACATATGGTTGTGATGCATCTGCCTGGTGTACCCTTATCAGGTAGGTAGTCATGATGGGTATACTGGGCTTTGTATATTTTACTCTAGTGTCACTTTGATGACATGCACTGCTCTCTCACTCAATAATAATAATAATATAATAATAATAATAATAATAATAATAATAATAATAATAACAACAACAATAATTGTTTCTAAGATACAAACCCATTGGTTTTGAAAAGACGAGGTTAGTATTTTCAAAACCAATGGTCTCAGAACTTTAGTGGTACTTATTTTATCGATCTTGGATGAAGATGACTTGCAGGATTTGATCTTAGAATATAAAGCACAATAACTAAATATCACATGTTAGTTTGTCCAATTCTACCTATCCTCCATCTTTGACAAAAACAATTGCCTTGATGCAATACCAGACAGTGGCACTCATGGCTTCTGATCTTAACTGATTTGAAATGTTATCATGTACATGCGTCTTGGTGTGAAAGATGCTCTACAGCAAAAAGCTCCCATATTTTACATGACTATTGGTGTAGTGCTAATGATGTTAGATAGGTAGTAACAGCGTCTTTATGTTTTATCATTTTTTCTTTTCATAAGTTACCATCATGGTTTGGATTAGTGTTAACTGTGCATTTGCTGAAGTATTTTAATCTGTAAAATGTGGGAGGTTTTTTGTCACACCTGTAAAGGCTGTCTCCAAGTTTGCAAAAGGACAAGATGGTCTCAAATAGAAGGCTTTGACCATGTGTATGCTTTATCTAGGTAAAACAATGACTATTTTTATAGAAAATATTTGTTGTAAATTATTACTTACTTCCTCCAGACTAAACTCTGCAACTTCCTTCGTACCAAATGATGAGGCTTTATGTTCCTTAAAGGTTTCTGTTAACAAAAGTATATTAGAGACATACATTAATATATACACACATACATTTATACACATATATATATACACATAAATACATATATATATGTATATACATATATATATATACAGATATATACATAAATACATATATATATATGTATATACATATATATATATATACAGATATATACATATATATACACATGTGTATATATATATACATAAATGTTACTATGTTGTACTTCAAGGTGGTCCTTACACTGGCCCCTATTGCATATGCCATCACTCCTTTCACCTGATTGTTGTTTTCATGGTCTTGGGTGTATATGGTCCAGCCTCTGCAGAATGTTTCTTCACTGTTGAAGTGATAGTGGTTGGTCTTCCCCTCTATGACCCATTGGGGCAGAATCTACCGAGGTCATGGTTGTCTAAATAGTCACTGTCACAGTTTAGTTTAAGGAGGAGGCCCAGTTCCCTCGCATTGACTTCACGGAACTCTACCTCACCCTCACAGATTATCTCAATGCATTTCTCCACTGCAAAATCTATGTCTGTAGATGGGTAGGATACAAAGAGTGTGTGACAAAGCAAACAGGATATGAACACGTGGTATAAAACTGACAAATATCAAGGAGCGATGTTTGTAGTGGCTACTCCCCTTGAAGAATTAGACTGTATATTGAGGAAAACTCTGAAGGAGACCAAACTCAGCATTAAAATTGCTGAAAAGCCAGGGAACTCCACATGATCGCAACTATGTAGGATGTACCTTTGAGAATACTATACGCATCAATGATAACTGCATGTATGTAGGATTAGCCCTGGCATTAACTGTAGAACTAGAAATGTAGTCTACAGGATAAGATGCATAGAAGGTGCTTGTAAAGACATGAACATGACATACATAGGGAAGACATCTAGGAGCATTTCAGAAAGACTAAATAAACATTTGAGACAATATGACGACATAAAAGCAGTCCTCCATACTGTACCAACATGGTACAACATGGAGGCAACTTGGGTCGATTTGACATCCGCATTTTATCCAAGCACCCAAAGGACCCAACACTCAGACAAATGCAGGAGTATGTCCTCATATATGAAACATCCCCAGTACTAAACAGGAAATATACATATCCCACCCCCATACCCACAGTTTATATTTATATACAAGTAGAATAGTTAGTGGACTGTTATATAGATAGATGTATGTATGTGTGTGTGTGTGTATATGAATATGCAATGTATGTAGGCATATGGATATGAAAGTAAAACAGATAGACATACAGACAGATAGGTACATGGGTTATATGAACAGACAAGCGCACATACACAAATGAAGACTGAAACATGAACATATACACACACACACACACACACTTCACACAAGGACACATATGGAGACACACATCCACACATATGGCGATGCCCGTCCATACATACAGACACAGTCACAAACCCCCCTACACAGACACATTCAGACATGCACACAAGGAGTCAGAGGTACATACACACACATACAAACACACAAACACATGACTATGCAGAATAAATACATACAAATGTACACACATACATGTATACATATGTACACATGCATACATACATGCATACACACACATACATACATGCATACACACACTTACATGCATGTATACATAAATGCATACATGTGTATGCACACACATACTGACCCACACACATGCACACAAACAAACAAAAAGAATGCAGCTTGAATAATGGACAGAGGCAACAACTATTGAATGACTTCAAAATGCAACCAAAATTTTAGAAAAATAACTAAGTAAATGAGTGGAAATTTTATCGGTGAGTGTGTTAAATAATAAGGCACTAAACGAGAATGACTCTTTCCCCCAGACACAACAGAATATGCTTCAACACATGAACTCACATAAAGACTCTTGCAATCCAAATATAAAAACAGTATGTATAAATATTTATTTTCTAAAATGTTAAAATCTTAGAATTTCTGTACAAAAAATATGTACATTGTGTAAGTTGACTCAAATGCCAGTAGTATGTAACCTTAGGTCTAAAATTTTATCTTCTGTTGGTTGTGGGCACAACAGTTTACCTCTAATTAAACTCCTCTTGTACACATCTTCCAACAAATGATCAACCACATTCTATGGTCATCTTCATAGAAATGTTATCATTTAAAATATCATTTACACAAAATATGTGATAAAAACTTACCCAAAATTAAGGTCAGTTTGCAAATTATTTGAATGAAATCTATGAAGGTGAATACATTTTGTAGACCACCAAATTTTAATTTGAGGATCTTCAACAGACTTTCCGCATCTTCATAACCTGAAAAAGAAAAAAAAAGAAAGAACTATAAGACAAATTTACATCATACTCTGTGTGATGTGAATACAAAATGTTTCTATAGTGTAACATAGGTATTTTACTTCAGTACTGTTTTGTGTGATGTGCTGTTGTTATGTGGATGTGTTTGGTGCAAGTGCTGTTGAATGTCCATAGTTTCTAGAAAGATGTTTGTGCATTCATGTGTGTAAAAGGAAGAGAGTTTAAAATCTGTAAGTTTTATATATCTTTCTCCTCTTCATCATCATCTGCTCCCATCTCCTCTTTTTAATGTTGCAGCTGTGACTAAATAATCACAGGTTCTCTTTAAGGATCCCAAAGAAGCACAACATTCTGTCTATGGCCAAAAATTTGGAACATAGGTCTGAAGTTTAGAATTTTTATATTAAATGCTCAAAGTTATATTTAATAACAATAATGATAATCCTTTCTACTAAAGGCACAAGGCTTGAAATTCTAGGGGAGGGGGCATTCAATTAGATTGACCCCAGTTCGCAACTGGTACTTAATTTATTGATCCTGAAAGGATGAAAGGCAAGGTCGACCTCGGCGACTTTCATCCAATAAAGATGATGATAACAATGGTTTCAAATTTCAGCACAAATTCAACAATTTTAGGGGTGGGATCCAAGTCAATTACCACACCCAATTCAACCAGTACTTATTATTTTATCAACCCTGTGCCGGTGGTATGTAAAAAGCACCATCCGAATGTGGCCAATGCCAGTGCCGCCTTGACTGGCTTCCGTGCCAGTGGCACATAAAAAGCACCAATCCGATTGTGGCTGTTGCCAACCTCGCCTGGCACCTGTGCCGGTGGCACGTAAAAAGCACCCACTACGCTCACAGAGTGGTTGGTGTTAGGAAGGGCATCCAGCTGTAGAAACACTACCAGATCAGACTGGAGCCTGGTGCAGCCTTCTGGCTTCCCAGATCCCCGGTCGAACCGTCCAACCCATGCTAGCATGGAGAACGAACGTTAAACGATGATGATGATTACTTGGCCAAAAGTTTGGAACATAAGTCTGAAAATTTTTTCTTCTAGATATTGAACCATTGAATCTGTTATTAGGTAAGTATATTTCTATGTTGTATGTATTTGAATCAAATTGTACTTGGACATAACAATTTTAATTTTTAAAAAAGTTACAAACTTTTGGCTGTGACTGTACATTTGGTGTTTAAATGGTGATGATGGTTAAGTAGCTGGTTTAAGTATTTGAGTACATATCAAGAGACTGATGTTATAGTGCAATGACACTACTGCATCATTGTTTTAATGTTTAGTTTTCCATGCGGTAATATTTTCTCATGGTTAAACATGTTATCACAGAATATTGGAAATAAATTACACTGCTCTATATGACACCAACAATCATTTTACAGTTATCAGGTGATGGCAAGACAAGGAGACACAAACATGGACTCTCCCTTCCTCACACACAAATGTACACACAACAAACACGCAATGGGCTTTTTTTTAGTTTCCATCTACCAAATCCACTTACAAGGGTTTGGTTGGACCAGAGCTATAGAAGACATTTATTCATGGTGCCCACTCAGTGAAACTGATCCTGGAACCATGTGGTTGGAAAGCACACATCTTACAACAAAGCCATGCAAGCACCTGTGCATATTTAAGCATAAAACTTACCCAGATCTTAATCTTATTTCGGCCACAGTTCTTTCGTCACACTCCTGTGACCACATCAGTGGTCCTTTGTTTTCTTCTTTCTTATTTGTGTCTCTCCTTACTAACCATCAGCCATTTTGTATCATTTTGTAACAAAGGACCACTGATGAGGTCACAGGAGTGTGACGAAAGAACTCTGGCTGAAATAAGATTAAGATTAATGTAAAAAATAGATAACACTGAAGCAAAGTAACACCAAATATATAAAACTTACCCAGTTTTTTAAGCAACTGACTCAGCTCATCAATTTCTAAAAATCCGGAATTATCAGTATCTGTTTCCATGAAAACTTTCTGAAAAATATCAAAGAAAATATAACATGATTACAATGACAAGGGCAGTAAATGGCAAGCGTGGTCGAGTACCAGGTTACATGCTTAGTGCTGCTAGCTATGTCTCTTTATGTTAGGAATCCATCTTTACTGTGGATAATTTTGCCTTCCTTCTGACTGGGTTTGATAAAAAAAATAGCTATCCTTTATTTTTTACTAGTTTCACTCATTGGACTTCAGTCATGCTAGGACACTGCCTTGAAGAATTTTTAATCATATGAATTGACCCCAATACTTAATTTTTTTTTACTAAGCCTGGTACTTATTCTATCAGTCTTTTGCCAAACTGCTAAGTTATAGGGACATAAATACACCAACACCAGTTATCAAGTGGTGGTGGGGGAAAAACACAGACATAAATACACACACACACACACACACACATGGCAAGCTTCTTTCAATATCCGTCTAGCAAATCCACTCAAAGTTTTGGTTGGCACTAGGCTTTAATAGAAGACACTTGCCTAAGGTGCCAATGCTGTGGGACTAAAATCAGAACCATGTGGTTAGGAAGAACACATCTTTCCACACAGCCATGCCTGCATCTAAAAAGAAGGGAGAAAGTATATTTTAAGATAAAATGTATTTCTACTTACAGCATATTCTTTCACCTTTTCCCAACCTTCTTTCATCTGTGGCATTGTCACATGACCACTTTTAGTTTTCTAAGAGTTGTAGTTAAAGATCAACAACAAGAACATCAAAAATTATATTGATAATGATGGTGGTAACGATGATAAAACTGATTATAACTTCTCACACAGACATAAAACCAGACTCAGAAAAGCCTAAAGCCTAAGAGTTTAGAGACAGTGCAACGAAGAAAGGAAAAAACAAATATAGGACTAACAGAGTAAAATGGTAAAATTAATAATAACAATAAAGAGTAAAAATAAAGAGACAACATGTAATAACAATTAAAAACAATAAAAGAAAGGAACAACCCCACAGAGTGATTCTGGGTACCCTGCACACTCCTCTGGTTAACTCTGATACACCAAAGGCTTGTGCCTTTTCCCAGTTCTTGTCATCAGTCTACAGCTACATAGAAGTGTATTTTGCTATGCCACTTTGACTGACATGTTATATCATTTACTGGAAGGCAACACCTTCCTCACCTTCCTCTTTGTTGGTAATAGTGTTGCTTGAAGATGTTGATGAAGGTCTTGGTCTGAGAGGAAAAGTTTTGTCCTATCTACTTACTTGCTTTTTTTAGGTTTGTGTCTTGTCATTGCTGTTAAGCTTTCATGTTGATGCTGCAGATGCTGTGGTGGTTACTATTTTTGTTTCTGTTGCTGTACCTATTGTAACAGTTACTATTGCTGATTTTGGTGGCATGGCTGTTTGTATTACTGTTGCAACAGTTGCTGTTATTGTGTTGTTGTGCTTGTTGCATTAGTAGTGAAGCCCTCCTACTTTCACCTTCTCTTGGGAGCAGAAGACTCTTAGATAGTTGGCAATACCACATATGCAGCACCTGGGCTTTATGCCTTCCACTATGATGTGCAGTTCTACTTTATTTGATAACTGACTAAGATATGGATCCTTTCTGAGGTGTTCTGTAATAGGATCTCTAGTCCAATTCTGGACTGAATTCTCCTGCCTATATTTGTTTACACCCATGAGAGTGTCACCTCCTTTGTGAACAATGCAGGCCACAAAATACCAAATGACCAGCTCTTGTGACATAGAAGTTATCGTGACCCTCACTATTCAACTGCCAAGTAGGAATGAGGATGAACCCTTCACTTGCAAGGAATGACAGTTCTTTAATGCGAGATCCTTTGTCAGGAATTATAGTTCAATGATCTGAAAAGTTAGATCCCAGTGATGTAACAAAGTCTATGTCTATCCAGATCCCTCACAAACATCTTTCCACTCGGGTATCTGTTGCTGTTTCCACACTCCAGGGTTTGACTGACTCACACAGGTAAACTATTGTTCTTCAAGCAATCTTTTCTCGGAGTTCTGCATTACTTCTAATGCCACTCTTCTGTCATCTATTTTAATTAGATTTTCACTATTTTTTGTAGTTTGGCCTCCTTAAAATCTTGGACAATTTTTTGTGGCAGCTTCTGCAAAGGATCTAACCTTTGTGGTATTGCTGCTACCACCACTATTGGTAGTCACATTGGTGATGGTGGAGGTGGTGTTGCTAGAATAGCAACAGATATAGTTGCAGCAGTAGTATTGCTCATCTCTTTCCACTGTTGTAGTAGTGATGGTGTTTGACAAGTTCTTTTCATTTGGTATTTTCTTATTGTCATCATGGTCATTGTTGCTCATTTTCCTCTCAAAACTACCTCCCACTTCTCCTTTAGTTGGTTGGCTGTTGAAGACAATACCATCTTTTAAATAATCATTAAAAAAATGTTGAAAATAATTATTGCTCTAACCACAAAGAAGCAAGAAATGATGGAACCAACCAGCCAGCTGGAGTTTTGGTTATTGTTACATCAATATATACTAATTTTTTTGATATAACCATGGGGTCATCAGATACTGCACAGGTGACTGATATTTAACAAAAATTAATAATCAAAAATCAGACAAACTCATGGACAGCTCTCAAGTATGTTTTACTATTACAAAAAATGACAAAACAATTTCCAAATCAAATTTTGTTTGGCAGTTGATTGGATCTTTTTCATCATTTACTTTTCATGCTCTTTCAAGTCTTCTTTGGTTGATGACAAGTTTTATTGTTTTTCTTAAACATTTAGCTAATCCTCTGAGTAACTTCAAGTGACGTAAAGAGTTGCATTCCAGACAAATGATAATTATCACTTGGAACAGAAGTACCATTTATTATTTAATTTTACAAGCACTGTCTGCATTATATTTCTTTTGTAATGTTCATGGTGAAATTAGTAGTCTTGAATAATATTTAATGCTTTTACAGCTGTTGCATATTATAAGGGGGTGGGGAAACTTAGTTGTCATTGTAAATGAATAAAATCTGGTAACTTGCACCATGCTTTCACTTCCTGTTTTCAGTACCTGTGTGGTGGTGAGCAGACATAAATATCTTCTCAACCCTTCCTCTCTTGATCAAATATATATATATATATATATATATATATATAAATATATATATATATATAATATATATATATATATATACATATAAATATATATACATATAATATATATACATATAAATATATATACATATAAATATATATATATATATATATATAAAATTTTAAAAAACCACCTTTTATCAATTCAAAATGAACAATTAAATTACACCATCTAGAAAATTACATATAATAGAAAGGTTAAAATTTAAATAACAATAAAAAGTAAGGATTAAGTAAATTGCAAAAATAATAAAAACGTAAATAATAGGTTTACATCAATATATATATATATATATATATGGTTTTGTCATATGGTTGTATGATTAAATTATGACTCTTCTCAAAATTAACAATAAGTAAAATATAACAAAAATTGACTATTTTTTTAAAAGGATACATCAAACAGCATTAACAGATTTCGAGAGGTTTCCAAATTAAAGGATATTCTCTGCTTGTATTCTGGCGGAAAGAAGAAACAAAACAAAAATACTTTAATAAAATTATGCTTTTGCTGTAACATTTATATTTCTGGTTTATTATAAAAAATGAGATTCTGCTAGAATTTCTTAGTGAAAACAAGAGATATTCTGATATTTTTGATAGGTTGGCATACTCTCTCTTTTTCTCTCTCTCTTTTTATTTGTTTCAGTCATTTGAATGTGGCCATGCTGGAGCACCGCCTTTAGTCGAGCAAATCAACCCCAGGACTTATTCTTTGGAAGCCCAGTACTTATTCTATCGGTCTCTTTTGCCGAACTGCTAAGTGACGGAGACGTAAACACACCAGCATCGGTTGTCAAGCAATGTAGGGGGACAAACACAGACACACAAACACACACAGATATATATACTTATATACGACAGGCTTCTTTCAGTTTCCGTCTACCAAATCCACTCACAAGGCATTGGTCGGCCCGGGGCTATAGCAGAAGACACTTGCCCAAGATGTCACGCAGTGGGACTGAACCCGGAACCATGTGGTTGGTTAACAAGCTACTTACCACACAGCCACTCCTGGCATGGGTATGGTTATATAGTAAGAAGTTTGCTTCCCAACCACATGATCTCAGGATCAGTTCTCTGGCAGTTTTAAGCTGACCAAAGCCATGTAAATGGATTTGGTTGACAGAAACTATCAGAAGCTTTTAGTGTATATTCTCCTTCCCTTGACATCACGAAATTATTGTGAGTGTAAGTAGTATCTTCCATTTCCAATCTTTTGTGGAAAACATATTTTGGCAATGGGGAATATTACCTTATTTGGAAGTGAGTGAGTGTTGGTAATAAGAAGGACATCTAGCTGAACAAGATCCACCTTAACAAATCCCAGCCAAACCATTCAAACATGGAATACTGGATGTTAAAACAATGACAATGATGAATTATCACTGAAAATCTTCCTTTTCTAAATGGTACTCTAAAGGTAAACCAAATTCACATAGTCCATCCTTATTTTTTAGACTATGACCTGACAGTTTACGTATAAGAAGTCAATAAAGTAAAATGGATTTTGAATCAGGGACATAAACTTGATTTGTTGGGAACTTAGCTGTAGTTGTCAGTGCCAACTCAATGTATGAACAGATCAACTTAAAAATTTGGACTTTTTCTGTTTTATTTTCATTATACCATTAATTTTTGGCAAATTTTGCATATATTAGAATTGCATATTGCTTATCTAAGTATACATTTTGTAGTAACATATTGATACCTAGTTTATTACAAACTCCTCAGTTGTAAATTAAAAGTAAGGATACCTGTTATCGTGTCAGCAACATTGAGAAAAATACTTCAAAAAGTTGAATTGAAATAGTTGTTAAAGGATTACAGAAAATTTCATTCTCATGTTCTTTATCTAGTGATACAGATGTAGCCTAGTAGTAAGGGTGTTGCACTCACGATTACAAGATCATGGTTTTGATTTTTGGACCAGGCAGTGCATAGTGCTCTTGAGTAAAACACTTCATTTCTCAATGCTCCAGCCCACTCAGTCATAAATGACTAACTTGCAATGGACTGGTGTTCTGTTCAGGAAGAATGTTGTGATCTCAGTCATACATCTTGGAAACTGGACAACTAGCTCCCTTAATCTTAGGATTTGAATTACACACTACTTAAATGGCACCCAGTTACAGCAAGGTGCATTAGGAAATCTGTGAGCCAAGTGTCTTGACTTTCATTAAACCAGGTCTCAGTAACAGAATACAAATTTGATACTTTCACTTGTAGCTGACTCCAACTAGGCCAACTGGGAATTTGTATGAAGATTCTTGAATAATAGATGAATACAATATTATGAAAAAAAAAACAAAAAAAACATACCCCTGAAGAAAATATGTGTGAGGAATTGTTTAATTTCTCTGGCAGCCATTATATTCTCACTATTAGCATGGGCATTGTAGATAGCTTCAAACTCTGGCTCTTCAACAGTACCCTCCTGATAAAATTAAAGAATTTAAAGTAGTATGATATACATAGGGAAATTCTATATATTTACATTTTCTGGACAATATTAAAAGAAGTCACGATATATTGAAAGAATGTTATGAAGGAGAGGATAAAGTTCTAACTACTGTGACAGTAAGCTGCACAACATTATTATAGTTTGGTGGGCAATCACCTGCAGCAAGTGGAAGAAATAATCTGATAGGCATAATTCAAAATAATACTACTAGTTCTACAAAAGGAAATGAATAGTGCATCAATAATTAATTCTAATGAGAAATAATGATCATTAATCACATGACTGTTGCACAGTTTCCTTATTAATTTTTGATATGCATTTAATGTGGTAGTCAGTTGTGAAGCTGGGCGTTGAAGTACTACAGTTGTTGTGAAGTGGAGTGTGAAGAAATATGTGGAAGCACTCCGTCGGTTACGACGACAAGGGTTCCGGTTGATCCGAATCAACGGAACAGCCTACTCATGAAATTAACGTGTAAGTGGCTGAGCACTTCACAGACACGTGTACCCATAACGTAGTTCTCGGGGATATTCAGCGTGACACAGAGAGTGACAAAGCCGGCCCTTTGAAATACAGGTACAACAGAAACAGGAAGTAAGAGTGAGAGAAAGTTGTGGTGAAAGAGTACAGCAGGGATCACCACCATCCCCTGCCGGAGCCTCGTGGAGCTTTAGGTGTTTTCGCTCAATAAACACTCACAACGCCCGGTCTGGGAATCGAAACCGCGATCCTATGACCGCGAGTCCGCTACCCTAACCACTGGGCCATTGTGCCTCCACGAGAAGAAATATAGTCAGTGTAAGACCAGATGATGAAGGACTACATTACACAAGACATCCAGCTGTGTACGACTACTTCCTCTCTAGGCAAGTTGGTTTGCTGGGCTGGCCTGCCATTTCCTAGCTGCTAACTCGGCTGTTGGAGTCATGTTGGAGTTAGGAGGCCATATTTTGCAACAAGATTTATTTAACTATGCACCTGAGGTACATTTTGGTCTGAGCATTCAGGTGTTCAATCAACTGAATTACCTGTTCCTGATTTAATGTGGAAGTCATTAAAGCATTCCATAGACATGACTACCCTTTGGTCCCTCTGGTCGTGAAAGGCACTTGTGGTGGTACATGTAAAAGTGCCTGTGCAGTGTCATGTAAAAGCACCTGTGTGGTGTTCATTCATTTCACCTAACTACCTGCAAGACACTACCACCAAAATACAAAATAACACAGAAAACAATGATATACTTACATTTATCATGTCTGTGCTGTAGAAAGAAAAAACAAGAAAAAGCAAAGAATTAAAATGAATTGAATATAAATTCTTGTTCATTAACAACTAAACAATATCTTGATTATGCTCAAAGCTCAGAGTAGCTTATAAAGGCATGTTCTTGTCTCATTTTGTATAGCATTAAAAAAGATGAGCTGTGACTTATTTCCCCACAGTTAGGCATGTAAAATTGTGTACTGTTATCATCATTATCAGCAATGTCGTTTTACATCCACTTTGCACTGCTGGCATGGGTTGGTCAGAATTTGTTGAGGTTTTTCTATGGCTGGATGCATTTCCTGCCACCAATACTCACCTGTTTTTCCAAGTAAGGTATTATTTCTCCATGGTTGGACTTGTTTTCCATAGAAGATTGAAAACAAAGGACACCACTTGAATGGCAGTGATACAACTATTATGCAGTGTCAAGGCAAGAAGACAGTAACACACACACACTCATAAACATATACATGCAAACATGCATGTGCACACACACACATTTACATACACACACGAAAGGCTTCTTTCAGTTTCCATTTATTGAATCCACTTGAAAGGTTTCGTTGGCCTAGGGTTACAGTGGAACCTGAAACCAAGTGGTTGCACTAAATGTTTCATATAAATTTTTAAGTTAAAATTTATGAACTGGTTGGCCTATATTTTATTCTTCCAGGTATTTAATCTCTACATAAAATCTGTAAAAGTTTGTATCTAGCTTTAATAGCTGCTTTGTACAACAAAGCATTTAGTCATGTGGCTGTGTGGTAAGAAGCCTGCATCCCAACCACACAATTCCAGGTTAAGTTGCACAGAGGGCATCTTAGGCAAGTGTTTTCTTCTTCAGCCTTGGGTTAACCAAAGCCTTGTGAGTGGCTTTGGTAGGCAGAAAATGAAAGAAACCCGTCATATATATACCATCATCATCATCATCATTTATTGTCTGTTGTCCATGTTGGCATGGGTTGGATGGTTTGACTAGAGCTGGTAAGCTGAGAGGCTACTCCAGACTCCAGTCTCATTTGACATGGTTTCTATGGCTAGATGCCCTACCTAATACCAACCACACAGAGTGTAATGGGTGCCTCTATGTACCGCTGTCATGAGTGCCATTTGTGTGACACCAGTACCTGCCACAACTATGATATATATATATATATAATGATTTTGCTTTGGCATAATGATACTAATAACCTGATGTTAGAATTCAATGTATATATGTTTCAGTATTAAATGTTAGTTGAGTACAGTGTGTAATATGATATTAAATAAACGACAAGGGAATAGTAACTATGTTACCAACTTCATTAGTTTAGAGCTGTTTCTGGTATAAGATGCAGTGCACTCACTGCTGAGTGCATGTGCATACCCTTATAGCTTCCTCAGAGCTACTGAAATGAAGTGCAAGTTATTTGGGAAAGCATTTACACAAAAACACACACACACACACACACACATACACACATGAGAGAGCTCCATCTTCAAGCATTTAGTCAAACAAATTACTCCCAATATTTAAAGCCTGGTACTTGTTCTATTGGTTCTTTTTTACCTTTAATGGTTTTTGGTAAAAAGTGACCAATAGAATTAGCACTACTAGAATCAATCTGTTTGACTAAATACTTCAAGGTGGGCTCCTAGCATGACTAAATTCCAGTGACAAAGATAAATGATAGGACACACAACTTAAGGTATGAAGATTTACCTGCTGCTGATCTTCTGTTTGGTAAAGATTCTGAGCAAGAATTTGGCCTCTTCACCTGGGTTATATGTACTTGGAATGATAACATAGTAACCAATAGGGAGCTGGTAATGATAGGTTACTTCTCTGTCAAATCTGTATACATCCTCTGACCTCTGCTGCTTTGTGGCTTGTTTGCGAACATTGTACCGAGTAAGTTTTGCATTGACTGGATAATGCAGCTGGGAAAAGTAGAATGAAAATATATTTATTAAAGCAAAAATAAATTGGTGCAAAATGTGTGATTGAAGTATACTCATTACATTTATGTGTATAGCCTAATACAAAATGTAAGATTGTGACAAATGTTCAGGATTATATATATATCATCATCATTATCATCATCGTTTAACGTCTGCTTTCCATGCTAGCATGGGTTGGACGGTTCAACTGGGGTCTGGGAAGCCAGAAGGCTGCGCCAGGCCCAGTCTGATCTGGCAGTGTTTCTACAGCTGGATGCCCTTCCTAACACCAACTACTCCGTGAGTGTAGTGGGTACTTTTTACGTGTCACCTGCACAGGTGCCAGACGAGGTTGGCAATGGCCACGATTGGATGGTGCTTTTTACGTGCCACCGGCATGGAGGCCAGTCAGGGCGGCGCTAGCAACGGCCACGTTCAGATGGTTCTCTTACGTGCCACCGGCACTGGTATCACAGCTACAATTTCCATTGATGTTGACCGATTTCGATTTTCACTTGCCTCAACAGGTCTTTGCAAGTAGAGTTTTGTGTCACAAGAAGGAAAGGTATGCATAAGTTATCTGGCTACATCCCAGGTAGAGACCACGGGTTATGGTCTCACTTGTCCTGCTGGGTCTTCCCACGCACAGCATACTTCCAAAGGTCTCGGTCTCTGGTCATTTCCTCGGTGAGACCTAAAGTTCAGGAGCAAGACACTTTATTTTATGTTGCTCCAGTCCATTCAAAAATGAGTAGTACTTGTAATTCAAAGGACCCTAACTGGTATGTTGCTTTTGGTGGCAGAGAACCTCTTCATATAGGCATAGCCATGTGGTAAGAAGCTAGCTTCTCAACCACATGGTCCTGGGTTCAGTCCCACTGTGTGACACCTCGGGCAAGTGTTTCTACTATAGCCAAAGGGCTGACCAATGCCTTGTCAGTGGATTTGGTAAATAGAAACTGAAAGACGCACATTGTGTGTGTAAGATTCTTCAAAGTGATGCTCAAGCATGGCCATAGTCTAATGACAAATGAGATAAAAAAATAAATAAGAATACATTTTCCTTAACTTCATAATTTTTATATGAAGTACATAAACACGAATGAGACTATAAGGTACATAAATACTGAAAATGAAGCAACACAAAACAATCATACCTTATACACATCAAAATTGATAGCAATTTTATTTCCTTTGCCATGTTTTTCTTCTTCCATCAAAGATACTATCATTGTGCATTTATCACTGTCTTTATCTTTCTGGGACAAAACTGCCAAAATTTGAGGATTTTTCCAATACTGATCTGATAAGAAACATCAAGAAAAACAATAAAAATGAATTCTCCCAAAAGGAAACTAAGCACAAAGTTAAGACCATTAAAAAAATGGTGAAAAGAAAAACTGCATTAAATTTTCATGTAGGTATTGTTGTTTAGCTCAGATTAGCTCTGACTGAGAAGCAGTATAATCAAAAGGCTTGAACGAAACTATGAAACAAAAAATTAAAATTGAGAAATTGTTAAAAAAAATAAAGCAAACAAAAAAACAAAACCCTTCTCTAAAATCATTGTCATCATCATTTAACATCCATATTCCATGCTGGCATGGGTTAGATGGTTTGAGGGGATGCAATGTCTGCAGTTTGACAAGATGCAATGTTTGACAGGATGCTGTGTCTGCTTTGGCATGATTTCTATAGCTAGATCACTTCTAAGCCTTTTGACTAAGATCAAAATGTAGGATACCCTTACTAATGCCAACCTTTTTACAACAGGCACTGGGTGTTTTTTGGATGCCACCAGCACTAGTTAGATGACTTTGCAGCACATGAGACAATAAGAATCCTGGTGGGGTGGGGCACTAAAATAGTTGTAAAAAATTTGATGGCCACAAAGTTCAGATTATGTACATACATTAATACTCAATGTGAAGGCAGAGATAGTCTGTAAGTGAAGGTATCTTAGCTTGAAATCATAAACATGATTTATTGAAAGTAAAGTATGGAAAAAGTGTAATTTGAAAAGACAAAATACAGTAGGAAAAATAAAATTGATGATAGAAGGAAAAAAAAATATAAGAAAGGGGACGGATGTGTTTAGGGGAGAAAAAAAGGCAGAAAGAAGAAAAGAAGAAAGAAAGAAGAATGGAACATATGATCAAACACATTTCACAGTGTGATGGTTCTTGATGGTCGTTAATGGTTTCAGGTTGGGCTTCCCAGTTAGCTAGTATGTATCTGTCCATGTAAGAGTTTCATTTTTGGAGTTGTGGCAGTTAGGTTCTTTAAATTTTTTTAGAATTTGTGTCTCTAGTACAGTCTGCTCCTCTTGGTTCCATTAACACTTGTCTGTGGTCTCTTAAGCACTCGCCATTATTTTGACTAGTGACTTCAACCGACATCTTAGGTAGCACAATGATGGTTATTCTAGAGTACATGTACTCTAGAAACATGATGGTAATGAATATGGTTCCACAAATGAGGAGGGATCAGAGTTTCTGGAGTTCTGTGATGCAAGTGAAGTAAACATTTGCAACATGAACTTCAGAAGAACCAACAAACAATTTGATCACCTTCCAATCAAGTCAGACAAACTTCAATTACCATGAAAATAAGCAAGATAGTTGTAAATACTAAGATTTGTTTTTGCTCCAGTGAAGGAAGTATCTCTCTAAGATTATTGGTTCAAAATAAAAAAGCTTCAGAATAAAAGCTGGATGGATTGAGAGACAAATGAACAAATGACATTCTAGAGAAGGAAGGTGGGGAAACAAAAACTTATTCCTACAAAATATATAAACAATTAACTAGATGTGTTATTTCCATGTTCATATACATAGTTTATTTTTTTCTTTTCTTTTTTCTTATTTTTATTAAAACCAATTACGGTTTCCTTGTGACAATATTTTTTTTCTCATGGAGATAATGGTGACACATGACTTAAATTAATAATGTAATTAAAAAAATGAAGTATCAGGACATAGTTGATGGAGCTCTTGTCAAAAAGGTAAGAGGTGAAATATTTATGATCCTGGGATATGGAAACTCTTCCATATCATCAGCAGGTATGTCAGGATACTGCTGATGACACGGAAGGGTTTCCAGCATTGTGATGGATTTAGAAGAGCTTGCAAAACCTCTCGGTGGCTCCTGCAGTGTCTCCTGGGACAAAGAATCTCTGATGTTGATTTTGCCTATATATTTCATCCATAAATAATGTTTTATGGCTGTTGAAACACTTGAAGACAATTAAATTATGAACTATATATTAATTTTCTAGTATCTAACTTACCTTCATAACCAGAATTGCCGCAACCACCTGCTGTCTGGTCTTTAATCCAAGCATCATGATATGTAGTAACGAACCAATTCTCTCTGTCCTATAATAAAAAAAAATATTGAATTATAAATGCTATTGGTTGATAGAGGCATGATTTATAATCCATGTTATTATGCTTCACACACACACACACACACACACACACAAGACAATGAGTTGGAAGAGCCATTAGTACATCAGACAAAATGCTTAGCAGCATTTCTTCTGGCTTTATGTTCTGAGCTCAAATTCTGCTGAGGTTGACTTTGCCATTGATCCTTTTGGAGTTTATGAAATAGCAGTTAAACCATAAAATATTTCCAAGACAGCAACACTCAACAACTCATGCAGGTAAAGAGAAAACAAATAACGAATCCACCTGGCTCTGATTAACTGTATATGCATTTCAGAATTAGGAAGATGTGAAAAATGTAAAATCATATTTCTACTCACTCATTCTTTTCGTCAGTACAGTATTTCAAATTTTTTAAGAGCTCTGATAATTAACATACATGGGTGAGTGAGGAGGAATACTAGTTCTCATTCGTCTGTTTGAATTCGGAAGTACTGGTCTTTGGATGTATGCTATTTGATGTTAATTATCAGAGCTCTCAAATTTAAAAACAATTGAAATACTTTACTGATGAAGAGAATGAGAGAGTAAAAATATGATTTTACATTTTTCACATCTCCCTAACTCTGAAACACGTATACAGTTAATCAGAGCCGAGTGGATTCGTTATTTGTTTTCTCTTTACCTGCGTGAGTTGTTGAGTATTGCTGTCTGGGAAATATCTTATGGTAGTAGAATAGTAGCCTATATCTATAAAACAGTCCTTGGACGAAAATTGTATGCACATTTTGCTTTGATGGTTAATGGTGGCTGAACTGAGGCTAGGATTGAGCTGAAAATTGGCAGGGATACTAAATGCGTGGTGAGGATGAGACCTGTGATGGTTAAAATTCGTAAGCTATAAAGATGTGGTTGCTATGGCAAAAAGAGTGATTTTTTTTATCGATTCAAGGGGGCCCAGAGCACCTCTAGGTTTGTGCGATTGGCTTTTAATGCCCAGCGGCATGCACTGCAGGCTGTTGTGCTTAATAAACTTACATTTTTCGCGAAATTCCGGCTACTAGGAAACGATTTTTCATTGTGAAAAAACGAGTGCTTTTTGCCCTCATTTTCTTTTTAATCTTTTTATAAAAGTGAAAGGATTTCGTCTAATTATTTCTGCTGTCCACTTACGATGGTGATTCAATTGATTAGGAAAACTATATGTGATGAATATCCAAAACAATCTTAATCTACATATTGAAACTGCATTAAACTTTGGTAAGCTTACCTTTACCTATTCTGAGTTACTTGAAAGCTGATGTTCCCTTCCCTCTCTTCTGATTGTTGATACCTTTTTTTTTTTACCTTCGATACCGTTGTTTCACTTTAAGGATGCTTCTTTACCCAACCATTATGATATTTCGACTGCTGTCCATTGTTTCAAATAGATTTTAGCATTGTCATTCTAGCCTTTTTTAAACCTTCACATTTGATTTGTCCCAAAGAATCAACCTTTAAATAAGAGTTTTGCTTCCACTAGCAGGAAGCTCCATACCATTTTAACTTTATGAAGCATTCACTGTTAGTTTATGTGCACGCTATGTGGGAAGATAGAATAAAGGGGCTTTTGTTAGCTTTTCTCTCCGAAAAAATTAACTCCCTTTGCTGTTGAAAAAAATAAACTTGCAGAGGGGAAGTTTCAACATCTTCCTTCAATTTCCTTACACCATTTATGTGGCTGTTTCTGACAAGAAATTTTGCTTTCATGTAAAACAACTATATTTTGTAGTCATTATCCGTAATCTACTCCCCAAACACTTCAGTAGTTCTACTTTACATCGCTTGCAAACTTATATGTTCTATGATAATCAAAGTGCAATGACCTCCACAATAACCAGCCTTCAATTTGGCTTTCCGTTCCTAGGTTAATTGAAAACAGATTGCCAAGCTACACGTAAAGCTTCTCGGTAGTTCAATTATTTGGTGAAAAAAATACCACAAAAGCAACTTAAACCGTCCAAAGGATGGGTGCGTTTGCTAGTTTAACTGCTATTTTTAAATTTCGGTATTTTGTGAAGCAAATTTTGCTGAACCATAATTATAAATATACTCATAATTATAGAATTTCTGTATAAGTTTACTGATAATGATTCTTTTAACATACCGAACGACTTGGTAAAATTGTTAATTATTAATTAATTTTACCCTTTATTATTATTGATTATATATATATATATATATATATATATAGGTGCAGGCATGACTGTGTAGTATGAAGCTTGCTTCCCATCAACATGGTTCTGGGTTCAGTTCCACTGTGTGGAACCTTGGACAAGTTGGGCAAGTGTCTTCTATTTTAGCCTCAGGCAGACAAAGCCTTGTGAGTGGATTTGGTAGACAGAAACTGAAAGTAGTCCATCGTGTGTGTGTGTGTATATATATAAAACACTGTATGTATGTATGTATGTATATATATATATATATATATATATATATATATAAAACACTATGTATGTGTATATATATATATATATATATATATATATATCTCAATTTATATAAATAAGGATAAGATCGTTATTTAAATATCAAATTTATCAAGTGGCCAGCATGAGAATAAAAACCTTCAAAGGTAATAATTATTATTAAAATTATAGTTTAGGGAATCTAAGAGATACCACTACGCTTGAAATAGCAGCCAAAACTTGACTCTAAGACTACATTAAATGTTCATACAGCACTGGATATTTTGTCATTTTGTCTTCTCGTTTGGTGCTGTATGAACATTTAATGAGGTCTTAGAGTCAAGTTTTGGCTACTATTTCAAGCGTGGTGGTATCTCTTAGATACCCTAAATTATAATATCTATATCTATCTATATTTGTCTGTCTATAAATCTGTAGTTAGATATATTCAATGAGAATATTAGATACTGAATTTATATTGAGTGCACTATAGTATCAAAGTTTTAATACTATTAAAGTATTTATGTATTTAATATGAGCAATTATATATATTTTATAACATATTATTATTAATATCAGGAAATCAATATTAGAAAATTCTTCAGAAAGATATATACTTGTGTAAAATAATTGTTGTATTAAAAATATAAATATATATAAATATATGTAAATATGTATAAGTATAAATAAATAATGTATATGACAGTTTAAAAGTTTTGAATTAAGTTTTTAAAGCATCTTACGATCGTTTCGCAGAAGTGGTGTCCCTATAATGGAATCCTACATTGATAAGCATTTATAGGTAACTCTTCTGCTCTTCAGAGATATATAAATTTGAATTTTGTATAATATATCGAATGGTAGTTTTATTTAAAATTTGAAGTAATACTATAAAATGGTGTTTGTTTGAAATATAAATTAAAAATTACTGCTTTTGATTTTGGTAAGTACACTTTAGTATGAGAATCTTGAAATTCACATATGCCTCCTTGGTAATTCTTCTGTTGCAATCCATAATAATTATGTATAAAATCCATTATATTGTCCTGTATTCCAAATATAGTTTATAGACTTAAATAATATAAAATAAAATTATATTTGAAATTATATGTGAAGTTATAAAATTATAAATTGGTCAAAATATTTCTTTTATATTTTTATAATTGGAAGATGCCAATTAAAATTTTTAGATTTTTAAATTTAATGCAATTATAACTGTCCATTTGTTACAGATTAGATGTACACAGGTTCTAATTCCTAGAATATCTATTCAATCTTTAATGTATAATTTATATCATGTAAATGTGCGTATAGTCAAATAATTCTAATTAATTTATCATAGCTGCGGCCCATGCTGATGCACCGCCATTTTGCTACACTGTTGTTACTGAGAGCCTCCTCCAATATGTGGCACTTGGTGAAGAATGGAGTTTGATGTAGCTACCCTCATTTGCACCTCTTGCCATGAGGTAGGCTCATCTGGGACTCTTGACAGAAAGTGGTCAAGCTTTGATTTAAAAACGCCTACATCTACTTTGTGCAGGTTCTTCAGGCTCTTTGGGAGAATATTTAAAAGCTGTGGGCCCCTGAAACCCAGGCTGTTGCAGTAACTGGTCCTGAAGTGCGATGGCATTGCTGGGATCTTTGGCACTATGCAGTGTTGTCCTGTTCTGACACTGGTGTAGCTTTCAATGCCAAAATTTGGCACAACTCCTCCAGGATCTTCCAGATATATATTACTGCATACCTCTTCTGCTGTCTCTCAAGAGAGTAGCGTTTTAGCTGTTTCAGCCTTTTCCAGTTGCTGAGCAGTTGCAAAGAGACGATCTTCTTTGGATTGCTTCAAGGTCTGCTGTTAATTTCACACTGGTGGGTGATCATAACTGTGAGCAGTAATCCAGGCGGCTGAGGACGAATGTCTTCCAGAGGACCATCATGGTTTCCTTATCTCTAGTTCTGAATGTTCTTAGGATCCATCCAGCCAATTGTCTGCAATTTGTTGCCATCCTGTTAATGTGCACTTGGAAAGAGGTATCATCAATCATGTCGATACCCAGGTCCCTCACTGATTTAGGCTCTGGGATTGAAATTCTCTGTAGACCAGTGTACCCTGTAAGTTTCATATTCAGTTTTGGATGCTGGTAGTGCAGGGCTTGGAAATTTTTGCAGCATTAAACTTCATATTATCATCCTCTGCCCATCTGAGATCATGCAGCTTGTGGGATATCATACCATGATCCACCTTGTCAAAAGCTTTTGCAAAATCAAGGTATATTACATCCACATTTGAGTTGTTGAGTAGCTGCTTCAACACCTTGTCATAATGCTGTAAGAGCTGGGTCAGGCAGCTCCTACCTGGTTGAAAGCCATGCTGGTTATTACTCAGCAAGGTATTTTCTTCAAGGAATGCGATTAGTTTCCCTCTGGCTATCCGTTCAATGACTTTGCTGATGTGTGAAGTCAGAGAGATAGGCCTATAGTTTTTGGCATCTGCTCTGCTTCCCCCTTTGTGGATTGGGCATATTATTCCCTTCTTCTGCTTGCTTGGCAGTCTTCCATTTGCAAGAAAGCTCTGGAAGAGAATCTGGAGGGGTTTTGAGAAACGCGGAGTAGACAAAACAGGGACAACTGAAGAAGGGGAATATTCCTTGTGTTGTATGTCTTGTACTCTGTTTTTCCGGTGTTTGAAAAAAAGTTTGTTTCCATGTTTTTGTTTTTATGCTTTTGTTTCTCATTGTGTTCAACGTTTTTTTTGGTGTCCTGTACCCATATATGCATGTATATATACATATAGATGTAGGTATGTACATATGCATATGTTTATATATCATTTATGTTATTATATATATATATATATATATATATATATATATATATATATATAGATAGATAGATAGATATATATACATTATGTAATATATGTACAGACTCCAAAGAGACTGGTGCTAGTCTGCATTGGTAAAATTTGTACTATTTAGAAAAATCCATAAATAGTATAATGAACTTGTAGTGAGTAGGAAATGCAATATTTGGGAAAAAGACCTTCAGATATGATTTAATCAGAGAAACATTGAAGAGTGACAGCAGAATTTTATCTTCTCATCCTCATGTGTTTGTGTGTGTGTGTGTACATACATTCATACACACACACACTCATGGACAAATGTTTGCACACAAATATATTACTGTATTGAATAAGAATTAAGAAGTGAAGTTACTTACTTTATTGTCCTCGATTTCCCCTACGACTGCATCAGGTTGAATATGACAGAAAGCAATTTCATCAAAATTACTGACAAATTCATCAAAAGGTATCCTGAAGAGTTCAGAGAAAAAAAACAATATACCATTAAATAGATAAACAAAATTGTTTTTGAAAGATCATATATAGGCGCAGGAGTGGCTGTGTGGTAAGTAGCTTGTTTACCAACCACATGGTTCCGGGTTCAGTCCCACTGCGTGGCACCTTGGGCAAGTGCCTTCTGCTATAGTCTCGGGCCAACCAAAGCCTTGTGAGTGGATTTGGTAGACGGAAACTGAAAAGAAGCCCGTCGTATATATGTATATGTATATATATATATATATATATGCGTGTGTGTGTTTGTGTGTATGTTTGTCCCCCTAGCATTGCTTGATAACCGATGCTGGTGTGTTTATGTCCCCGTTACTTAGTGGTTCGGCAAAAGAGACCGATAGAATAAGTACTGGGCTTACAAAAGAATAAGTCCTGGGCTCGAGTTGCTTGATTAAAGGTGGTGCTCCAGCATGGCTGCAGTCAAATGACTGAAACAAGTAAAAGAGTAAAGAGAGAAGATATACATATATGCACACACAGACACACACACACACACACATTCAGATGCCCACCAATGACATCAGGTAAAGAATGCCATTATAGAAGTTTGTAAGGAAAACCAGTAAGCTCCAGTGGTCTGAAAATATACAAACCAAAGGAAATTCAAGTTGCAATGAAGTGAAGGAAACACTGAATACATCAAAATAAAAAGTCCACTATAACTGAACTAAAACTGATAAGAGCTCATCATGAAATTTTTTTGATGTTTTTTTGAAACTGTCGTCTTCCTTTATAGCAGGTTACACCCATGATAAAATTGATCTTCTGTCACAATTTCCAGTCACTTCAGATATAAATGTTCACTTTATAAGTTTTGATATAAAAGTAGCTTTTATACAAACATTAATAGTGGTAGAAATCATTATTTCAAATCAACTCTGATCAACCTGCACACCACCTCCCTACCCACTCTGATTTAAGGAGTTTAAATACTGATTATCTTGTTTGTCCTCCTTTTTTTTTCTTCAGATATGCTGTATCTGAGACTATATCCTCTAATGAGTCCTTTTTTTTTCTAAAATGGTAAGGTAATGTGGTACAAAGAAGATTTGGCTGCTACTTCTAGTTGGTTGAGTAACCACATATATTTGGCCACTGTGCTAAGATGACACGTACTATGGCCACTGTGCTAAGAAGCAGACAAGTAATGACAGGTTGAGAGAGATACCTGAAAACCTGATATTTCCCTCTGACAAAACTTAATAAGTACATTACTCATGATTTAATATTGCTGTTGTAAAATACTGGGTGGAAAAAAAGTTTATTTAGGATGCCGTTACACTTATTTTAGAAAGCAATTCACTCTATTTCAATGGAAAAATTTTTGACCACACGTATTGAGCTATCATGAGTATAAGATTGGCACCTATTTATGCACCCTTGTTATGGGATGCTTAGAACAGAAGCTGTATTGAGAAGTGATCAAAATCAGTATTAACTTTATCAGACACACTGAATCATCATGGAAGAATTATCATCTAAATAATCTACCCTTGGTTATTAAGTTGACAAGAGAAATAAGTAGCTGTGAATTACCATTTCTGGATATAATAATAGTAATAATAATAATAATAATAATAATAATAATAATGATAATAATAATAATCATCATCATCATCGTTTAATGTCCGCTTTCCATGCTAGCATGGGTTGGACGGTTCTACTGGGGTCTGGGAAGCCCGAAGGCTGCACCAAGCCCAGTCAGATCTAGCAGTGTTTCTACAGCTGCATGCCCTTCCTAATGCCAACCACTCCGTGATTGTAGTGGGTGCTTTTTATGTGCCACCGACACAGGTGCCAGACAAGGCTGGTGAACGGCCACGCTTGGATGGTGCTTTTTATGTGCCACCGGCACAGAGGCCAGGTGAGGCTGGTAACGGCCACGATCGGATAGTGTTTAGTAATAATAAAGAAACTAATATAACAATTGACATTTTTACAAAAAACACTGATGTTGATCAACTTTTAAACTTTGATTCAAGCGTTCTACCCCATACAGAAAAAAAAAAAAAATCATTGTCTAACTTAGAAAATATGCATAATAATTCAAGATGGAGAAACTAGAAAAAAAATGCTTGCAAGATCTTGAAGGATTCTTAACCATCCAGAAATATTTGCTACCATGGAATAAAAGTTAAACAGATACTGATACAACTTCACTCAATATGAGAAAGGGAAGCTTCTGAAAAAGATAAGATGCCCTTTATTTTATCCATAACCAATGCAATGAAAATATTTTAATGTAGTAAAAGAAATTCTGCTGGTCCTTGTGAAGAGTACACAACTACACCAAATGATCAATGAAGCAAAATTGATAGAAAATAAAACACTGCTGAAAATTTTAAATGGCTAAGATTTAAAATGGCCAAAATTTGACCATGATGAGGGCAGAAAAATATAGAGTAAATGTATGTAGTGAAAGTGGATGTGTTACTTGTCAATATGTTTATATTGCTAGACAAAATCCAGTACATCCATCCCAAATATCTTGCACTGTCTACGTTAGAAAATATATACAATAGTTGAGGATGAAGAAACTATAGAACAAATGTTTGCAAGGCCTGAAAGGATTCTTAATGAGCCAGAAATATATATATATATATATATATATATATATATATAATGTATATATATAGCTTGACTGGCTTCCGTGCCGGTAGCACGTAAAAAGCACCATCTGAATCGTGACTGATGCCAGCGACGCCTTGACTGGCTTCCGTGTCGGTAGCATGTAAAATGCACCAATCCGATCATGGCCATTGCCAGCCTCGCCTGGCACCTGTGCAGGTGGCACGCAAAAAGCACCCACTACACTCATGGAGTGGTTGGTGTTAGGAAGGGCATCCAGCTGTAGAAACACTGCCAGATTAGACACGAGCCTGGTGCAGCCTTCTGGCTTCCCAGATTCCCGGTCGAACCGTCCAACCCATGCTAGCATGGAGAACGGACGTTAAACGATGATGATGATAGCGTGATCGTTACCAGCATCACCGGTGGCATGGGAAAAAATATTTGAGCGAGGTCGTTGCCGGTGTTGCTGGACTGGCTCCTGTGCAGGTGGCACATAAAGAACACTATTTGAGCATGGCCATTGCCAGTACCACCTGACTGGCTCTCATGCCGGTGGCACGTAAAAACACCCACCACACTCTTGGAGTGGTTGGTGTTAGGAAGGGCATCCAGTTGTAGAAATTCTGCCAGATCAGATTGGAGATGGTGCAGCCATCTGGTTCGCCAGTCCTCAGTCAAATCGTCCAACCCATGCCAGCATGGAAAGCTATATATATATATATATATATATATATATATGTATATATATATGTATATATATATACCCAGGCCTATTCCCCACTTTTTAGGAGGTGGTAGCCACAACAAGACACACATCAGGCATTCCATTCATTCCCCAGCTCAAAGAGGCAAACCCCCTTCTACGCTCAGGTCAAGGCATAGAATGCAACCCCCATTATCAGAAGCGGGGCCCGGTAGCATATGCTACCGGAACACATACGTCATAGAAACTGGGCCCATGAGCCTGGCTAGGCTTTAAAAAGGGTGAATTTATTTTTTATTAAGTGCAGCAGTTGCAAAAATATTTATATTGGACAAACTAAAAAGTCATTGATTGAGAGAGTTCAAATACAAACAACACTTACAACAACTATATTCCAGAAAGATTCCTTTAACTGCTTCGTGTTTAGATAGGTTGTATCCAACCCAAATATTCTATTCATTTTATACTCAAACTGACCAGAACCAGCATCTCACACGTACCCTGCTATGTCATTCTAAAATTAAACAATTACATCTTTCACATCTTGAAACTACAAGATAATACCAGATTAATTGTTTAAATGCAAATAAATAAGGATTACCTCTGACATAATAATCTGAATGTTAAAGAGTTAAGCAAACATCTGGATGACAGTAGTAGAAAGACTTAAAAAAAAAGGTTTCTTTTTTTTTTCAAATGGACCTAGTGGAAGGTCCATTATGGAGAAATATTTTAAGGAAAAATGCAAAGCAAAGTAAAATATAGATTATTATTAAGAAAGTCTTGTTTTTCAGGCCTTGTGCCCATAATAAAACAGATTATTAAGAATATTTAGCTTCACATCAATATTTTACTGTGTTTTGTGAATTTTGCAACAGTAATCTCCCTTTAGTAACACACACACACACACACACACACACACAGATCTATGATATTACATAGTCGCATTAGTCATTAGTTGCAACAGTGATCTCACAGGAGCCCCAATTGGTCATGAGCGCTGTCTCTCTTTGTTTATATAAAAGATTAAAAAAAAAAATATTGCTGGGAAATATTTCTTATTGCCTCGATGAAAATTTTTGTTGTCTCAAAATGAAGATAATCAACTTGAAGAATACTCACCAGAACTCTCCATCTTCTGCATTAACAACTTCAAGTTCCAGTTTCTTGTCAGCTGGAAGATTTCTCATTTCAAATGATCTATATCAAAATATAATGGTATTTTGTTACTAGTACATATATTAGAGTTACAATTAAATCACTGCTTAAGACTATGAGTTGGTTCCAAGTTGTTAACATCTTAAAATGATTTACTGAAAGGATAAATTATCAAAAGGTGTCAATAACTTCACTTTAGAGATCTATCTGATAAAGGAGGAAACTGTAAGAGGCTGAGTTGTTGGAGTACTTGTCTACCGAGTGAACAGCCAACGTTTCATATTCTATACCTGGTACTTTACCACGAGGCATATCTTGTATAAGAATGCTACTAAATATACATATTTATAACTAGGTACATAGGTATATACAATGCAGCACTGCAAGTAACAGGAGCACTGTATAGTTAAGGATTGGTTAGTTTGCAGTACTGAGTTTGTCCCTTTATGAATCTCAGATAGGAGAACTCTTGTCTATGTTCTTCAAATATGAAATCCTGAAATCAGTGAAGTTATACTGAGTTCCATCTCCCTATGAAGATTTTGATGGCATAAAAGCTGTTGGACACCCGCACACTACCTAACAATCCTTGCAGTTTCTATGACATTATTCTTTTTCTAAAGATACACCAGGAAGAAAAAAAAAAGCTAGATTTAAAATTAACTTTAAGTCTTTTAATAGTACCATGCTGGGCACATTTTTAAAAGGGAGAACAAAGAAAATTTTGAAATAGATATAGAACCATGAAGGCATCATAAACAAAGGAAATAAGGTCTAGTGACCTTATATTTTTATGTCATCTTTCAGTGAGTAGAACCAGGCAACTTTCAATCTTTACCTGGATTATTTTACTTCATTACTCTTCATTTATTCTATTAACCACCCCTCTTACTTAAAAAAACAAAAAAACAATTACATTTCTGTTGAAACACAGAACATTAATTTCAAATGATTTTTGAAATAATGAAGATTATAGTAAAATAACAGCCATGCTTAAGCTGTGTTTGGAACAAATTAAGATGAAATTTTGATAGAAGATTATAATTTAGATCACTTTAAAACAAAGTTTGAGTCATAGAACCAAAACCATCCTCAAGTGATTTGGTATCGAATGGATTAAAGTGCTTATGGGAGATGCAAGTGATATTTTCTAATTTCTTGTTCTTCAAAAATCTGTAGGGACTCATACCAAAAAAGTAAGAGAGTTCCAGATATTCATTGTTGGTGTAGAGTATAGTAATAAACAATGTGATATTACTGGTATTCTGGTTGTTGGTCAGTTTTGGTTAGCTCTTCTTGAACACATCTGTGACATTTCAGTTGACAATTAAATAGTTTCAATCTATCAATGAATCAGCGATCATCATTTTCATCATCATTTAATGTTCATTGTCCAGGAACATTGGTTGGATGGTTTGACCAGAGCTGGCAAGCTTGGGAGCTGCACCAGGAGGTTCCAATCTGATTTGACACGGTTTCTACAGCTGGATGCTCTTGCTAACACAGACCACTTTACAGAGTGTGCTGAGTGCTTTTATGTGGCACCACATGGGTGCTTTTACATGGTGCTGCACGGGCACTTGTATGTGTGGTACATAGCATATGTATATATAGTATACATGATCATAAATGTCATTTTGGGTTGAATTTCATTGCATGCAGCCATCTCCATCTGTATTAAGTATTATTTTGTCTTTTTATTATTTTATCTATTAAAAAATGAAAAAAGAAAACAAAATACTCAAAATAGAAGTAGAAATAATATAACATACGTATCAGACCAAGGACCATTCCATTCACCCTTTCCCCATGGGTTTCTGAGACGCAGCAAATTATGCACTTTCTTATTTAATTCCACCTGTAAAGAGAGTATATCAATCTACAACTGACTGCTATAATATGTGTGGTTTGATTCCTATGTCTCTTTTATATTTTGCATGATATAAATCTTTTATCTTTTACTTGTTTCGGTCATTTGACTGTGGCCATGCTGAGGCACTGCCTTGAAGGGTCGACTCAAGTTAACCAACCCTGAACTTATTTTTTTTAAAGCTTGCTATTTATACTATAAGTCTTTCTTTTTGCTGAACTGCTAAGAAGTTATGAGGTCATAAACAAACCAACACTGGCTATCAAGTGGTGATGGGAAGGGACAAACACGAAGACATTTACAGGTATATATATATTGTTGTATTTCAGAATGGTCATTTTGCCAGTTTAGCCAATAAAAACACACGCACTATATATTTGGTGTTACTTTGCTTCAGTGTTATTTATTTATTACATTAATCTTAATCTTATTTCGGCCAGAGTTCTTTGGTCACACTCCTGTGACCGCATCAATGGTCCTTTGCTTTCTTCTTTCTTATTTGTGCCTCTCCTTACTAACTGTCAGCCATTTTGTATTTCTATTGCACGTGTCTTCATTTGCGCATGCGTATATCTCTATGTGCATCTTTGTTTAGTTAGTGTGTGTGTATGTGGGGAAATGCCTGTAATATTTGTATCTTCTGTTTATACACGTTCGTGTAATTTGTTTTTGTTTATTCTTATTTTGTTCATGTGTTTACACCCACTTATTATTATTATTTTTATGTATGCTTGTATGTATGTATAACAACAATACTAGTAATAAAAAAAATAAAAATAAAATAGTCAGGAACAAATGATAAAATTGAATACCAAGCTTTGAAATTATGAAAATTTTACTATATAGGTGCAGGCATGGCTGAACACTCTCCATTTCTACAACTAAAAGGTGATGCTCCAGCATGGTCACAGTCAAATGACTGAAACAAGTAAAAGAACAAAAGAATATATATATATATATATATATATATATATACAAGAATATATATATATTTCTTTTGTTCTTTTACTTGTTTCAGTCATTTGACTGTGGCCCTGCTGGAGCATCAACTTTTAATTGTAGAAATCCACCCCAGGACTTATTCTTTGTAAGCCTGCTACTTATTCTATTGGATTTTTTTTTGCCGAATTGCTAAGTTATGGGGATGAAACACGAACATCAATTGTCAAGCGATGGTGGGGGTGGGGGAACACACACATATATACACGATGAGCTTCTCTCAGTTTCCTTCTACCAGATTCACTCACAAGGCTTTGGTCAGCCTGAGGCTATAGTAAAAGACACTTGCTCAAGGTGCCATGCAGTGGGACTGAACCTGGGACCATGTGGTTGGAGAGTGTTCAGCCATGCCTGCACCTATATAGTAAAATTTTCATAATTTCAAAGCTTGGTATTCAATTTTATCATTTGTTCCTGACTATATGACTGCACTTGCATGGTTGATTTGAAAACAAATGTATAAGTATGCAGTAAATGTGGAATTTCAGTACATATTTGCTACATATTTATGCGTAGTCTTCGGCGATCCCACTGATGAAGTACAGATGACAAATTAATCTATTTGTTCATTTATACAGAAGCTTGGGATTAACTGTAAATAATTGTTGTTTTCATTCTCTTTGGAATGACTTTTTTTAAGTAGTTTGGGTTTGGCTGCCCTCTCTAGCATGTAAGGCGTCCTGTAAAGGGTCACCACTTTGTATATAAATACAATTCACTTTTATATATCAGTATGTATATGTATGTGTATATATATATATATATATATACACATACATACATACATATATATATATACATACATACACGACAGGCTTCTTTCAGTTTCCATCTACCAAATCCACTCACAAGGCTTTGTATATATGTATGTGTGTGTGTATATGTTTGTGTGTCTGTGTTTGTCCCCCCAAAATCGCTTGACAACCGATGCTGGTGTGTTTACATCCCCGTAACTTAGCAGTTTGGCAAAAGAGACCAATAGAATAAGTACTAGGCTTACAGAGAATAAGTCCTGGGGTCGATTTGCTCGACTAAAGGCAGTGCTCCAGCATGGCCACAGTCAAATGACTGAGATAAGTAAAAGAGTATACACACAATCTGTGTGTTGATGCAGTTGCAAGGTTTGGTTGGAAAGTGTTCAGTAATTTTGCTTATTTTGCAGGTTTTGGAAGAATAAAGAACCATATGTGCGTGCGTGTGTGTGTGTGTGTGTGTATAGTATAAAAAATTTATAATTTGCAATTCATTCTTCCTCTGAAAACAAAGAAATACCAAAAAATTTGAATAAAAACTTCAGAAACAAATTTCTGTTATATAATATAAAGCAATTTATACAGTACAAGGAAGATGGTATTCCTAGAGTTTTGCTTAGTTTGCAGGTTTTGGAAGGGGAAAAAACCATAAGTGTGTGTGTGTGTAGTATAAATATTTATAATTAGCGGACTGACCTGGGCTACTTTAGTAATTGTATATGCATGACCCTCATATAAGCCATTCTCCCTTTTTGTTTCTTTGAGTGGCAGCATTTCATTCTTCCTCTGAAATCAAAGAAATACCAGAAATTTAATTAAAAACTTCAAGAACGAATTTCTATTACATATTATAAAACAATTTATACTTTACAAGGAAGATGGTATTCCTAGAGTCTGTAGAGTATTGAACAAAATCACATGCTTGTGCTATATTTAGTTGTATCATATACATTCAGAATTCAAAACCCTACATAGATTGTCTTTCATCCTTCTATTTCAGCCAGGTACTTATTGATATCATCATCATCATCATTTAAATCCGTTTTCCATGCTAGCATGGGTTGGACGGTTTTGACTGAGAGCTGGCAACCAGATGGCTGCAGCAGGCTCCAGTCTTGATCTGGCAGAGTTTCTACAGATGGATGCCCTTCCTAACACCAACCACTCGGAGTGTGCAGTGGGTGCTTTTTACGTGCCACCTGCACGGGGGCCAGTCAGGCGGTACTGGCAATGACCTCGCTCGAATCTTTTTACACGTGCCACCAGCACAGGTGCCAGTAAGGTGACGTTGGTAACGATCACACTCGAATGGTGCCCTTTTATGTGCCAAGGGGTATGGAAGCCAGTTGGCTGCTCTGGCAACGATCACGCTCGGATGGTGTTCTTGGCACCCTACTAGCTATTATCAATATCTATTTATCAAACTGAAAAGTTAACAGTCATAAACACACACATAAACAGCCTATTTGTATGTGTATGTGTGTGTGTATATATTCAGTCATGGCTAAAAATTTGAAACATAGGTCTGAAAAATTAGAATTTATTTTATATTAAATGCTCAAACATATATATTGTATACATTTGAATTGAATTGTACTTGGGCATAACAATTTTAATTTAAAAAAAAAGTTCCCAAAATTTGGCCATGACTGTATGTGTGTGTACACACACTATCAGTTACTCCTTCCTTCCTCTGGAACCTTCCATCCTTTACTCTCATCTTCCATTCCTTTCCATGCACTGTTCTCACTGAACATCTTTCTATGCCTTCAGGAAGTTCTTCCCTCAACCATACTCCACTTTATCACATCACATCTTCCCAGTTACTATCACTCACCCTTATAATGTGGGATAGTCATGTATCTCTTCTATAGCAAGGTGCCTGTTCTTATCCCTAAATTATACTTTAGCCTCTCAGCACCTGGCATAAAGCCATCCTTCCCACTTTCTAATAACTGCCACTTTGTCACTGAAGGGTAAAGGAGAGTTTCTACTTCCTCTTTTTTTTTCTGTTGTGTAACTTAGCAATCTTGCTATTACCAGTAGCATGTAAAAAGTACCTCGTACACATTCTGTAAAGTGCCTGGTGTTGGAAAGGGCATCTAGCCACAGAAAACAAAAACTCAATGCGGCCTTACAGCTTGTCAGATTCTGTCAAGCTGTCCAACTCATGCCAGCATGGAAAACGGACATGAAATGATTGAATATATATATATGTGTGTGTGTGAGATTGTGAGTGTGTTTGTGTTGACATGTCTTGACATCATGTGATGATTGTAAATGAGCATCAATGTCATACAAGCAGTGTTCTTTGATTTCCAAACTTCTATGGAAACATGTCTGGCCATGAAGAAATATCATCTCGCTTTTAAAATAAGTGAGGGTTGGCAATGGAAAGGGTATCCAGTGGTAGAAAAATCTACCTCGATGAAATTCCATGTGACTTATGTACAAAGGAGAAGTAATCATCAAAACAAAATGTCATTATCTTGAAATATATTGATTATAAACTCACATGAATTGCAGCACCAATCAAAGTATTCATCTTCCTGACGTTTAGGAGCAAGTCATACAAATTTGGTGCAATCTTCATCTTCTCTCCTAAATCATAATATTCTGAGATGCCTCCAGTTAGATCAGTTAGGGCACTTTGGATTTTTCCTCCATTCAGTGCTTGGTAGCAACCTTGAAGCCTGAAGAGGAAAATGAGTAGATGTATTAGCTGACTACAAAGGTCAATGAAGTATAATAGAATGCAGATATGGACATTTTTCTAAGCATCAAGACACACAAAGATCAATAGTTAACTCTGATTTTATTGTGTTAATTAGATGAGATATAAACTCTCTTTTAGGATAGGAAACTTTGATATTCCTTGATGACCTGGTATCAAAGATCTAGCATAACTGAAGAAATAGTAACAGAAACGGAAGAAATAGAATTTACATTGCTAATATCTGTGAGAAATGAAAATTTCATTTTGTCTTTCATTTATTGCCATTTTTGGGCTGTGGTCATGGTGGAGTACCACCTTGAAGGGTTCAGGAATTGAAACAACAATCTCATGATTCTGAGTGCAATACCCTAACCATTAGGCCAATGTGCCCTCCCTACACACACACACTTCCACACAATTTCCATTTATCAAATTCACATATGAGGTATTGGTTGTCCCTGGGTTACAGTAAAATACACTCATCCAAGGTACCGTGGAGTGGAACTGAACCCCAAATCATGCAATTGGTAGTTGAACATGTAGTGTGAGCTTGTGTGGCTGGACATGTAGCATGCTCTCATGTGGCTGAACATGAGTTTGTATGGCTGAACATGTAGTGAGCTTCGATGGCTGAGCATCTAGCGAGCTACGATTGTCGAGCATCTAGCGAGCTTTGATGGTCAAGCTTGTAGTGAGCTTCGATGGCCGAGCATGTAGTGGGCTTCGATTGTCGAACATGTAGCGAGCTTCGATTGTCGAACATGTAGCGAGCTATGATGGTCGAGCATGTAGCGAGCTTCGATGGCCGAACATGTAGCAAGCTTCGATGGTCGAGCATGTAGCGAGCTTCGATGGCCGAACATGTAGCGAGCTTCGATGGTCGAGCATGTAGCGAGCTTCGATGGTGGAGCATGTAGTGAGATTCGATGGTCGAACATGTAGTGAGCTGCGGTGGTCGAACATGTAGTGAGCTGCGATGGTTGAACATGTAGCAAGCTGTGATGGCCGAACATGTAGTGAGCTTTGATGGTTGAACATGTAGCGAGCTTCGATGGTGGAGCATGTTGCGAGATTCGATGGTTGAACATGTTGCGAGCTCGATAGTTGAACATCAAGTTTCTTCAGCTGATATTATCCTAATGTTTTCAAGTGTTTGTAAGTCATTTTGAAAAGTGTCATTTTATTATCTTCTTTGTTCTGTTGATGGATCTATTCATGCACAAAGTAATACTGAATTGGTTAAAAAATAACAAAAGCTTATATACCTTCTGTTCATAATGAAGGTGTATGACTCAGAGGTTAGAATATTGGGCTCACAATCATGAGGTAGTGAGTTTGATTCTTGGATTGGGCTGTGTGTTTTATTCTTGAGCAAGACACTTTATTTTCATGTTGCTCCAGTTCACTCAGCTATAGAAATGAGTTGCAACGTCACTGGTGCTGAGCTGTATTGGGTTTTGTCTTTCCCATGGATAACATTGATGGCATAGAGAGGGGAGACTGGTATGCATGGGCAACATCTGGTCTTCAATAAAGAACCTTTCCCAGGATTGTGCCTCGAAGGGTAACTTTCTAGGTGAAAATGCATGGTTGTTTATGACTGAAGGGAGTCCTCTCCCTCTCATAAATGGTTGTATGTAACAGTTAGACACTACTGATCAAGAGACTGAGAGAATATGTCTTAGAATTAACAAAACTACTGGGGTAAGTTTAAGGTAGATTTGTTTGACTAAATCCTTCAAGGCAATACCCTAACATGGCTATAGTCCAGTGACTGAACAAATAAAAGATAAAAGATACTATGATGGTACATGGAAATCATTCAATAATTAATAACTCTCCAATCCAAATTAAATGAATACAAATAGTCATATACTTTTAAAAGGCCATATTTAACAAGTGTTTAATTTAGAGTGGCTTTTCATGCACTTGTAAATAACTGAGTAACAAAAGCTACTATACTTACTTAGCATAAGCTTTCTCTAATAATGGACTCCAGAATTCACTTGGCTGTTCTCTGTTCTTTCCATAAATCAAATGGCCATTTACTGTTGGCAAGTAATCATCAACTATAACTTCTGTCCATTTTCCATAGTGCCAAAAGTTGAAATGGAAGGCACCTGCAAAAGAAATCAACAAGAAGATACATATTGCTTTCAATAAATTGTTCTTTCCTAGAGATTTATTGTATTAAGTTGATCTAACAAATCCTAATTTTTACAATCATCATATTCATAGTCATCGTGACTACACTCTGGGCCATATCTTATTAGTTTATAGGGCTTAGCTTATTGAAAAATCATTTACATTAGCAGTAGCAACAGCAGTAGTTTAGTCAGTCAGTCCTGACTAAGCAGACCTATGAATTAGAGTATTCCAGCAATGGTAATTACATTTTTTTTCTTTTTTCTGGTTACAGTGTGTCTTAGATCATCTTATCAAATGTCTCTTTTTCTTTTCCTATAAAGGATAGGGTGTGATTTGAAGGCGATCTGACTGTTATTTCTCAAGAGACAAGTAACATTATAGAGACTACTTCAATAGCTTGTAGCAGCATCATTACCAGCGCTTGTAGAAGATAGTGGTAATGGCAGTAATGTTTTTTTTTCTTTCTGATTCATTCAATAGAAAAGAAATATAGAACAGATCTCAAGAGATCAGGTGTCCAACTGCTTTTATTTTTCTCCTTCAACTTATTTAACAATGTAATAAAAACATGAAAACACCCTGATAAAACCCCCTAAACAAGCGAAGAAACAAATACTGATACTTACCTATGTAATCCTCATCAAAACTCTGGCCACTTGGGATGATCTTTTGCACAAGCTTTTTCTGATGTGCAACAACAGAAGACACAGAAACAACAAACCAACAGTTGCCTAGGAAAAGCGAAAATCAGGAGTTCAGTAAATGATAAAGAGAAATAGATTATGTATGTATGTATGTATATATATATTATAAAGTTTGTGATATAGATATTGGTCTTTCCATGATGAGAGAGAAATAGAGGAAGTGAGAGAGAGAGAGAGAGAGAGAGAGAGAGAGAGAGAATAGTTCCAATCTAGGTATTAACTCTACAGCTTAATGCTTATGTCATAATTGTTGAGAGCCAATAAGTTTGAAATCATGATTTCACAGTTACCAATAGTCTTCTCTATCCCAAATCAATCTGTCTGTCACCTACCTGTCTCTTTAAATTCTATACTTTGAGATAAAGGTTATTTTACTTAAGATAACAAAATATAAAATATGGTTTTAGGGATGCAATTGGCTGAGCTACTATGATGTTGGATTAACATTCAGAGAATCAGCATTTGGATTATATCAATAGAAGTAGATTGTATACCTAGTGAAGGTGTATGTTATCAAATAGTTCAGTCCACTGAACTATATAAGCAGTTATCACTCATAGAGGAACTTAACATTGTAGCAAGACACATCAGTATAACTGATAAGAAGCTGGAGTACTGTATAATTGATTCAGCTTACAGTGCAGGGTTCAAATGCTCCCATGTGAAAGCACATAAACCTATGGTGATGCAGAGAAGAATCAAATCTGAGGTCAGGTTTAACCAAAATCCATACCAATGCCCAGGTATAAGTAGATAAGTCACATTTAAAAATATCTACAGACAAAAAACAGTAAAATGCCATATGGATTGAGCCAGTGTTTTTTTTATATAATGGTGGTGGTAGTGGGTGAAGATTGATGAGGAAACTAACAAATTACTTGATTTAATGAAATTAACAATTGTTTTTAGAATCATAATTCTAAGAAATTAGGGACCTGTAATTTTTAACCATTGAAATAAACAAATTTCATTATAGGTCACTTCTTGTAATTTGCAAACAAGAAAAGTTGCAATTCTAAACTTCAAATTACTACAGCCATTCCATCATATAAAAAACAGCTGACTTTGTGATCTGCTTGCTCTTCAGACACTCTGAACTTATTACAGGCCAATTCTGTTGATTTGTATATTACAATGATCGTTCTTTTATTGGCTTTGTAGCGGTGCATAGTAGGTATATATGATATATCTCCAAATAATATTTTGTGTAAAATGTCAAAAATTTGCATTATATCAATCATTGAAATTTGTATGTCATTCAGAATTCTACTTGAATATTAAGAAAGCAATAATCTTCCCTCCATTGCATCTATTTAGAAATACATCTTGATTTGCTTAGAGTTAAATTAATGGATAAATTCATACAGTAGATATCTGATACAGAAGAACTTCTACCTCAGCTGAAAACTGAGCAATATGAAGCTTCATATGTAAAATATGGTGTTTGCATATGGTGGCCACCCCAGTGAGTCAAAAGGAAGTGCGTTGTATCATCATCATCATCGTTTAGCGTCCGCTTTTCATGCTAGCATGGGTTGGACGGTTCAACTGGGGTCTGGGAAGCCAGAAGGCTGCACCAGGCCCAGTCTGATCTGGCAATGTTTCTACGGCTGGATGCTCTTCGTAACGCTAACCACTCCATGAGTGTAGTGGGTGCTTTTTACATGCCAGACGAGGCTGGCAAACGGCCATGATCGGATTGTGCTTTTTACATGCCACCAGCATGGGGGCCAGGCAAGGCTGGCAATGGCCACGATTGGATGGTGCTTTTTACGTGCCACCGGCACAAGGTCAGTCGGGGCGGTGCTGGCAACGGCCACGTTCGGATGGTTCTCGGATGGTTGTATGTAATGTTGAATAAGCAAATGAAAATTTAACCCTTTTGTTACCATATTTCTGTTCAGCTACACTATCTTTATCTCAGTTAATTTTTAAAATGATGAAAAGTTTAGTAAAATAACTTTATCATTATTAATGTGGTATGAAAATTTGAAGGAAAGTTTTAATATAGACTACTTCAAAATAGGAAGCTACAGAATTAGGAATTGTCCGAGTTGGATTGTATCAAAAGGGTTATCAAAAACAAGATATTCTAAACAAACAAAGAATTTAAAGACCTGCAAGAGGATTTTTCAAAACTAGGGAACTGTGACAAAAAACAATAAAAACTAGATATTCAATCTCATGTGCTACAAAATCTTCAAGTTATTCAAAAGCATTCTATACTGTGTTCAAAATGATTGCAAAGGTTATGAAAGCGCATACAACTGAATTAGTGATCATACCCATTGCATATGAAATTGCCATTGCTCAGCTGGTGGGAATATTGCATTAAAATTGCTATCAATACCATCTTCTAATGACCCAATAAAACTCTGAATCATATGATTTTCTGAGTTAACTTGTTGGTAGATTAGAGGACTGAAGTATGTTTGTGGATACAGTCAAATGAAAATAGCAATATTACAAGTCAAGCACTAGAGTTATGCTATCTTCTGTCTTTTCCATGTTTCAGTAATTGGACTGAAGCCATGCTGGGGCATCACCTTGAAGGGTTTTAATTGAATAAATCAACCCCAGGACTATTTAAAAAAAAAGCCTAGTACTTATTCTATCGGGCTCTTTTGCTAAACTGCTAAGTTACAGGGACATAAACACACCAACATCGGTTGTCAAGTGGTGATGGGAGCAAAGGCGTCGAGCTCGCAGAGACGTTAGCACACTGGGCGAAATGCTTAGTGGTATTTCGTCTGCTGTTATGGTCTGAGTTCAAATTCTGCTGAGGTCGACTTTGCCTTTCATCCTTTTGGGGTCGATAAATTATGTACCAGTTATGCACTGGGGTCGATGTAATTGACTTAATCCCTTTGTCTGTCCTTGTTTAGCCCCTTGTGGGCAATAAAGAAATAAGTGGTGATGGGAGGGACAAACACACACATGCACACACCCACACATAATGGGGGTTCTTTCAGTCTAGCAAATCCACTCACAAGGTTTTGATTGGCCAAGGTTTATAGTAGAAAATACCTGCCCAAGGTGCCATGTAGTGGGACTGAACCCAGAATTGTGTGGGTGGGAAACAAACTTTTTACGACACAGCCATGACTGCACCTATGTTTGATATCTTTAAGAAAATAAATACCATGAAGACCCCTTTGCTTTCTTGCAGCTGCAAGCAATACCAAGTGAAATTCTCCAAGTGTTGCTAACTTTTCTTGTTGATAACAAATATGATTGATGCAATATGCACAGACAGTGCTGCTAACATGACAGGAAAGCACAGTGGATTTTGTGTCAGAGGCAAATAATTACAAGAGCATGATTTTTTGGCAAACGCATTACATTGTTCATTGACAGGTTCTAGTATCAAAGGAAATAAATATTGATTTACTTGTGAATATGAAAACTATTACATATCAGGTTTTAAATTATGTAATGTAACAGGAATTGTTTACAAAAACTCACACTTAAACCACTAAAAAAATAAAACAAAAAAACCAGATGGCTGACACATGGAAAGGTTCCTTGAAGAGTACTGGAGCTTAGTAATAAATTAATGTTTTTTTTTGTTATATATATAAAACAAAACAGATTTAGTTAGTTTTTGGAATGAGATTTGTGTCATTTTTATCTTATCTCACTGACATCTTAGATAAAGTCATGATTAGAGAAGAACTCTAATCATGTTCTTCTAAGGAGAGCATTCACATTTGTTTCCACAAAATGGAAAAAAATTCATGCATTTTGCAAGAATGAAACTGGCTATACTGAATTATCAGTTAGAAATTAGATGTCATTTTCTTCTCTTTGGACTTTTATTTAGAAGCGCAGAAGTTGTGGACATTACCAGAAGCACCTTTCTTGAAGATCTAAAGGTTTGACTGAGATTTCAGATAAAAAGTACAATTAGTTAGGGAATCTGTTTATGTGTGATGTTGAAGAAATTTTTCACTGGGAAATCAAATTTCATGGCTATTCCAGTAATGATGTTAAATATTTACCAGAAAATAGAACTGGTATTTTTTGCCTCAGTAAACCTGCCATGTCTGAACAGAAAATAGTAAAATAGTTTCAAACATGACATTCCTTAACAAAAGATAGATGCATATATAAAACTGCTTTTCACAGTTAAAAATAATGAAAATTTGAGTTGATATATCTGATTTCTGCAGTATAAGGGTTAAGGGGAAAAAATTATTGATATGAGGTGCTGTTTTGAAAATGTTGTTTCAGTGTTGTAATATTCAAAGATTTTGGAGTGAATTTGTATCTGTCCAACAGCACTGAAACTACTTACAGAAAGCAAAACAAGTCCCGCCTTTATTTTTCCTCAACATATTTGAATGGGAAAGAATTTTTCTACTGTAGCAAGTGGAAAGTGACATGCCTTGACAAACATTCGCCTAAGAATTGAGGTACTTGTCAATAAACTAATATCACTATAAGTTTTATTTCTGGGTGTATTTTACTTTGGGTTAAGTTATGTACATTGCACTTACAAATATTTAAACCTGTCAAACACCATAGCAAAGAAATAAGAATTATTTGCAGTTTAGCCAAATGAAAAAAATATTCAATGGAAGCTGAATTTAATTTAGCTAAAAGTGTTAACAATGACAAGTTGAAATTGATATAGAATATAAAACTATCTTTTACTCTTTTACTTGTTTCAGTCATTTGACTGCGGCCATGCTGGAGCTCTGCCTTTAGTCGAGCAACTTGACTCTGGGACTTATTCTTTTTGTAAGCCCAGTACTTATTCTATCGGTCTCTTTTTGCCGAACCGCTAAGTGACGGGAACATAAACACACCAGCATCGGTTGTCAAGCAATGCTAGGGGAACAAACACAGACACACTAACACACACACATACATATATATATACATATATACGACAGGCTTCTTTCAGTTTCCGTCTACCAAATCTACTCACAAGGCATTGGTCGGCCCGGGGCTATAGCAGAAGAAACTTGCCCAAGATGCCATGCAGTGGGACTGAACCCGGAACCATGTGGTTGGTTAGCAAGCTACTTACCACACTGCCACTCCTGTGCAAATTTACTAAATATATTATAAATATTCATATATTTACTAAATGTGTTTTAAAACTGCAGTGTTCTTTCATTATTAATACATAAAATCAACAAGATGAAAACTAAATCTTGTTTATGCCTTATAGTTTTGGGTTTTGTATTTTAAAATTTATTTGCTACTTTAAATACGCTGTACAAAACACGTTTAATTCAGTATTACAACAGCCCGATGTCCTTCCATTCCTGCAACTTCTCTTTCTCATTACTATTTAGAAATAATAACACATGCATTTTACAGAGATGCTTTTGCTGTAATTGGCTAGCCCCCCTCTCCCAAAATTTCAGGTCTTATGCCTATAAAAGAAGGGTTTATGTATTAGCATCAGGTGTGGTGACCTGGAAGAATTGTTAGAGCATCAGACAAATGTCTTGAGGCATTTCTTCTTTTGGAGTTCAAATCCTTTCCTCTTCCCAGGGACAATAAAATGAAATCAATTTCTGAAGTACCCACCTCCACCCTTCAAAATTGATGGTCTTGTGCTAAAATCAGGGCTGACAGAATTGTTAGAGTATCAAAGATTGCTTTATGGTATTTGTTCTGGCTCTATACACTCTGAGTTCAAATCCCCTGTGAGGTCAACTTCACCTTTCATCCCTCCAGAATCAAAATAAAGTTCTAGTCCAGTAATGAAATTGACAGCATAAACTATTCCCTCACCCTATTATGCCTTGCATGAAAAGGTAAAAAAAAGAACAAGATTATTAATTTGGATTTTAAGAGACTCGGTGTGGGATTAGAAGTAGATTAGCTCCAAAGGCGCTAAATAAACAACACTAATAATATTGGTGTAAGCTATTTTGTCATCTCATTCATAAAGGAGGTGGGAAGTTTCACTAATGTTTAGAGAGAAGACATTGATACGTGACAGTCTGAGAATCACTGGGCTTGACGAATGACTATTTTGTTATTACAAAACTGGATTTTGTCATTGGACTGCAGCTATGCTAAGGTACCGTTTTCTGCGTGAGGCATTTATTTTACCCTTGTCAGCTTGCAAGTTCGGTGGATTAAATACCACAAGTTATTTTCTTTCATGCAGCAATTCATCTTCCATATCCTTATACACATGCATTCATGCACATACACACACACACACACACACAAGACTAGTCTGTTGACATTACCCAAACGCCAAGTCGGCGAGTTGGCAAAGGCGGCGAGCTGGCAGAATCGTTAGCACGCTGGGCGAATTGCGTAGCCGTATTTCGTCTGCCGTTACGTTCTGAGTTCAAATTCCGCCGAGGTCGACTTTGCCTTTCATCCTTTCGGGGTCGATAAATTAAGTACCAGTTACGCACTGGGGTCGATATCTGTCCTTGTTTGTCCCCTCTGTGTTTAGCCCCTTGTGGGTAGTAAAGAAATAATTACCTAAACGCCAAGGAAAGAGCTTTGTTCCAAAGCGAAGAACCAGCTCGTCTCTTTCTCCATTGGTGACACATTTGAAATATACAACCAGGGTTACACACGCGCACATTGGCACATCACATTTATAACGAAGAAGAGAAAACAAAACACTTTATGTATGCTTTTATATATAGTATATTACTTACGCATAGTATTATTATATTCAATACTTCAGGTACAATATAATTATATTCGGTTGGTGCCACTTGCCGTGACTTAACGTTTCCCATTGACATAACCAATCGGTTGGCGGACCACGCATGCATACATATACTGCACACGCACATATCACGCATACATATGAATGCACATTTGTAAAAAGTAATGAAACGTACAAACGAGTGTTTTATCGCGTGCATGTTTATGCATATACACACATATATACACAAATGACGTCTACACATTCTTTTATTCTTTTTTTTTCTTACTTGTTTCAGTCATTTGATTGCGGCCATGCTGGAGCACCGCCTTTAGTCGAGCAAATCGACCACACGACTTATTCTTTGCAAGCCTAGTACTTATTCTATCGGTCTCATTTTGCCGAACCGCTAAGTTACGGGGACATAAACACACCAGCATCGGTTGTCAAGCGATGTTGGAGACGCAGGCACGCACGCACACACACACACACACACACACACACCACACACACACACACACACACACACACACACACACACACACACACACACAATACATACATGCGACGGGTTTCTTTCAGTTTCCGCCCACCAAATCCTCTCACAAGGCTTTGGTTGGCCCGAGGCTTATAGTAGAAGACACTTGCCCAAGGTGCCACGCAATGGGACTGAACCTAGACCCATGTGGTTGGCAAGCATGCTACTGTTTAATCGAATTCATTCACAAGATATTGACCAACCCGTGGCTATTGTTGATGGCACTTACTAAATGTGTCACGCAGAGGGATCGAACCCAGATCGAACTATTATCCCCATAGCTTTAGTTCAGGTGTTCTCAACCATTTTTGCTTGTGAACCTCTTTGATTCCTATTTCACTCTACTGGACCCACATAGCCATTTGAAATTTATAAAAATAAAACCATTTTATTTTCATAATTAAATACTATTAGGAATTGTATAAAAACTTATTAGGATAGTTTGTGTATTGCAGAATTATAACCAATTTATTGTTCATAATTTTTAACAACTAAACCTTATATGGACCCCCCAGGGCCATGTGGATCCCGGTTCAGTATCACTGCTTTAGTTTAACCATCTTTGCGATTCTATGAAGGTGAAATATTTCAGAACTTATTTAACTCTACTCATATGTAATTTCGTGTATAAGCAGAGAAATGAATGTACAGAGTGTATACTCTGAAATAATTACATTCTAAACCAAGCAAACAAACAAAAAACCGGTTCTTCGTCGGTTTAAGCGACTCAACGATGAGTGTCCAATCTACCTTATCTTAACTACCTTTTCATTTAATTAGCGTTTAAATGGTTGAACATACCATAGTAACACGTGTACTTTTAATATATTTCTTAGGCAGAATCAACGTGACAAGGCCGAGCATTCAAATTGCATGTTAATTCTGATCGGCAGTTTTTCTTTCACAAAGTTTCTGTCT
>NC_043003.1:93126384-93146384 GCF_006345805.1 Octopus sinensis
ATGATATTCTGTACTTCTTAATATTTCCTTTAAACAATAACGTTTTAGAAAAGAGATTAGGCTAAGAACATTATCTTTTTCTTATTGTCTAATTCTAGATGCCCTACTTTTCTGTGCATAGCCGGTTATTGTTTATATATTTCTCTTTATACTCTGATAACCACCAATGCATATGTTTGAGTCTAAGCTTTTGTGTTAACTTATTGTAGGAACTCAAATAAAATTCTTTCTCTATATATTTCTTAACCTTAAATATTTGTATTCTTCCAAGATCTACATTGAGATATAAGAAAACACACACATACACACACAACGATTTTCTTTTAAATATAACAGTAATTAATATACAATATCAGGTATGTAGCACAGAAACTTATTCACCGAAGATTAAATTATAAAGAGGAAATGATGGCATTTTTAAAAATAATTTTGTAGCTGGACATGTAAGTGAAAGAGACTTAGGAGCTTGTGCCTTTTGTAAACATACATTTTATCCCGGCTGCTAATGTAAACACCGCAGATAAACTACGTCAGTGGTGAAAAAGGAGGATTAACGTAATTTATTTCAGCATTCGTTACTACTCCTGGCCACAGAGAAAATTGTATCTTATAACTATTTATAATACTCATAAATTCCGTTAAAAGCAAAGTGACCTGTGTATTTGCATATTAGACTAGGCATTAGCAGCGTAAATTAAATAATTATGCGATGAGAGGATAATTAAAAATGTAAGGTAAACTTAGAAGTGTATTCTGTTGTGTCTGGGGAGAGTCATTTTCTTTTTGTGCCTCATGATTTAACACACTCACCGGTAAAATTTCTACTTATTCCTTATTTTTATCTCTCTATATACAAAGCTGAAGTTGTCTGTGTATAGCAGGTTTGATAGCCTTCAACTAACACTATCTCCTCCGAGACCCTGCGGCACACAAGTTGACCAAAATTGAAAGTATGATAGAAGAAGGTTTGCTCTTTATTCCGTTGAAGAAAACATTCAAATCGGACCATGTTAAGACCAAAAATTATTTACATCAAAAAGGTGCTTTTTTTTCTATGAAAATCCCTATTTTTTACGATTTTTTGACTGCTGTGTCGCCATTTTTTGGTATATTTCAACTAGAAAAATGTTCACTTAAAGAGAATAACAAGCTACATAATGCAAAATTTTTACTTTTCAAAAATTCCAATTCTAAAGGCTCGAGACAAACCCGAGCAACGCCGGGCGATACTGTTAGTTTTCCTAAAATTTTCGTTGCATCTTGCAACCTTGTTTTCAGTAAACACATTTTAGTCTTGCTTTCCAATTATAATTATATAGAGTTCTGTAAATTGTAGATACCAACGCTTGCACAGATTATGCACATGAAGTAAGCCATTTCAGTTCTGTTTCAGTTTGTGTATATTATAATTAGCGATTAGCTGTTATTTTCCCAGTGGTCAGAAAAGTCAGTAACTGATAGTTGATGAAGCAATAATAAATGCTAAAATTAATCATTTTGATCTGTTTTTTTTTTGGACACCCAAAGAAAAACCTGTTGCTTATATCCACAGTGCATATTTTGTATAGTGGAGATAAAATATACACTTGTAAGATGACCTTATGTGTAATGCTGCTTTTTATTTTGTCACTATATTTTTTGACAAGAAAGCAATTCTCGACAGGTGATCTTGTGGCTGTCTTTATATTTTTACGAGAAGATAATTCTTGTTAGGTAATGGACAACAGTACAAAGAATGGATACAAAATATATAGAAACATTTCAGATTACTTTTCAAAGCTTTTTCAAACATATTTTGACAAATCACATCGTATTCGTGTAATCTACTGAGCATTACACTTCTTTTAACTTTCACTGCTTTCATACATTCAGTAATGTATGCCTGCACACGGTTTTCTTGTTTGAAAAAAGAAATTTACTAGACACAATTTAAACCATCTGTCACACATATTACCGACTGATGAAACCGTGTATATAAAATGAAATAAAAACTTGACAAGTTGTAAGAAAAACTATCGCGAAGAATCATTTGATAACGCAAAGAGCTGTTAAATTCATTTTAAATAATAATTTTTTTGTGTGAATTATGTGACGTAAATTTCGACGCCTCATAAAAAAAAAATTAAACTTAAAGTGAATTTAATTGCTTTGGTTCTTTTACTTTGAATTTACAATCAATAATAATGTAGCCCGACAAATTCTTAAAAAGATGGAATGGTCACAGCTGCCTGTCTTTGAACATAGGTCTGCTCATCAGGACTAATTTGGAGCTAAACCATAACAAGAACCAAGAATACTGTATTCTTGAACTAGATACAACGGCAAAGCCTGGAATTAAGTACCTTGTGATATGTAACCGTTACTCTATCATCTCGCCTGAATGCTGCCAAATAAATTTGACGCGTGGGCGTTGAAACTTTATTAATCAATCAAATGTTCACAATTAGGCTAAGGGTTTACTACTTTATCAAGTTAATTAAAACAATCATCTGCAAAGGTAAGCCATAATATTAATTCTAACATATTTTGAACGTCTTGCCTCTCTTGGGCATCGACAAATTCAAGCTTCGACGTTCAGCATCTCACTTGGTAAAAACCCACAAGAATATCTATCATCTTTCCAACAACAATTTTAACTACCTTTTTGAATGCAATATTCTATCACATTTGGACACATTCATAAACTCAAAAACAGCGCAGCACTCATACTCAAAATTGTCAAAGAATTGAATGAACTACTGGTGTCGGATGTTAGCTAAAAATCGCATATTTATTGAAATTAGCTAACACTACACTTTCCAATCGATGCAGCGTCAGTTTTTATGACTTCGTTCACTTTCGTTTTCTTTTATTTTCTTGTGTATTCTATGCATTTTTCTATTTTCATATTTTCCTGTCATTGCATTCCTATCATGACATGATTTATTGCTGTATTTTGTTACATTCGTACCCTTTTCTGAAGCGTTGTTTTGTACCTGAGCACTGTATACAATAAGCTATTATATATTATTTTTTATTCATTTTTCGATTCCTCTGTCAGATATGGCAGAAATCATTAAGCAGATTCCTTTGATATTGACGTTCATCCTTCGTATATCTGAAAATGATCAGATTAGCAGCTTTACTGTTTGTGGATTCTGAAGCGGCTTATTAGGCCATTGGCATAAAATCCACAGTTACAGTTGGGGCAAGACCTGGTGAGTCTCTCGTTTTCCGTGCAACCTTCCTATCTTTAGTTTCTCTTTTTCCGATCATTTATTGAGCGCTGTAGTCTAGAGAATACAGTACTTCGCCACATTGAGCTATCTTGAGCAAGATATCCCCAAGATGTACTCATAATGAAATAAAGAAGTGTAAAACAATTACTCTGGCTTTTCCAAAATACAACTATATTTATTATAGTACTTTATGATAAGGAGGAATTTTTAAAAACGTCCCGAAGATAGACAATAAATAGTGTATACTCAGCGAATCAAACGTTTCTTTTTAATATAGACAAGAGGATAAAACCCCACTTCGGTCATGAAAGACCATGGGATTACACCTAGAAAGTTACTTTCCGAATCACAGGTCCGGTCAAGGTTGTTCATGGAAGACGAGCAGCCACTCATGCATACCAACTTCCCCTCTCCATGCCACCGATGTTGTCCAAGCGAAATACAGCTGAATGAATTGGAGCAACGTGAGATAAATTGTCTTGCTCAAGAACACAACAAAACACAGCCCGGTCCGGGAATCGAACTCACTACCTCATGATTGTGAACCCGACTCTCTAACCACTGAGCCATGCGCCTTCACTAATGTAGACAAATACAGACATATCAAATATCTCTCTTATGATAATCTTACAATATAAATTTAAATATTTATTAAAATTATCTCCGTCTCTAGAAGATGTATCGTTGTTACCAAATGGCAATTAAGACTAGCTTCACTTGAGAAGAAGAGGTAATCTCAAGATTCAAGAATTCTTCAAAATCGACATTAAAGAAACGGACACGCTTACGGTCTAGATATGAGAGAACAGTCGTGGACGTTTCAATAGTTGTCATTAGTACAACAATTACCCGACTTTATCTCCTGTTGGCAAAGGACAACAGTTGTTGAGTTGACAAACAATCCCACTCGAATTAGTTAAAGCCTTCATTTCACTCGGGCTGATTAATACACGGTTGTCCATAAGAAAGCTTATCAAACTTTTTTTCAGTATAATTGCCCTTTGTCTTTTACTAACATCATTTCAAATCTCTCCTTGCAACGATTCTTGCTATAGTAATTTAGTTCTGGGTTCTCACTACATCACACATCACTGCCACATTGCAGATCTGGTCATCAAAACTAAGTAGAGACTTCAAACTTGAAATCTTCAAAGCCACAGTCGAACCAATTCTACTATATGGCTCAGAAACCTGGACGTTATCAAAGAAGCTTGAGAGGCGGTTGGATGGAACCTACACTCGCCTCCTTATGAGAGCTCAAAATCTCTCGTGGAAGCGTCATCCAACCAAAATGCAAATATATGGGAAACTACCACCTGTGTCATCTCTTGTGAAAGGTAGGAGAGTCCAGTTTGCTGGACATTGTTGTAGAGCTGAAAACGAGGCAATTTCTACTCTTCTCCTCTGGAAGCCATCTACTCGCAATACCAGAGGGCGCACACTCTCCTACCCTGATGTAATCTCCAGGGATACAGGCATCCAGCAACAGGACCTCCGTAATGCTATGATGGACCGTGAAGTCTGGCGTAACATAGTAAATTCCATTGTCTTGATCACGGTCGAACAATGATGATGCCACATTGCATCACATCACCAGATGCAACTAAACACGTGATCACACTAGAACACTAACACATACGACTAATCAATGCATTATAGTACTGGTCGATCAACTTTCTAAAAATAGCAGTCAAATCGCACCTTAGTCTCTTAAAGAACGTGCGCATTAGATAATGTAGATTTACTGTTGATAGGAAAAAGATGGGGTGGCCATGACTAGAATGCATTAGAAGATAAGCTTGCTGAATCAGAGTTGACCTGGGGCTTGGTAACGATACAAACCGCAGCTATACCACAGCACAAAAGATCTCATCGTTCGATCGACAACTTTTGTACCCAAAGCTCTCCTTACTAAGAGCTGATGTGGGCCATAGACAGCGAGAGCTTTGGAAAGAAAATTTGCGAGACAAAACGAATTTTCTTCTGAAAAGAAGTTGGGGTACCCTTCTCACGACAGAAAACCACGGGCCTCTATTTTTGATCTTCGAACCCCTGAAAACAACAGCTCATAATAACCGTTATCACTATCACAAGAAAGTATGACTGGTACACAAAAGTTTGAATTAACTCTAGAAATAGAAAAAAATCCGCTTCCAAAAAGAAAAGAACTTGCCAAATTGAAAACGTTCGTATGACCCCATTGCATTAATTAACACTACTGACTATTGGACAAGACCAGATTTCAATACATGTTGTCATAACAGGTTTTCATTGCAATGAGAATTTGTTCTAATTGTTATTGGTTGATTCAAGTTGATTCACCTATGAAATAAAGGATAACGACTGGACGTTTTCAATATACTAAACATCTTGTACGAATCAGAGGTTAAGTTGACCTAAAATTTCAGGATTTTAAAAATGTGTTAGCCTTTTTAATAGAAGAGATCTCGGCCAACAAAAGACTGGTGTCATAGGGTGTGTGTGGGTGTAGACCGCATTGGACTACAGTATAAAAGGAGGGTTACACTAGGAGGGGTACATAAAAAAACCATATCAAAATCATATAAAACGCAAATTTAATCCATAAATGTGTCTCATGTAGCAAATAAAGTTTAATTCTAATAGCGTTATTTTGATGTAGTTCTTAAAAGACTTTAATTTTATTACATTCTTAGAGAATTTTCACTGTAGCCTCATGAAACTATGGAGATAGATTCAGGTTGTTTGTAGGATATAATAATTTAAATGTTTAATTAAAATGTTCCTGGCTATTTATATTACTGCTATTTTCATTACATTAGGTGATATACAAGAATTACGGTCCACAAATAAATATTAATACAGAAACTGACTGAAACAAGCAAAAGAATAAGGATTCTGTCTGAATTCTGGAAAATAAGGATTCTGTACGAGAAGCGTTTCCATAATACGGGGAATAAGATCGTAAGTTAACGCACTTAGGTATCAACATGTACTCAAGAGATGCCGCTGACTATGTGGAATTTTTGATTGGCTTGCCGGTATGAGAGGTTAGTTTCAGTAAAATTTGAGCAACTAATCATGCAGGATGGATATTTTTAATTAATACCTTGGATAGAAATATCACTATTGCAAAGTTGAATATCTTTAATGAAGTAAATGTATGGAAGTCCTTCAATACGATAAGAACGAAAAAGAACGTTATATCACGGAAGAAGTTTGCTTAGTAGACCTATACTAATTTAACTTAAGAATATTTTACATCAATAAAGAGAACACACGCTTAAACGTATTTGTTGGTGAAGCTTCTTGAAATACAGTTAATTTGTAATCTCTATATATAAAACTCTAGTTGTGTGAGTGTCTGTCCCCTTCGATTTAGATTCCTAACTCCTCCCACATTTTGCGGTGCAGTTTAACCAAATTCGGGTATCTTATAGTCGTGATTAATATCGAGCCCGTCTGGCTATTAGCGCGCGTCAACGATGAGTCTACGATTTTAAAAATAAATTAACATCATTTTTTATTCCATTTTAATGCATAATTTTTCGTGTGTCGATGGCGGCGAAGTTGGCGTCCATGGTCACACCTGCACCTGTTTGCTTCTCCCCCTTCTTCCCTCCCTCGTGAAGCTGTGGGGAAGGGAGTTTAAGGAAATCAACGTCGTAATGCGTTGTCAAGGAGACCAGCGTTCTTTTAGAACAACGACTTCATGGCTTGAAGACACCAAAACAGAAAATGTCTACGATCAGTCAATGATTTAAAAAAAAATTTACCATAATTTTTTTCCATTTTTAATGCATTTTTTGGCTATAACTCTCTAAAAATGCTTATATAGTTATTTCCCTTACAAACCCGAGCAACGCCGGGCGATACTGCTAGTTAAATATAAAATCAGATGCAGATGGTAATAAGACAAACCAGGGTGACTTATTATCTCTACAGGCTGTTAGAATATAAAGATGTTCTGAATGTTAATCGTTGATATGTGCTTTTAGGGCAGCCTTTATCTTTTCTCGTAACAATAAAATGATGAGAAATAAGATTGCGCAATCTAACAAGATTTTCGGCTGAGGCCTTAAAACTTAACGCGTTACGGACTTCATAAACACGGAGATTATTAATTGTTTATTTAATTTAATTTGGGATAATTACCTGACATTTCCTGACATATGCGATCAGGAGTATACATCAATATAGGTTTAACGGTTATATTGACTTAGCAAGAGGAAACAGGAATTTTGACATTTAAACTTTTCTAGGGAGGAATATATAAGCGAAAGGGGCGGGGAGAGAAAGTTACAACAGGTATCGAAATAGGTCGTTATTACAGTTCTATGGAAATTCACTTTGGCCTCTACGATGTATTCTTCAAAAAGCTATATAAAATCATAAACTCACCGATATCACCTTGGTCCAAATCCTTGTAATTAATTCCTTTTTCAACAAATACAGGTCGTTGTCCTTTTTTTACAATGTCCTAATTTGAAAGAAAAAAAATGTTCACAATAAATACGATCCCAATAAATGAGTAATTTCTAAAGTTCAAAATATCATATGAATATTATATCTGTTATTGAAATATCATAGCTGTTATTGAAATATCATATCTGTTATTGAAATGTCATAGCTGTTATTGAAATATCATATCTGTTATTGAACTCACAATTATAACTAGGTTGATATATAACTAAGTCTACAAGACGTACGTATGTGTGTGTGTGTGTGTGTGCAAACTGGGAATGCTTATCATTCGTGTTGGAGAACTTTTAACTATTATGGCTCTAGCTAAAACATTGACTATGCCTATACTACACACACATATCAATATATCATCCAATATATCTTTATATAATAGGTATAGAGTGTTCAATGGTTTAAAGAGGGATCAAAGTGATGTAATGTACAATAATGTGCATGCAAAATACTCATTTGATAAATACATTAGGAAGTAGAAATATGAATATTGAAACAAATATCAGTTTAGATGAGAAGAGGTTATGTTTCGATTGCTAACCCAAACTCATCTAGTGGTGGGATTAGTAAAGCCATTATTACACCAAACGTCGCGATTGAATCCTGTAGTTAAGTATTGTATCTGTCTATACAAATACACAATTTAAGTGTAATGTGTTCTGTACGTAAAGAAGATTCGGCCTGTCTAAGCTCTGCATCCCCTTGTAGCCTAATACATATATTTCTTAACATAGCTTCCGTTGTAACTTTATATAAAATGCATACCAAGTACTGACAATTTGAAAGAATTAAAATAGTATATGTTTATATATTTCACATATGCATACATATCACCGTGATCACCGTGACCGACCAGGCTATCAGATGTTGCTACACAACGCTGGTCACAATGCGCTTCGCATTGTTTTAGCCTTCAAATGACGCCATGTCACTGGCTAAGCGAGCAGGCCAACAGAAGAAAGAGTGAGAGAAAGTTGTGGCGTAAGAGTACAGCAGGGATCACCACCACCCCCTGCCGGAGCCTCGTGGAGTATTAGGTGTTTTCGCTCAATAAACACTCACAACGCCCGGTCTGGGAATCGAAACCGCGATCCTACGACCGCGAGTTCCGCTGCCCTAATCATTGGGCCATTGCGCCTCCACATATGCATACATATACACACGAAAATGTATAGAAACTAGTATTCTCTCTCTCTCTCTCTCTCTCTCTCTCTCCTCTCTCTCTCTCTCACACTCACACACACACACACACACACACACAAGTTGTCTCAGCTCCATGTTACTTGAGGTTTCGTAGGCGCAGATGTTTATATGCATTTTAAGATGAAGTAATACTGAGCGGAGTCTACTTTTTATTAAATACGGACAACTTTAAATGTATGCGTTGAGAGCAACATCCTTTCGCTTGTTTACCTACATGTATGTGTGTCCGAGAATATGTGAAACCGATTAAAAGAGTACAGTCTACGTGCAATGGGGAGTGGACAATTTAACGTTTCGGATAGAACTCTTCTTCAGGAAATAGTTTACAAGAGAGAAATTAATGACAGGCTAAATTACTGTCATTTTATTACCCTGGGTGAAAAGCTATTGTAGGCTACTGTATGTATGTGTATATGTACGTAAATGTATACATTTCTGGATATAATACACATACATATGTATATATATATATATTTGATCCAAAGTTTTCTCTTATCTATGCTGAAACTAAACACACACACACACACATATATATATATATATATATATAAATCTATATGTGTGTGTGTGTATGTATATATATATATATATATATATATATATAAAGCTATATGTATGTGTGTGTGTTTAATCTATATATAGGCTTATTTTTATATATATACGTTTAGTTTCAGCATAGATAAGAGAAAACTTTGGATCAAATACACACGCATATACATATATTGAAATACTAGTATATATTCCTTGACCTGTTAACAATAATGTTATTGTTGCCCTTGTAAGCAAATAAAGAATAACACTAATTGTTCATGTCCTTTCATTACATATGGGCTGAAGACTAAACAATTATGTTGGGTAGATTAATCGTATAACATTTTCAAGTAACTAGATAAGTCATTCGGATAAATGCAAGTAATTTCCTTGTTAGGAACATCAGCACTCGATATTCTATACTATATGTTGTACGTTAAGTTTATTCATGCAGACAGACCACCACTATTCTCTTCCGTTTTTACTGATTTTTTTTGCTCCCTAATCTTTCCGCTATCTCACTTCAGAGTAAGAAAGACCCGCTAGTTTCATTGATGCCACAGTAATCTGTCCTTTTACCTCTCTTTAAAGCATTATGAGCGAGGATCTGAGCAATGTAACTGCCCAAATTAATCCTGGAAGGATGAAAGACAAAAGTTAACTTCGACAGGATTTGAACCTCATGCACAAAGAACAACAACCACAAGGTATTTGTCCAGTGCTCTGACTACTGTTTCAACTGACCACCGCAAGTTCCCAATTCTGTAGTATTTAGTTAAAGAGGTTCAGCACTAGATAAGTATTATGTATACTGTTAGAGCCGGCGCTAGGAAGTGCGATTAGGACATTGTCAATGGGACCCTCTACTCTACCAAAACTGAAGATTGATGTTTTATGCTTTGTGTAGTTCGCCATTCAAACCAAAACGCGTTGAGGGCTTGAGGCTCCACCATTAACCACAATTATATACTAAAAATTCATTATATTGTCCTCCGTTCGAGGGTGTGCATGGGGCCCTCTCTTGGCGTGGGGAACCAATTTGAACACATCTGTTTAAACCAGCCCCGATACTGTTTAAATTAGTCGGACTGGTGGCTTCATCTTCATTGTCATTTTCACTATTATAAACAAAATACATAATATAAATTCATCATCTCAGCCTGATAGATATGTACTAGACAAAAATTTATTTTTGATATCGTTGCTGATGATACAACACTTATATTCCGGTTAACCCGAACAGGATTACTATTATTTTTCTTTCTTCGTACAACGTAAAGACAACGGGGTTTTATATTGCGCATCCATTCAAAATAGCACGCGTCCTGATTACGGGGCGGCAGGTCTTCGTAGAAGTCGTTTGGTAACTGTCTATTACTGAATGGTCAGTCAGTCGGCTCACCATATAGAGATGATGTACAAATCCTTCACTCAGTTTTCTATTATCCCTACAAAGCATCCTTCATGTGAATGGTATATCATATAAATCATATAAATGTAAGGTGGCGAGCTGGCAGAAACGTTAGCACACCGGGCGAAATGCGTAGCCGTATTTCGTCTGCCGTTACGTTGTGAGTTCAAATTCCGCCGAGGTCGACTTTGCCTTTCATCCTTTCGGGGTCGATAAATTAAGTACCAGTTACGCACTGGGGTCGATGTAATCAACTTAATCCCTTTATCTGTCCTTGTTTGTCCTCTCTGTGTTTAACCCCTTGTGGGTAGTAAAGAAATAGGTATATCATAAAAATCAAACCAATGGACTGATATAACTATGTTCATCAACACCGGAAGGATAAAACGCAAAGTTGACATCACTGAGATTTTAATTTGGAATGAAAAGATTCGTAACTAGAAATTTTGTCTGCAATCCAAACGATTCAGTCAACCCACCGTTTTGCAATAGATTTCTTTTGGCACGAGATTGCAATGGATTTCTTTTTGCAGCAGTGGATTTTACTCGATTAGAATAAGCTTAATATATTACTCAAAAGAGAATTAACGAGTGGGCCCTTGTGGTAGCTCGACTTGTTAGCAATAACTGTTAAATTTCCCTCATATCAAGTCCTATCATCTTAAAAATATCCTTAACTTAATTACGTTTGTGTATAAATCGTTAGCAACCCGGACAAAATGCTTAGAAGTATTTTGTCTGAGTTCAAATTCCGCCGTGGTCGAATTTGCTTTTCATCCTTTTGGGGGTCGATAAAAAATGTACCGTTTGAGCACTAGGGTCGATGTAATCGACTAGCCCTCTCCATCAAAACTTCAAGCCTTATGCGTATCATAGAAAAGATTAATCAGACTGCTGTATTAGCACACCGGACGAAATCATTAGCGTTATTTTGTCCGTCTTTACGCTCTGAGTTCAAATGTCACAGATGTCGACTTTGCCTTTTATCCTTTTGGGGTCGATAAAAAAGTACCAATTGAGTCGATGTCATCGACTTCAACACCTTTCAAAATAACTGGCCTTGTGCCAAAATAAGAAAGGATTAATTACACTTGTGCATGTAGGTGTAAGCTCGAAGTCCCGGTGTCAATCCCACTGCGTGGCCCCATGGGGAAACGTCTGGTAGATTGCTTTGGTATTTTAAAAAGTACAGCTTTGTCACACAGTGTATCATGTTGATTCAATCACTTACACGTTAAATCAAGAGGAGGTAATTCAGTTGGCCGAACGAGCTGAATCCTCGTCATCGAACGACAGATACCCACCATCATTTGTGTATGACAAATGAACGAAGAACACGTTTCAACACGTTTTTCATGACGCTCAAACATCAATATGGATTATATATTTAAAAACCCCAGGCGCACCGTTTGTGAATATGCTGTAAACTATAACACATTTGCTCCAACACAACCGATATTACTAGTACAACAACATTGATTTCTTGCATAAGCCCAACAATTCATATATAGGTAAAGATTAGAATATCGGATTTAATCCTTTAACTTTGCTTACTTCTTTCGTGATCTCTAAATTCTGAATTCAGACTCAATGTCGATTGATCAGATCAAACGTAGTATGCGTGTCATTATACTGCAACACCGGGTTCAAATGCTGTTAATATGATTTAGTAAAATGGCGAGCTTCGATGAGATTAATTGCTTTAAAAGTCTTTTGCTGTTGGTCCTATGACATAATGAATTATGGGAATTCTCCAAAGTTTTATCGATCCATGCCGAATGGAAACCAAAGACCATCGAGGTCAGATTTGAACCCAACTCGAAACGCTTCTCTCTCTCTCTCTTATATATATATATATACATATATATATATATATATATATATATATATATAAGAGAGAGACAGACAGACAGAGAAAGAGGTTGGATGAAATAAGCAAAATATGAGATTTAATCCGGATGCTCTCCTCTTTCTACTAACTCATTTAATAACGATAATATAATGAAATTATTATAAATTTACAGCCAAATTAAGAAACCCAATAGTTTGTTGATACCATGCAGTAATAAGAGTTCGAACCAACCAGGGAATCTCTAATCGGTCATTCGAACTGCTAGAAATCGTATTGATGAATGGGTAATGCATTCATCAATACATCATGTCTATATAAAAGATAGAGTGGATGCAAGCGGAACGCCTTTGATTATAGGCCTGTTCGTTTAGGGTTGGTCTGGGGTTAAAAAACAACAAGAACAAAAACAACAAATAAGATCAAAGTAAGTTAGTGAAATTGGCTCAATTACTCGCTGAAATACTTATGTTACAAAATCTGTCGGGAGTGAAGAAAACGAACACTTGATACTCTTATTCGCTTCTTATTTGATGTTTTTTTTTAACTAAGTAAAAAGATCAATACTTTCGATTATGGTTTATAAAAAAAACTGTTTAATAGCTCTTCACAAAATGTCAATACTTCGTTATTTTGATAGTTTGACATACATACACTCATACACGCATGCACTCATACATACATGCATGATCACTGATTAAAAGACAAGAAAAAAACCCCCACATAAAAGCGAGATCAGAAATATCCGATTAGACGAGATGGTTGACATCTCTCACACGAAATCTATATATTTTCTAGAAAAGGCTCTGTGTATTCACTAAGCTTACTCAACAGCAAATACGAGAGTCTAGACCGATTGAACATAATGCATTGATCATTCAAACGCAAGCATAGACAAAAGGTTCCAGATATTGGGAAAGTTATATAGTCAATTAAATCAACACAGTCGTACAACTGGTGCTTAGATTATCTCTCCCAGAAGGACGAAAGTCAAAGTTGGTCCTCGTGAGAACTTCATTCACACTGTAAAACGAAGTTTTGATGGAGAGGGCTAGTCGATTACATCGACCCTAGTGCTCAAACGGCACATTTTTTTATCGACCCCCAAAAGGATGAAAAGCAAATTCGACTCGGCGGAATTTGAACTCAGAACACAACGATGGACAAAATACTTGTAAGCATTTTGTCCGGGCTGCTAACGATTCTGCCAGCTTGACGCCTTATTCACAAACATAATTAAGTTAAGGATATTTTAAGATGATAGGACTTGATATGAGGGATATTTAACACTGCTAATTCTATATCTTAATAACAATCCCTAATTTAACTCCAAGACCAGCAATTTTGAAGGATCTCGGTATTTGACAGGTCAGTGGAAAGGAGGAAACAGAATGTTGACAATAACACAATTTAAACTAAGAAACTACAAAGCCAGAACAAATACTACAAGATATTTTGTCCGACGCTCTAACGATTCTGCAAACCCACGACTCTAAGAATAACAACCATGATAATTGTTTCAAATTTTGGTACAAGGCCGACAATTTTAGAAAAGGGACTAGTCGATTACATCGACTCTAGAACTTGGCTGGTACTTATTTTATTGACCTCGAAAGGATGAAAGGCAAAGTTAACCTCAGTTGCATCTGATATCAGAATGTAAAAAGACGGAAAAAATGCCGCTTAGTATTTTCTCCGATGCACTATTCTGCCAAACCACCGCCTTAAAAATAATAATCCATCCTACTAAAAGCACAAGGCCTGAAATTTTGGGACGGGGAGAAGTAAATTATATCGACCTCACTACATAACTGGTACTTATTTTATCGACCCCGAAAGGATGAAAGACAACGTCAACCTCGGCAGAATTTGAACTCAGAACGTAAAGACAGACGAAATACTGCTAAATGTTTTGCCCGGCGTGCTAACGATTCTGCTACAATAGGCACAAGGCCTGAAATTTTGGGGGAGGGACCTAATCGATTACATCAACCCCAGTGCTCAACTGGTACTTATTTCGTCGACCCTGAAAGGATAAAAGGTAAAATCTATGTCAGCAGAATTTGAACTCATAACATAAAGACCGACGAAATACCTATTTCTTTACTGCCCACAAGAGGCTAAACATAGAGGGGACAAACAAGGACAGACATTTGTATTAAGTCGATTATTTCGACCCCAGTGCGTAACTGGTACTTAATTTATCGACCCCGAAAGGATGAAAGGCAAAGTCGACCTCGGCGGAATTTGAACTCAGAATGTAACGGCTGACGAAATACGGCTACGCATTTGTTGTCATCTTTGCAGTACAATATGGGTAGGTTGTGAGATAAAGGTATACATTACACATAACCATCGACAATTATAGAAAGCATTGTTTTGATGGAATTCTCTCCCTATATACGAGTTTGTCCAACTTCACGAAGTTTAGGATAACATCACAGAAACTATGGAATAATATAAAAAAGTGTGAACTTTACTTTATGATTGCATAGTTCTTTATCTGCTTGATAAATACCATGTCACATTTGCACAGTTAAATGACAATATGACTAAGACTCCAGGATCGATTCGAATCTGCCTTTTTCTGGTGTTGAACGGAAGCTTGTGATTAGCGGAGCATATTTAATAACCAGGGCATAATGTGTTTACATTAAATCGATAAAAGCAGTACCAGTATTTTATTGATTTCTAACGTTCGTATAATGTTTTACATTTTGGGAGAAGCGTATAGTCGATCAAATCGACTCCATTACTGAATAATCAATCCCAGAAAGGGGAAGTCCAAGTCAACCCGTGTATTTCTTTAATTGTCTAACAACCTGCCCTAACTACAATTAATCTTCCGTACCCCGCACCAGCCATTTTTCAAAGTGCCCTACATTGAAACTACGTCAATTTCCAGCCATTTCCGACTCCTGTCAACTAGCTCTACAACTAACCACTAAGAAAGGAGCCTCAACAAGGTTTTTCGACCTGCAAGAAATAACAAAATGTCCCTCTAAGACCATACCGTCTTAACATGAGACGCATTGACAACAATGCAAGTTTTAGGTACCTTTAACAAATCGGGACGGGGTACAGGTGGAATGTCGTTGATTAACCAGACTCGGTCAAAGATCACTTAGGGCTAAATTCCATCATTACAAACCACATCATTTCACCACCATACGTTAGTCATCTAACAAGAAACCAGTAAACAATCAACAGCCTATATATCGGAAACAGCATGATCGAATGATTAAGAAGTTTGCAGGTTAGATCCCATTGCGTAGCATCTTGGCTAAGTATATTTTATCATAACCTCTGTCCGACCCAAGTTTTGCGAGAAGACTGAAACTGTGTGGATTGCATCTGTAATTTAAAACCCAAGCTTTTGTCACAAATGTGCCATGTTGAATCTGACTCACTATTACTTTAAAGTGAACTCGAGTCTGTGGAATATTCAACCACTTTTTTGCTAATTCAGTGGGCAGGTTGCTCAGTTGATTAAACAACTGAATGTTCATTACTGGAACCGATGGGGAGGCATCTATCCTCCACTTCTTCACACTACTAAGAGCAACAATAGCCATTTACATCAACCCTCCTTCCTCGACAACAAAGGCCGTTAACGACGACGATGCATGTCGTTACCACTGCTACCACCACCACCATCGCCAACAACAACAACGGTACCATCACCGCCACTAATACTACCATAATCACTACAGTGGCGTTGCGTGGGTCTTGGTCGCCATGTGCTGTAAGCCTATTTAGCCACGTCCTTCCTTAAAAGTACCATCAGCATATATTTGCACCTCCCCAACAAAATGGCTACCTCGTGCAGCCCGCATGCTCTGCGCTACGCCATCGCACCACAGCCACGACCATCCCCATTAACAACAGTATTGATATACCACCATCGACGACACCACCAACGACGACAATATCATCAGAATCGCCTCGGTTTCGCTTCTATCTTATTTAGGCATTAATTAGAACCCCACCCACAAAAAACCCCACCCACAAAAAAAACCCACGTGTTCATGTTCTATCTCATTTTTAAATCGAGCTATTAAAGTAGAGCGTGAATCATTGATTTTTCAATTGTGTCACTGTCATTGTTACCTTTCATAATCTATGATGATCGTTCTCAGTCAAGGACAGTAAGATCGATATTTTTTGTAGAAATAATTTTACTATTGATTTGAATAACATATGTAGCGAACATATAGCACAGTTCTAGTTCTCTATGACAACACAACTCCTGCAAAGCCCTCACCAGAAATGCGAAGGAGGTCTCCGGGTTTCGTACAACGTGCAAACACTCTAGTCTCCCTTTGTTTTGTCTCTGGCAAAGTGATTTCTACTAACTTTGCAGAATCTTCCTCCTCACCTGCTTCTCAATTATGATGGTTCTGCATGCTGTACTTTCACGAAGACATCATTCATATATGCTGTCTGCTTTGCACCCAACTCCTCACTGCACACACCAGGAAAATCCCTTCTAGAACCATCGCTTTCCAATTAGACAGTTTCACCACTATGTACAAATATATGCCAAGTAAGAAGGCACTTCTGGTCGTTTCAAAACAAACCCACTGGCTCTGGCAATGTCCTTTCCATTTGCCTCAAAAACTACATACCATAGCCAACTGCTATCATCATCGAACCCTTCAGTCGACCCCCGCTGCTGTATCCTCTGTAAAGAGATAAATCTCAATCTGGAAAAATATCGCAGTGCTCCATTCCGAAGCACAACTCATCTGACCCTACCGATTATCGTACTCACTTTCAACATCTCATTGTTGATGAAGACAGCTATTAACAACCTTCTCCAGTACTCACTCTTTCTTTCCTTCCTTCCTCCCTCCAAACAAAAACCTGAAAACTTTGGCATTAATTTTGTTTAGTAGATACAACATCCGACGACACATAATGATTTACTTTTGACAGAGCTGGATATGTTTTCCTTGATTTTAGAGATAACATACATACTGAATTTTTGTTTGAAGTCTTATCAATAAGAAATATTTAAGATTTTGCTGAGGATGCAGTTACATTCCGCTAGTTTCCTATTTTGTCTATTGAAGATTTAATCTATATCTTGATTTGGCTGCGTATAAATATATTTTATTAACTTTAAAGAATTTAAATTATGTGTAATACAACTGTTTCAGCTTTAAGAATGTTTTTAGCATTATTCTTAAAAAATTGAAAATTTTACAGTGGAAATCAGACGTCCCCTGCCAAATTCAAGATCACAACATACATGTACACTGCAACATAATTTCTTTTCCTCAACAGGCCCTGCCCTATTTAACATTGTCCCGAGGGAGATCAAAGAGGAAAAGGATCCCATCAACTTCAAACAGAGTCTGGATAGATTCCTTCAAAGAATACCAGATAAGCCACCCATAATTGGATACAACTCACCCAACAAGAACTCACTACTTGAACAAAACTTGACTTAAACAGGATTCGAATAATCCTATCAGGTGGTGCTATTAAGTTAGACATGGCCTGGACCAATCTCTGGTCGAAACATATCTAAGTTTATCTAAGTTTATATTCGCTCAGAATTTCATTACTCTTAACTGCAGAAAGCTGTTTTATATACTCGTCTATCTTTTGTTGAGGAATGTTATATTGAAAACTATTTTTCTGTTGAGATATATCAAATTTATTGAAGCGACGTGACCTGCAGAAAATATTAATATCAACGTGACCTGCAAAAAATATCTATTTTGGTAGATGTTTAAAATCGTTACTCGAATAACAATGAAAATTGACCTCTTTTAAACTGAGTTAAGTTTTACAATTCCTTTCGGAATAAATATATAACATAAAATATGATGACAAAGGAATCAAACGATTATCTTATGAACTTCATAAGCTTACACGGCTGTTTCTACTGAAAGATGCAGTGGATTCATAGCTGAATGCTTGAGTAACACTTTATAGCTTCATTAGAAGCTCAAGTATGAAGTGCAATTTATTTGGGAAAAAATTACATTTATGCATATATAAAGGAAAAACATAACCAATGAGAAAGCCAACACGAATGTCATTTATTCCTTCGTCATCTTATTTTCTCGTTTCTGCTCTATACTCTGCTAACGCTTCGTTCTGAAGCACGTGTATATTGAATTCTATATTAGGTTATTAGTCTAGCTGTGCCTAAGCAACACCCACGCATAAATATAATGCCGAGTTGCATAATAGGCGGTAAATCGGTACGATAGTTAAAATGTTAGACAAGATACCTCAAGACATTTTGTCGTTTTACTTTACGTTCGGAGTTCAATTGTCAATTGTCAAGTTCGTCTTTCACCCTCAAGGTGTTAATAGAATTAAGTACTGCGGTTATATTAATTGACTATGCACTCAACCCGTAAAATGTATAGCTGTGTGTCAATACTAGAATTCAATTCATTGGATTGCAAATCTTTATTTTTGATGTGTAATAAAACGTGGAATTTATATGAAAACATCAGAACTATTAGTATATTGTATTATTTAAGCATAAATAAGGTGGCAAGCTGACAGAATTGTTAGCAAGCCGAACAAAGTGCTAAGTGTAATTTCACCCGGCTTTATGTTCTGACCTCAAATTCCACAGAGGCCTACTATGCCTTTTATCCTTTCGGAGATCGATAAAAAAAGTACCCGTCAAGCACTGGGCTCGATGTAATCGACTATACCCTAACCCCCAAAACTTCAGGTCTTGTGTCTGCCTGTGGCAAAAAGGATTATTTAAGCATGAATCAAAGAGCTAATAATACAGAACTACTTCATCATATATATGTATATATTACATACACAAGCCATATATATATATATATATATATATATATATATATATATATATATATAGCTGATCAATAAGTATCCAGTCTGATCAATAAGTATCAGGACTGTTGATATAGTAACGAAGCCAAAGCACGCAGAGTGAAGACGCTTGGCGGATTGACCTTGAACTCTGCTGTGTATGCACACCAAGTTTTAACGTTCTACCTCACTTCTGCTATTTACAGCAGTGCTTGGGAGGAAGGTGTGTAGCGTGTGACCGTCGCAATGACTACGACAGAGAGAGTTGAGCAGAGAATCTGAATCAAATTTTTCCAAACGATTGGCCATCTTGGAAACGTCTGAAGAACTCGTACACTTGTGTGCAGCTCATACACTCTTCTACATACACTTTCTGCAACTTTGCGTGGGTCCCTGAGCAGGTATCGCCATGACAACTTCCTCTGTCATGGCCAATGCAACGATCACACGCTACACACCTTCCTTCCAAGTACTGCTGTAAACAGTGGAAGTGAGCTAGAACGTTAAAACTTAATGCGCA
>NC_043003.1:93153884-93163884 GCF_006345805.1 Octopus sinensis
ATGTATACATATACATATATACAAATATATGTATACATATACATATATACAATATATGTATACATATACATATATACAAATATATGTATACATATATATATATATATATATACGCACACACATATACATATATACAAATATATATATATACACACACACACACATATATATATAGACTAAGTCTTGGAGTTGATTTGTTCGACTAAAAAACGACGGTGCTCCATAATGGCCGCAGTTAAATGACAAACAAGTAAAAGAATAAAAGGTGTGTGTGTGTATAAATTTGAGTGATGTTTCTCTGTTTTTATGTTCGTTAACTTCTCTTTTGGTGCAAGGACAACGAAACTCAAACCAGCAACTCCCCTAATCCCAGGGAATGTTCTAAGAGAGTCTTTTTTTTAAGGGCCACCTAATTAGGGCCGCACAGACCCTCCTGTTTTTTTGCTGCATTTAAAACTAAATACATGGCATTAGCGACCAAATCGGAGTAATGACAATGAATTTTATACCATGAACTCCCAGAGAGTATCGTAAGGTGGTCCAATTTCTGAAGGGCCGCTTAAATGAGGCCCCAATAGCCCCCTATTTTTACTGCATTTACCTCGCTCCTACGTTTATTGATTAAACTATCATCAGCATCAGTGCTTAGCACATTTGCAGAAGTAATTTTGGGCATTCTAAATGCCTTCACGTGCATTCAAACCGAGATAAAGAGTTATCATCATCATTGTTCGACCGTGGTCGAGACAATGGAATTTACCATGCTACGCCAGACTTCACGGTCCATCATGGCATTACGGAGGTCCTGTTGCTGGATGCCTGTATCCCTGGAGATTACATCAGGGTAGGAGAGTGTGCGCCCTCTGGTATTGCGAGCAGATGGCTTCCAGAGGAGAAGAGTAGAAATTACCTCTTTTTCAGCTCTACAACAATGTCCAGCAAACTGGACTCTCCTACCTTTCACAAGAGATGACACAGGTGGTAGTTTCCCATATATTTGCATTTTGGTTGGATGGCGCCTCCACGAGAGATTTTGAGCTCTCATAAGGAGGCGAGTGTAGGTTCCATCCAACCGCCTCTCAAGCTTCTTTGATAACGTCCAGGTTTCTGAGCCATATAGTAGAATTGGTTCGACTGTGGCTTTGAAGATTTCAAGTTTGAAGTCTCTACTTAGATTTGATGACCAGATCTTATGCATGTCATTACAGGCTGACCAGAACAGGTACGTTTCAAGTGTGGATATTTATATTTTGTAGTTCATGAAACTGACGTCTAACACACACACAGAGTGGAAGATAGTCGTTGTATTCTAGTATCTATACAATACGAACATACATGGCATTGGAGGTGGTTTAAGCAGAAAAGCGCCGGGTTAAAAACTCAGCAACATTCATTGTCACTCTTCTATGTCCAGATTGCAAATCATACTAACTTGATAAATAATATCAGTTTCATTGGATTTAATCGACTCTGACCTAACACTACGACGATTCAATGTGCACTAGGTAAAAAATATGTGTATGCGTGCGCGCATGAATGTATACACACACATGCATACAATACACGAGCAGAGTAGATTCGATTCCAAGCGGTTTGAAATTTAATATCTTGAGTGTAATCGATATTATAATGCAAACATGCTTTCTTTCGAACACACACACACACACACACACATACAGAGACGCGTACTCAAAGCTTGGCTGTCTCTCGCTAGCGAGGTAAGTTTGATAGCTTTGAACTAGTGTTCGCAAGTTATTTTAGACGCCTCTGAAGTATCCTTAACTCAGCAGAACATCGTGTACGTGACAGACGGGGGAAGAGGGCTGCACCAGTGCTCAACCGTAACACATTTGAAGCTAAGTTAGTTGGAACAATGAGTAATGATGTTTTGCTCTAAGACAAAACGTATCACTTGCTCGAGGAGTCAAACCCACGATATTATGTTCGTGAACCCTACTCTGTGACCAGCAAACCACATAACTTCACATTTACAAACACATACATACGTGGTCTGAGCAATAACTATCAGGGCTGTTGCCATCGTAACAAAGCTAAAGCACGTAGATGAAGCCGCTTGGAACAGATTGACCTTGAACTCTGCTGTGTATGCACATCAAGTTTGAACGTTCTAGCTCACTCCCGCTATTTACAGCAGTGCTTGAAAGAAAGGTGTGTAGCGTGTGATCGTCGCAATGACCATGAGAGAGAGAGAGAGAGAGTTGAGCAGAGGATCTGCATCAAATTTTTCCAAACGATTGGCCATAACTTTTCAGAGACCTACGCAAAGTTTTCAAAAATTTTCATCGTTTTCGATAGAATCAAGATCTGAGACCCAAGTGTCTTTTTGGTCAGCTGAAAGTAGTTATAGCTAAAACTTGGTAGACACGCGTCTCATACCCAGATCTTCAGTGATAATGGATTGAACTGAACCGTAACTAATCTGCACATCCTCTAATAACTAACGGATGGTGATTCGACGATTTCCTCTCACAGCTGTATGCACACCTGTGATGTTTTTCTCAGTTCTTTTGGTTGCAGGTCTCTCAGAATGTTCGTGAATATCGACATTTTTTGGCCATCTTGGAAACGTTTGAAGAACTTGTACACTTGTGTGCAGCTCATACACTCTTCTGCATACACCTTCTGCAACTTTGTGTGGGTCACTGAGCAGGTATCGCCATGACAACGTTCTCTGTCATGGTCAATGGTACGATCACACGCTACACACCGTCCTTTCAAGCTCTGCTGTAAACAGTGGAAGTGAGCTAGAACGTCAAAACTTAATGCGCATGCACAGCAGAGTTCAAGGTCAATCTGTGCCGAGCGCTTTCACTCTGGATGCTCAGGCTTCGTTACTATGGCAACAGTCCGGATACTTATTGATCAGACTTCGTACATGTTATTAGATCAATACGTCCGTCGTTGTCGACGATGACCAAGGACATCACCTGGGCGAACAAGACGGGACACGGTGTGTGTGACTGTGGTCAATCAGTCCGATTCCTCCCTGGAAGACTACTGCAGGTTGGGCACTGGTGGGACTCAACGCAAGGTGCTGGCTCTGGACTTGCTCAGTTCACGTTTTCTTTGTTCCCCTGCAACCCTGTTCAGTTTGTAGTAAGGTGGCACAAAGATAGCACATAAACGAACACTTTTAAATTACCTCTTTATTTCAATAAACTGAAACACAGTTGTCAAGTATTTATAATTTTTTTTTAAAAGCATTTTACCCCATTTTAATACTACAATTTTACGAATTTCTCCGCCCTTGCTGCATCTCGGGGTACATCTGTATGCCACAGTGCTCATTTTTTAAAGGGCTCTATAGCTTTAACGTACATAATATGCTGATTTGTATTCGAAACAAACGTCTACATAAGTAATATAATTACTATATCTGTTTCTTTACTACCCACAAGGGGCTAAACACAGAAGGGGACAAACAAGGACAGACAACGGATTAAGTCGATTACATCGACCCCAGTGCGTAACTGGTACTTATTTAATCGACCCCGAAAGGATGAAAGGCAAAGTCGACCTCGGCGAAATTTGAACTCAGAACGTAACGGCAGACGAAATACCTGTAAGCATTTCGCCCGACGTGCTAACGTTTCTGCCAGCTCGCATTAATACTGTTTCAACATGAAATTTAAAAGCATTTGTATTGTACAGAAGGTGGCTGAATCGGTTCTCCGGTCACATACATGTATAATATGGAAATATAACTGCAAAGTCACCCTCAAGCGGTATTTCAACTCAGAACAGAGCTGAATAGAATTATTTGTTCGGTGCTCCGCCATTTCTCTCAGCTAAGCAAACTGTAGTTGTACTTATAAACTAGACTGCACACTATCTATGCGGTTAGCCAACCTGACAAACCTTATTCAATACCATACAAAGCAAATGTCTCAATTCTTTCTCTCCTTGCTCCACCCAATGTCTCTTTATATTTTGCACGCATATATCTCTGCACTATTGCATAAATTACCCACACACATTACCGCGCGCGCACGTCCGTATGGGAGCGGTTCAGCGACAACCGTTTAACCGTCTACATACACTCTCACTCAACGGGAAACTTTTGCAGCTGCGCATATGAATCTAACTGCACTATTGTTTATATATCTATTTCTTTACTACCCACAAGGGGCTAAACACAGAGAGGACTAACAAGGACAGAAACACGGATTAAGTCGATTATATCGACCCAGTGAGTAACTGGTACTTAATTTATCGACCCCGAAGGGATGAAAGGCAAAGTCGACTTGGCGGGATTTGAACTCAGAACGTAGCGGCAGACGAAATACGGCTACGCATTTCGCCGGGCGTGCTAACGTTTCTGCCAGCTCGCCGCCTTATTGTTTATATATCTAATGCTCATATGTATCTGTATATATGTTTACACACATACATATATGTATATAAGTATACACACATACATATATGTATATAAGTATACACGTATGTAGGAGTCATAATTAGCACACAAGTGCAAGATTGGATGCGAGTGCATGCATGTTTATAGAATGAACTGAAGGAGCTCCCCATACACACATAAAGTAATTGATTTGGTTCCCATTTGGGTGGTTTATATATATATTATCAATATTCATACACACTCACGTTTATGTATGTATGTGTGTGTGTACATGTTTGCATGTGCGTAACTCTCGACTATGCACAACTCTGACAATATGCCACGCCCACAATAAAAAACTGTTACTCGCTTGTATGTATTAATTTAGATGTACCTTGCTGTCGTCTCTGTCTCGAAGATATATGTGCATTCATAGTGTTAGGGTGTGTATATGTGTGCAAATTTATATATATATATATATATATATATATATATATATAATACTAAGCAATAAGGGTTTAGCAACGAGTTGCCTTACCACATACCGAATTTAGAAATAGCAGTCAAAGGGTTATAGCTATTTCTTCTACTAAAAAGGGAGATCTCAGTAAAAACGTTTTTACTGAGATCTCCCTTTTTAGTAGAAGAAAATAGCTATAACCCTTGACTGCTATTTCTAAATTCGGTATGTGGTAAGGCACTCGTTGCTAACCCTTATTGCTTAGTATTACTTAAATTTTCCTCGAATGAGCTTTTACATGCCGAGACTACTTGGTGTAATTGATGATTTTTCCAAATTAATTAATTTCACCTTCATTATTACGGATACTATATATATATATTAAATTAGAGATAAAACCACTATTAGGCAAATCAAACAGTGAAAAAACATAAACCAATACATAGAAATAAAATAATTAATATAATATACAAAATATATAAAATATAAAATTCAAAATTTAAATTTAAAGTTAAAATTAAAAAAATTATTTAAATTTATTAATTTATACTTATAAATTTTTATATATATATACATATATATATATTAATATATTATTTTTATTATTATTATTTTTAAAAATATAATTATCAAAAAGTATTAAAAAGTTTAATATAAGATAAGGAGTATATATATATATATATATATATATATATATTATATATATATATAATATATATATATATATATATATACATACATATACTACACAAACACTTGTAAACTCGCGCGCGCGCACACACACACAGAGGCACATGGACGTATCAATACAAAGACACATCTGTATTCATAGATTCTATTTATGTAAAAGTCCATGGTATATTTTTAAACAGTCGCATGAAGTCATGAAACCAAGACGAAAATATCTAATTGTGTGCTATACCGATTATTAAAAAATTCCTAAAATATTTAAAAAAAAAATTATTAAGTAATTTAATATGGAATTATATTTAAATGAATATGTACGTGTGTGTATTATATATGTATACACACTCACATATGTATATATATATATATATATCAACGTGAGGTGTAAACCTATAGCATATAAAAGTAGGCATAAGAAAAGCACAAGAAACCATTAGATAAATAGGAATGAAGACATGTATGCATGAATAAAGTTATCAAATAGAAAAAACAAAAACAGAACAAAAAAAACCCAGAAAACGAAAGTACAAAAGCAACAACAACTATATCTCACTTTATAACAAAAAAACAAAAAAAAACGCAACTTGTCAGACTTTAGTGAAAAAGAAAACTTTCAAAATTGCTACGGGCCGAACTGACTGCAGTTCGAACCTTTGTTATTTGCACAACATTCACCCATGAATGAATCTATCCATCTAGTTTTAAATGGGTACTGTATGTATGTGAGTGCAGATGTCTGTCTCTCACATATACTGGAGAATTGGTTTTTAGGGCTGAAAAAGTACTCTACTCTTAAAACGAATTGTAGTTTTTAAAAAAATTGTATTACATATTTATAAAAATGGAATGTCAGTTTAAAAAAATAATAAAATTCATATTAAGACTCAGGTAAAGTTTCAGCCCTAAAACCAACTTTCCTATATTCTCATGTGCATAAGAGAAAACCCTAACCCTTATATGAAGTCCCTCATGTCTTTTCCCATACATTGTATGTAGACATTTATTATGTATGCCTTCAATACACCTCCTCGTTCCTCGTTTTGTTAAAAAAGCTAAAAGCTAAGTAGGACATTTGGCTGCGTTTTCTAGCAGGTAGAATGATCACGTAGTCACCTGTATTAGTTTACTTTCTTTTATTTCGTATTGAGTGTTTTGTTGGTTCGGTTTTAGTAATCTGATGGGTTAGCAGTACATAGCTGATATCTGAGCAATTACAACTAAAATATTTATTCACTGTTGAAAATCCACTGTAAGAGCTGTCAACAGAATACGTCGGGATTCGTCTTCGACTTCACTGTGATCTTTGATGACCATAACATATGAATATGCATTCTAGGAGTTCGAATCTAAGCACTATAGTTGCCAATTTATACTCATAGCAAGGCAAAGGAAGTTAGTGGTTTGTATGTTATGGCGAACAATCTGGCATATTTGTATGTATATATATGTCGTCTCCCACCTTTGATTGGACAAAATTTTTATCAAATGTTTTCTAGTATTGATCCTATTGTCTATTTAGGAGTTTGTAGAATTACGTTGCTTAACGTGTGTCCTATACTTATTTAAGATACTGTTTGATTTGGAAAGGACAAGCTGCAATTTCTAGCAGTTTGAACGGTCGCGAAGAGGTTCCCTATTGACAGGTACATGTGAAGCAAAGACAAATTATTCTAAAGGCGAATCAGCAGATCAGAGAACGTTACAGCCCTCTCAAAGCATATGTGGAAAGCAAGAGACGAAGGAGTGACTAACAGTATCACACGGGTAGTATTAAATAAATAAGCGCTTAAAAATGTATAAACAAATGCTGTGACCTCTGCTTTCAAAGAAACGATACATCATTTACCACTCTACTCCAGTTCTTAATACGAAGAATCGAACAAACTTCAACAAGCCGATACATGCCAGAATTCTTTCTCGGCACTTTCTGAGATCATCATGTGTATGTAATTCGATCAACGCCTTATATCATTTATATAAGGCTGGTAAACTTAATCCGTCGCCAGTTTTAACACAATCACCTAATATCTGGTTGTAATTTGCAGAGTCTACTCGGTTGCAAGCGTGCTTCCTTCCAGCTCGGAGGCCTGAAAAGGTTGATGGGCGTTGCCTTTCTTGTTAAGCGATACTATCTATCTATCTATAAATTCAGATCTCATAATGTAAAATTTCAGCTGAGCTCCTGAAGGAATGTATGCCAGTCTCCAACGTTGTCCATTTTACTTTACTCCAATAGAAAATCTTGAGTCTTGTAGATACGAGGAATCCCCAGAGTGGATTCACCAAAATACCGACCTATTTTATTATTAGGTCGGTATTTAAAATCTGACCTGTATAGCATAATAATGTAAGTACCAAAGAAATAGAAGTAGTAGATGATAAAAAGAAACTGTAAAAATATGTTAAAAGATGAATGTTAAAAGATGCTGATTTTAACTGAACTATAGCACAGTAGAACTCGATATTCTTTCTCATCCATGGAACAATTATTTTGGTGAAGGTCAAGTGGAATGAAACAGTCATGGACATCATAACAGCGTTTCAGCAGTTTCTACAAGGGATTCTACACCCAGTTTTAATCCAAAGGGGTACGCGAGAATTTATTAAAGTGACCTGAAGGCTAGCTTAATGGATAATCCAGCAAGGTCCTATCACATTAGTCCACTAACGCTCAGCCCTTCAGTCACATGTTCTAAGTCTTCATTGATGATCTTGGTCAACTGCAAAAACGAATTGCACATCTATGCTGACATCTCCATGCTGTATGCACCAGTAAAACAGACAGGAGAAAATGATGCGGTTGTATTTAAATTGAATAGGGGTTTTATCTGGAGAAAAGACTACATAAAAAGTTGGAAGATATTTAGGCCAGCAAAGCGTAAAGCAATAGGGTTATTAAGGACAAAAAGCCCATTAAACTTTACATTAAAGTTAGGGAATTGCAGGTTGCTCTAAGGAAAGAAGTAGACATAATTATAAACAGTAAGCTCGTGTGGGTAGGAGCTAGATAATAATAATCATCCTTTCAACTATAGGCGCAAGACCTGAAATTTTGTGGGAGGGGACTAGTCGATTACATCGACCCCAGTGTTTCACTGGCACTTAATTTATTGACTCCCAAAGGATGAAAGACGAAGTCCAGCTCAGCAGACTTTGAACTCAGAACGTAGCGGCAGAAAAAATACCGCCCGGCGTGCTATCGATTCTGCCACCTCGCCGCCTTAATACTACTACCACCACCACCACTACTACTACTAATACTTTCTACTATAGGCACAAGGCCTGAAATTTGGAGGAGGGGACCAGTCGATTACATCGACCTCAGTACGCAACTGGTACTTAATTTACTGACCCCCAAAAGGATGAAAGGCAAAGTCGACCTTAGCAGAATTTGGACTCAGTACATAAAGACGGACAAAATACCTGTGAGCATTTCGCCCGGCGTGCTAACGATTCTGCCAGTTCACTGCCTTAATAATTCTTTCTACTGGAAGCACAAGGCCTCAAATTTGTGTTTGTGTGTGTGTGTGTGGGGGGGGGGACTGGTCTTTTACATCGACCCCAGTATTCATATGGTACTTTATTTACCGACCCCGAAAGAATGAAAGGCAAAGTCAACCTTGGCGGAATTTGAACTCAGAATGTAGCGGCAGACGAAATAGCGCAAAGCATTTCGCCCGGCGTGCTAACGACTCATTTGGCTCACTGCCTTAATAATAATAGTAATAATAATCCTTTCCGCTAAAGACACAAGGCCTGAAATTTAGAAGGAGGATACGAGTCGATTAGATCGACCCCAGTGTTTCACTGGTACTTAATTCATCGATTCTGAAAGGATGAAAGGCAAAGTCCACCTCGGCAGAATTTGGACTCAGAGCACGAAGACGGACGAAAGACCGCTAAGCTAACGATTCCGCAAGCTCTCCGCCTAAAAGCGACCGAGATCATGCAAAATAAAAATGAGCAAACGTCTATATCTATTTCTTTGCATTTACACCTTAATGAAAGAGACGAGTCCTAACACACGTTCATATACACTCACTTGTTCCACTCTAGTTGTAAGTAAATCAGCGGATTCGAGTTGAATGTCGGCTATCACTTTTCAACAATCGATCCATGTAGCTCATGCAGATGGAAGGGTAGATTAGTTTAAATTTTAATAAATTTTGTTGAGATTATATTCCTCCATCTCTCTCTCTCCCTCTCTCTCAGCGCGCAGGTATATAGATAAGGCGAGCTAGTAGAAACGTTAGCATGCCGGGCGAAATGCTTAGCGGTATTTCGTCTGCCGTTACGTTGTGAGTTCAAATTCCGCCGAGGTCGACTTTGCCTTTCATCCTTTCGGGGTCGATAAATTAAGTACTAGTTACGCACTGGGGTCGATATAATCGACTTAATACCTATGTCTGTCCTTGTTTGTCCCCTCTGTGTTTAGCCCCTTGTGGGTAATAAAGAAATAGGTATATAGATACCTGTACATATATCTTTTACTTGTT
>NC_043003.1:93171384-93218884 GCF_006345805.1 Octopus sinensis
GCTGCCCTCATCTGCACCTCCTGCCGTGAAGTTGGTTCATCCGGGACACCTGACAGGAAGAGATCCAGTCCTACTTTAAAGACATCCGCATCTACACCATGCAGGTCCCTCAGGTTCTTCGGGAGGACATTGAAGAGCCGTGGGCCTCTGAAGCCCAGGCTATCACAATATCTTGTCCTACATCTTGATGGCAAATTTGGAGTCCTTGGTACTACGCAGTGGCGTCCGGTTCTGGCGTTGTGTGACTCTCGATGCCAAAGTCTGGGACAAGACCTTCCAGGATCTTCCAGATATATATTATGGCATATCTTTCTCGCCTACGCTCCAGGGAATAGAGCTTTAATCTCTTGAGTCTCTCCCAGTAGCTCGTATGCTGCACAGAGGCTATCTTCTTCGTGTAGCTTCGTTGGATCGCCTCAAGTTCTGTGATCAACTTGACACTGGATGGTGACCATAGCTGAGAGCAATAGTCAAAGTGGCTTAGGACAAGTGTCTTCCAGAGGACCATCATGGTTTCTTGTTCTCTTGTTCTAAAGGTTCTAAGAATCCATCCAGCCAGCCGTCTACATTTCATTGTCAGTTTAGCAACATGTACATGAAAGGTCGCATCATCACTCATGTGAATACCCAGGTCACGCACTGATTGTGCCTCTGGGATTGCAATCCCTCCGGGTCCAGTGTATTCATTGGGTATTGCATTCAGTTTTGCATGCTGATAGTATAAAGCTTGAAACTTTTCAGCATTGAACTGCATGCTATTCTTTTCAGCCCACTTGTATATTTCGTCCAGCTCACATTGCAGGTGCTTAGTGTCTTCAGGGTTCTGTATTGCCTGTGAAACTTTTGTATCATCTGCATAACTTGTGATCGTGGCTCTCCGCGTGGCTGAGGGCATGTCTGAGAGGGCCATTATGAACAATAGTGGTCCCAAAACAGTGCCCTGTGGAACACCGCTCACTATTTGCGTGCTAATGGAAGTGGCCCCATTGGCTGCTACCACCTGACTTCTATTCTTCAGAAAGTCATGAAGCCATTCTCCTAGTTTTCCAACTATGCCAAGATCACGCAGTTTGTGACATATCATTCCATGATCGACTTTATCGAAGGCCTTTGCGAAGTCGAGATATATGACTTCCACATTTGAGTGGTTGAGCAGTTGTTTCAGCACCCAGTCATAGTGCTGCAGGAGCTGAGTTAAGCAGCTTCTTCCTGGTCGGAAACCATGTTGGGTGTCAGGCAGCAAGTAATTTTCTTCAAGGAAGGTGATTAGTTTCCTTCTGACTATTCGTTCCATGACCTTGCTGATGTGTGAGGTCAGAGAGATAGGTCTGTAGTTCTTGGCCTCCGCTCTGCTACCTCCTTTATGAATAGGGCATATTTTACCTTCCTTCAGTTTTCTTGGAAGTTTGCCAGCTGCAAGGAAGCTCTGAAAGAGGAACTGCAGTGGTCTTGCTAGGACTCTCTTACATACTTTTAGGAGGATTGCCGGGAATCCATCGGGGCCAATAGCTGAGTCTGTTTTCATTTCATCTATAGCCTTTATTACATCGTCTTCCTTTATATCGATGTAATTTATCGTCGCCGCCTCTGATTCTATATCTGCAGTGGTAAAGAAGTCAGTTGGATTGCTGATTTGGAAATGCCCAAGGGGTGGAGTGAAAACACTCTTGAATTGTTCATTCAGTATTTCACTTACCCTCATTGGTTTTCCTGTGAGTGTGCCATCCTTTTCAAGGAGTGGCCCTATCCTACAGTGCACCGTAGCTGTTTCTTTGGCATACCTGTAGAAAGCTCTGGGGTTAGTTTTTATGTTGTCTATAGCCCAGGCTTCTTTGTCTGCTCTTTCCTTCTCATGGGAGAGTTGCAGACAATTTTCAATTTCCAACAGTTTTATTTTCAGGCGGGACTTTTCACTGCTTTCAATTTGTTTGTTTAGGCGATTTGAAATTTTTGTACGCCGTCTCATTAAAATTTTCCTCTCTCTGGGGATTTTGTTCTTGTGTACAGTGGCCTTTCTCTCTGGGACACATTTGTAGCATATGGCTTGCGTTACAGACATGAATTGTTGAAGTATCATGTCGATGTCCGGCGAGGAGAGACATTCAGGCCAGTTTTGTTTGAGGATCTCTTTCTCAATTTGTTTCCAGTTTGCCTTATTGAAGTTCAAGCTGGAAAGATTCTGAGGGTTTCTTGTAGGCTGCATGTCCGTGCTCTCTTTTGGCCCGTACATGGTCAGCTCTACCATTGTGTGATCCGAGAGTAGTGTCGGTGTCACTTTCACATTATGGATGAGATCCATATTATTTGTGAAGCAGAGATCCAGTGTGTTACCTGCTCTGGTTGGTTGGAGTATTACTTGCTCCATGTACAGGGTGTTGATGAGGTTCAGGAGAGACCTCGCCTGTCCTCGTTCACATCTTGTCATTCCTGGGAGAGAAAGGCCCTCGGGCCATCTGACATTGGGTAGATTGAAGTCTTCCATGAGAAGTACACTTATGTGTTGTTCTAATGTGATTAGAACTTCTTCTATTTTTAAAAGGCAGTCCTCAAACTTGCCCATATGACTTGGGGCATCTGGAGGGCGATATGTAGCACACACAACTACATCAAGTTGCCTTATGTGTACAATTAGTGTGTCACACACCGAGTTTGAGTATGACAAAAGGACCTGGGGTGTGAGGTCCCCACGGATGTACATAGCACTCCTCCATGACTCCTTTCTTTCCTGTCGGTCCGTAGTACAACATACTGTGGTATGTGTAATTCCGCATCTGCTATGTCCGGTTTCAGATGCGTTTCTGTGAGTGCTATGCATAAGGCTTGATTGCATGCGACAAAGTCTCTCAGGAACGGGACTTTTGTCCTGTTACTGTGTGTTAGTAGTCCTCTGATGTTCAGTAGGAGCATCGAGGTGAGGTGTATGCTGTTGCCGGCGGTGTCCACCCTGGGTCCATCTGCTGTGGCGGTCTTGTGAACTGTGGGCAGTTCCATCTGCGAGCCTGAGCCTGATGGAGCCAGAGAGAGAGAGAGAGAGAGAGAGTTAATCCAAACAAGAAAGCACAAAAAAGCACAACAACGCGAGGATGTGGAGCAAATATAGTATTATTGGACGTATCCGTATATATTTGCACGAATGTATATATATATATATACACACACATGAGGTCTGACCCATAAGTATCCGGACTGTTGCCATAGTAACGAAGCAAAGCACGCACAGCAAACTACTTAGCAAAGATTGACTTTAAACTCTGTTGTCTATGTGCACTAAGTTTTAACGTTCTAGCCCACTTCCACTGTTTACATCAGTGCTTGGGAAGAAAGTGTGTAGCATGTGATCGTCGCAGAGGCCTACGCAAAATTGCAGAAGGTGTATGGAGAGGAGTGTATGAGCTGCACACAAGTGTACGATTGGTTCAGACGTTTCCAAGTTGGCCCAAAAATGTCGACATTGACGAACGTTCAGAGAGACCCACAACCAGCAGAACTGAGAAAAACATTGCAGATGTGCGTGCAACTGTGAGGGGAAATCGTCGAATCACCATCCGTGAGTTATCAGAGGATGTGCAGATTAGTTACAGTTCAGTTCAATCCATTATCACTGAAGATTTGGGTATGAGATGCGTATCTACCAAGTTAGTGCCATAACTCTTTCAGCTGACCAAAAAGACACTTGGGTTTCAGTTGCACAAGATCTCATTGATTGTATCGAGAACAATGAAAACGTTTTGAAAACTTTGCGTCGGTCTCTGAGCAGGTATGGCCAAGCTTTTGGAAAAATTTGATGCAGATTCTCTGCTCATCTCTCTCTGCTATGGTCCATGCAACGATCACACGCTACACACCTTCCTTACTGCTGTAAAGTGAGCTAGAATAGTACTCAAAGTGGTGGTCCGCGGACCGGCGCCGGTCCGGGAGCCATCAGCTGCCGGTACGCGGCGAGCTGCCAGGAAAGAAAGAAACATTATAAAATGCTTATGTTGTTGTTTTTGTTCCTTCTCGAGCCACGCCTGGCTCATAGGGCCAGTTTCCCGGCTTCCTTGCCGTATAGGTTCCCCACCTGGACGGGACGCTGGTCCGTTGCAGGTGAGCTGCAAGATGCAGGACGAAAGAGTGAGAGAAAGTTGTGGTGAAAGAGTCAGCAGAAGTTCGCCATTACCTTCTGCCGACGCCGCGTGGAGATTAGGTGTTTCGCGCATAAACACACACATCGCCCGGTCTGAGATTCGAACCCGCGATCCCTCAACATAAAATGCTTATGTAATATTGCATTATTTGTTTACAAAATAAATATAAGATGAAGAAAATTGTCAACTTTATATATATTATTTCCGGTATAAATTAATATTACTAAGAAATATTACCGGCCCCTGGCCCATTTTGGGGGTGGGGACTGCCAGTATGCCACATCAGATAGTTTGAGAAGCACTGAGCTAGAATGTTAAAACTTAGTGAGCATGCACAGCAGAGTTCAAGGTCAATCTTTGCCAAGTGGCTTTACTCGGCTTCCCTCTTATAAGTGAACATTTTAGCAGCTAGCTAGTTCAATAACAGAGGGATTATCTATATTTATTTCAGGACAGTCTTTTACCTGAAAGGCATTGTATACTGTTTTCACAACAACGTCGTGTCGCATTACAAAGATAGTACCTTGACCGCATTTTTGGGTAGTTACTAATCACATGAATGATGTCTTCCACCGAAGTATGACATAATCTACATTTTCGATTGCATCTTTTTTTTATTAGGTATTTCGTAGCAATCTCCTGTTCTTGGATTGCATATACAGAGCCATCGAAGTGTGATGCAGCAGTCACGGGTTCAAGAGAGGCTTCGCTTCATGTTGATATTATTGTCTTCTAGTCGTCGGGGATATGTATAGTTTTTTTTTTGGTATGTTGAGCGTTTGACATCCAGGTCTTCTTTGAGGTATGTTAGTCCAGCTGTTTTGGGGTCATCAGGAAGAGAGTGCTTCCTAAGGAGCTCGCTGCCGACAAGTAGCATATCGCTCTCTTTAGGTTTCAGCACAAAGTTAATATATTTACTTTTGCTGCAGTTGTATACCAAGTGCTATCTGAAAGAAACTCTACGACATTCGAAGGCTGACTGCGCTAGTCACAAGCCTCTACCTCTTTCATCTCTTCTGAACTAGAGTCTGTCAATATCCCTATTTATGTGAAGATTTCCAGTTGATGTCAGTATCTTCCGGGTTTTAATGTCTATAGAGTGGATTTCTCTATGGACCAGTCAAGTATCCTAAATGTTTGAATTAGTGGTGCAGCAAATGCATTGTGGGATATTGTGTTGTAAGATAAGGGTTTAGACTGCTATATTTTCCTAAGTCTGTATAATATTCTCGGGTCATTCAATTTTTATTCGCAGTACCTTTGTATGATGTTTTCATCAATGCTCACGTACATGTAGCATTCCTTATGTAGGAGAGGGGAGATAATGAAGCCGTTAATGCACAGGTTTTGGGTTTGGGGGATTGATTTTTCCCGTTCCACAATGTCTGCTGAAGATGTTATTAATACCATCTGTTTTTTTTTTTGTTTTTGTTTTTTTTGGCATTGTCAACATTTTTAGCACAAATCTTGAGGTCATTCACAAAGAAATCATGGGTTGAATTAATATTTCTAGTAGTTGCAGACCATAACATGCAACTATTTCATTTTTGTAGCAGGATTGATAATTGATTTAATGCCAAAATGAACAGAATTACAAACAGACTATCTCCTTGTAATATTCCTTTGAAATCTTTATAACACTGGAGACGACCGTTCCTCGCACAGTTCTAAGTGTAAGAATTGTTGCCCAGGTCTTTGTGAACCTCTCAATGACAGCAATTAAGATAGCAAGCACTTTTGTCATATGTGTACGCTTCAGCAGCCATAAGTGGCTTTCCTATAAACGAGCCATACTATTGCAAAGCTCCTACGATATATTTTTTCACTTCAGTGAGTACACCTCTGTTCATTAAGTGTTGTTTGGCACATCACGCTCACTTCTTTCCACTAGCTGTTCATTAGTCACTATGACGTTGGACTTGCAATGATCCTGGAGAGAAATTGGTCGGGGGAGCTTGTGTACAGTTTATTACATAATATTTAATTAAGTAATGATCCGATAGTTTTCTGCCAATGCGGTGGTTTCATTCTTGGCCACAAGATTTGTCTGTGCTAGTATATATTAGTGGTTTCCTGTAAAATGTCAGTCTCTTGTACCAGTACCCAATCATTAGCTCCCTTCCAGGTGCTTTTACACTATGCAGTTTGCCTACAGCTATGGTGAGATTTTCCGGGTCAATTGCATGTTTTACTTTTGATGTTGGTACAGCATTCTCTCCTTACTTCATTTAACTACGGTCCATTAAGGTTGGAATCTTTCTTTTCGTTGCAGATTTTCAACCTGAATGATTCAAGATGTTCTTGGGAGGGGCCTTTCTTATCGGTAATAATTTCCTTCCTCATCTTTTTGTATAATACTTGCGGGTTGAGTAAACTTGTGATTTATTCAGAATCGTTCAAAAATTCGTCTGAAGTAGCAAAGATTTTCGCTTAGCACCACGAATTCGTGTTTTAATTACCCCCACCCCAAGAGTTAAGTGTGAAGAGTCATCACAGATGTTTTCTTTTACTCATTCATGTAATTCATGAGTTGTAAACTCATTATTAGTTTTACGTTTTATCATCGTGGTTAACCATCCAGTATGGTGCCGCAGATTGCTGTTTTCTTCAAGTTTTGTTTTCCATCTAGGTTGCTTCCATTTAGGAGTTTCATTACCATATATACTGCCCACTTCTCCGATGTGTTCTTTAAGAGTGATAGCAGCTGTGTATATGAGGTATTGATATTTCACCAATTAACATCACATGATTCCAGGTACTCGCCAGCAACATCGTCAATTACTTTCAACATTAGAGCTATTAGATTTTTCTTAATCTTGTTAAGAATGGCCTGTAGCTTAACGATAGTTTCGAAAAAGTTGAAAAGTTTTCTATGAATTGTAGTTTCAGGATGTTTCTAAGTTAAATATATTTCACAGTAAAATTTACTTGAGTTATAGCCTAAATTATTGCCAAGCCTTTACATTTTTAGTTTTGACCCAATGCCTATTTTTTACATAATGAATTTGCCTACCATATATAATATTCTACTTGTATAAAACTTTAGCTATATTGGTACTACTGGCTCTCATTTTTCAAGTGTTCTAGTGTGTCAATATTTTAACAAAATGATGGTATCTTTTTTAATTATAGTGTTACTTTGTAAATTAAAATCAAATGTAATAAGTTGTCCTGAACTTTTTCAAGTGTAATAACTTGTCCTGTAATTTTCCAGATTTATAATCTTAAGAATATTATTTCTCTTGGTCGCATTTTCCATATATATATATATATATTTAATGTAGGATAAATTTTTTTTGAAAAAAAAAATTTATCAATGACCAGCATATTAAAAAATACCTTTAAAGGTTAAAATTATAAGCAGCTTATAAATAAGGGCAAACGAAAAAATTTCTAATGCCAAATATGCCGAAATTGGACATATTGTCCATAACTATATAATTTTTCAGAATACGCACGCTACCCTGAACTAACCCTGAAAACTAACCCTGAAATCGGTCCGATATGGTAATAATGGAATTTTTTAGAAATTTCTGTCGGCTTTTTTTCGAGTAGCGTGCGTATTGTGAAAAATTATATGGTTATGGACAATATATCCAATTTTGGCATATTTGGCATTAGAAATTTTTTCGTTTGCCCTTATTTATAAGTTGTTTATATATATATATATATATCACATGCACATGCACACACACAAAATACAGACACACATACACACATGTACACACGCACACACGTGTATATACACACGTACACACATACACACATACGCACACAATTATACCTACATGTACACATACACTCGCACATACAGGCACACACGCACACATACACAGAGTAAAGTATAGTTTCTCCACACACACATCCCCACGCATACACACATACACACACGAACACACATACATACCGGAAACAAAACACAAACACACTACATATATATACACGCACACACACATTCTTCAAACTACCAGTACCTTCTACTTAACATTCTCCTACTCATGTGTGGGTAGACACACAACCGGCAGCCTCTCCTAGCAAAATTCTTACTATAAATTCTTCCTATGACCTTAAACGATACTAAGCCCAACCACACACATAAATAAACAGCCACGACCACACAAACACGTGCTATCATTACACACACACACTCACACACACACACACACACACACACAGACCTGCGCGCACGCACATGCCCACACATACCTCCTTCTCTTGCACTCAGCTGTCTTTGAAAGAACTTTTCTTCACCCATTCCCTTCCGGTCATTTCAATATGTGACCGCGTGTGTATCGTTGGTGATTTTCTTTCTCCGTCTTCCCTTCCTTGGACCTTTCCTTTTTTCTATATTTCTGACGAAGAGCTCCGCGCGAAACGTTAAATCCTCCTTCTTTCTCTCCTTTCCTGAGCGTCCAATAACACTATACTTGTTCCACGCCCTCGCGTTGTGTTTTCTCTTTGTTCATGTTTGGATTAACGATATATATATATATATATATATATATTATATATATATATATATATATATTATATATATATATATACTTACATAATAAAGCCAATTTTGAATCATTCTATATAAATATAAATTTAGGCAATTTTATGGAAGTATCGGCCAGTATTCCCCCATGCCGCATCTAGAACCCCTGACTGACGTTTTGTGCATCGTATTTAGCACCATCATAGCTCATTAGAGCAAGAAGATGTCAGAAAAGTTTCTGATTTCTGCGCGGTTCGATAAGTATTTCTTGTAGGAATTTCTTCAGGTACCGTTTGAAGATTATAGTATCATTTTCTTGATTTTTGTTTTAAACACTGCCAACAAGTACCTTGGATTCTCCCAGCGGAGACCAAAAATTTGGGCCAAGTTTCCCGCTTGAGTATACCCTTTGTCATCTATTCTAAATTTTCGGAGGGTTTTTAAAGAATCCTGAACGCTGACCTTTCTCTTGAGCAATAAAAAAAAAGAAAATTAGAGCTCAGTTGTGATAACAATGTTTTATAATGTGGTTATGGTGCTGTGTGTTCTTTGATATGTCTAGGTCAGAAATTGGGGAAATTTCTAAGCTGGTTATTCTTTCATTCTTTTACTCGTTTCCGTCATTTGACTGCGGCCATGCTGGAGTACCGCCTTGATGGGTTTTAGTGAAACAAATCGACCTCAAGACTAATATATCTTAAACCTAGTACTTATTCTATCGGTCTCTTTTGCTGAACCGCTAAGTTACGAGGGAATTAAACACCAACACCGGTTGTGAAGCGGTGATGAGAGTGGGGACGAACTCAGACACAAAGATACACACATAGATAGATACATATATGATTTGGAAATAACTTGCACATGCAAGGGCTATCAGTCGAAAGCTCCGCATCTCGGAAGCCAGCAAGTGTATGGGGTCACCAGGAGAGAATGCGCGCCGCTTCGGGGCCTACTTCCGGACAACATCATTGCGTACCGGCTCCTCTCACTGGAATGAGGCCTCGCTTGCAAGATCAACTGGTTATCAGATGTAGCTCAATATTCTTCTAGCCATCGCTCATCATCTCTTTTTAACCAAATCCAGTGGTATATCTTTTCCGTTGTATTTTGGATATCACTCATGGTGGTATTTACTTTACGATAAATTAGGCCTAACGAGAATAACAGTTACCTCACTCTGTGTCCAACGAATCCTCTGCATCCGACTTCGATTGGAAAATACTCCGCTTTCCAGCCTGCGTTTTCACATTCCTCGAGGAGGTTTACATAACGGTCGATCTTTCGAGTCCGAGCGGTGTCCTTATTATCTTCACGAGGAACCGTTAACTCGACTAGATTTACCACTTTCCTTCTCTCACATTATACCATGATATCCGATTCCTTCGCAACTGGGATGGGAAAGACTCCCTGGTACCCCGGCAAATCTTCAGTCACCTCCCAAATAGCCGCTCCACCCCTCGTCGCTCACAAGAACTCTCTTCTTCCTCTTGAAACGGATCCGCTGTCCTGAGCGCACGAAAGCAATGAAGGCTCTAGTTGGTACCCTTAATGGTTTTCGCCACTGTTGATGATAGAAATTTGGCTGCCTACAGAGTATATATATATATATATATATATATATATATATATATATATATATATATATATACGACAGGCTTCTTTCAGTTTTCGTCTACAAGTGGGACTGAACCCAGAACCATGTGGTTGGGAAGCAAGCTTTTTAACACGCCTGCGCCAAGGTAACGATGATGATATATTTTGTTGTTCGGAAGATTTTCAAACACTTTATGCAACGATTACGATATACGCTCAACACTGTTCAAATGCTGTACCTCTAACAGTATGGCATGTGAGAGAGAATAGAGAGTAAGAGTCTCGATTTGGGAGATTTTCAAACACAGATTAGATGGTATATTTTCAACATTCTATAAATGCTATAGCAGCCCTCACAGCGTGTCATTAGAGAAAATGGAATGTAAGTACTTATGATTATTCCAGTAATCAAGGTTTGTTTTTCAAATATTTGTTTTTTGTTATAATTTTCATAATTAATTTGCTCGCAAAAAAAAGAAAAAAATCAACTAATATATCTCATCCTTATTCTGCTCGGTGACCTATATTATATTCAAAACTTTCAACACACCCTTAAATTCTTCACTTATAAAACAATTAGCACAACAACAGCACCATTTTCGACACACACACTACTTCATCTATAACCTCGAATCCACCTGCGCACATCTGCACTCCTCCGTACTTGATGTACACAAAAGTACCACACACAAATAAAACAAACTCCTCAAAACTACCATATCAAACACGACAACCGTTCGAAGTCGAACTCGTTCCTCATAAATACAATATCATTCCTTAAAGTTTCAAAGCAGGAGGTACTTACTAAGAATGAACTTACAATTGACATTGACTTTTCCAAGGCCCATACATACATACATACATACATACATACATACATACACGCACGCACATACACATACCCCCCTCTTTCTCTCTCTCTCTCTATATATATATATAGACTCGAAAGAGTCCAGAGGCTGGCTACCCGCATGGTTCATGGTCTCAAAAATTTGTCCTACGAAGAAAGGCTGAGGACGCTCGACCTTTGTTCTCTTGAAAAACGCCGCCGCCGTGGTGATCTCATTCTCGCCCACAACATCATAAGCGGGAAGTGTAACCTCTCGAAAGAGCTGTTCTTCACTCCTGCTCCGGAGCGTCGGCTGCGGGGTCATTCCGAAAAGCTCTACCTGCGACGATTTCATCTCAATCGAAGGAGAGGAGCTTTCTCCGTCCGGGTTGCGGATCCGTGGAACAAGCTGCCAGACGAGATGGTGAAGATGCCGACGGCCGCTTTGTTCAAAGCCTCCCTGGACCTCAAGTGGCCTGAACTCTTTACATGAACACCACCCTGTACTTAACTCCATGTCCCCCTACATGGCCTTGCTATTTGCTTTTGAGCCAAATTAACTAACTAACTAACTAACATATATATATATATAATATATATATAGATACACACACACACATATACACACACACACACACACACATATATATATATATATATATAAATGCATAGGTAGGTAAATAGATACACAATTTGTAAATTTAACAGTAGATGATCTGATATAATAATAATAATAATAATAATAATAATAATAATAATAATAATAATAATAAAATAATAATAATAATATAATAATGAAATTATTGTAAACAGTGCTCAGGTGCACCACAACTTGTCAAAAGTGCGTATAAAGTATATTCAGTAATGTACAAATGTCTGGAAAGCGAACAGTGTATGTGTCAGATACATGATTGCGTGTGTATGGAGGGGAAAAAATCAGGTGTAGTGTTGACGAATCTCAGGAAGCATGGAAGTTTTGAAGGATGCAGTGCTCCGACAACTAACAACTGATGCTGGCAGTTTGTTCCATGCTTCAGCAACTCTTAGCGTGAAAAATGTTTCCGAAAGTCATGGGAGCTGTGCTGTTTTCTGACTTTGTAAACATGTCCACGGGAGTTAGACAGGTGGAGTTTGAAAAGGTGCTCAGAGTTATTGTTAGTAAGATGGTTAATAATTTAATGGGTGTCTATATTTATACTTGCTTTAAAATAAGCTCAACTTAAATTATATATAAACTTTATATATATATATATTCAAAATGTGACCACGTGTGTACCGTTGGCGATTTTTTTTTCCTCTGTCTTCCCTTCTCTGGATCTTTCCTTCTCCTATGTTTCCGACGAAGAGCTCCAATAATACTATATTTGTTCCACATCCTCGCGTTGTTGTGTTTTTTTGTGCTTTCTTGTTTGGATTAACTTTATATATATATATATATATATATATAATATATATATATATATATATATACATATGTAATATTCTTAATAATAAAGTGTATGGAGACTTGTACATCTACGAAATTTATGTTATCGTTTTATATATAGCATATTATAATGACCTAGGCGTATTTCCACTGCCGTGACTTCTCACTGTTGCAAATGCAGCCTTGCAGAATTGTCGGTACAACTTCATCAGGGTCCGTCCATTTGATCATCCTCGAAGTGAACTGATTGAAGTAAAATTTTGTTAGTGTTCTGTGGGAGGTGTGTGTGTAGTTACTTATGTGTTGTTGATCTCAACTTAGCCCCAGTCGCTGTCGCAAGTTACGGCTTGGTCTTCAAATAGGTTTAGATCGAGACCGTTGTTTTTGCAGCGGAAACACGCGTACGTCATTATAATATGATGTATATAACTATAAACTATATAACTATAACTATAAAATAAATTTTGTGGATGTACAAGTCTCTATACTCCTTATAATTATTAATATAATACAATATTTACTGTCCAACGAAAAGAACACGGAATTACCCATCGGAAGAATCCACGGAGTGACTAACAGCTAAATGTAGTCACAGACGTTAGATACCGATCGTTGTGGTTAGCCGTTAAGTAGAACTTAACTGGGAGCCGATATCAGGATAAAATATCCCTCCAAACTCACTTATATATATTATATATATATATATATATATATACTTATATATATATATATATACTCTTACTCTTTTACTTGTTTCAGTCATTTTGACTGTTGCCATGCTGGAGCACCGCCTTTAGTCGACCAAATCGACCCCAGGACTTATTCTTTGTAAGCCTAGTACTTATTCTATCGGTCTCTTTTGCCGAACCGCTTCGGTTGTCAAGCGATGCTGGGGGGTCAAACACAGACACACAAACATATATATATATATACATATGTATGACGGGCTTCTTTCAGTTTCCGTCTACCAAATCCACTCACAAGACTTTGGTCGGCCCGAGGCTATAGTAGAAGACACTTCCCGAAGGTGCCACGCAGTGGGACTGAACCCGGAACCATGTGGTTGGTAAGCAAGATACTTACCACACTGCCACTCCTACGCCTAAATTTATTTATTTATTTATTTATTTATATATATATGTATGTGTGTGTGTATGTACACACACACACACACACACACACACATATATATATATATATTTCATATATAGATATATATAGGAGCATGCATAAATATATATACATTTATGCATGCATATATATATGTCAAGTTATATATAAAAATAATTTGACAATCACCTGCATTTACTCAATAGTATTTTACATAGAGTACATATTTGTTAACTTTTACAAGGAAAAGGTGACGGTGACTGCCAAGTTCTGGCTTACCTGCTAGCAGCTGATTGCGTCATGCCGGCTGGTAAGCCAGAACATTAATATCACTGTCAACCGTTTCCTTGTAAAAATTCTCACACACACACACACACACACAAGCGTGCGCGTGCACAAGAGAGAGATAGAGAGAGAGAAAGAGAAAGAGAGAGACAGAGAGAGAGAGAGAGAGAAGGGAGAGAGAGTGGAAGAGAAAAAGAGGGGAAAAAAATTAGTAATATCTAATCCACTCATTTATGGCTCATCGATACCACCTGATGTTCTGTTACACATATTTCTTTTAATGCTAGGCAATATCGATCTGCAGCTAACGGCAAGACGAGACCATATCATTCTAAATCTCGAGGGAAAATTTATAACCCCAATAGGAATTTTGCTATGTACATTGTAAGTCGTGAAAGAATATTGCTATACTACAGAAAAGCTGTTTGGCAATGTTTTTCGTAAAAATGAGCCAGCGAGTGAATCTCTACCAAGTTCCTTTGACCTGCAAAAAGAAAAAAAGAAGCGGCCAAATCTGTCCCAAACTACGCTCTAACATCTTATATGGGAATGTCATATTGTCATGATGTAGCTATAGGTGGATAGAGTTTGGGGAACGAAAAGAAAAAAATAGTATAATTTTGGCTGGAACGTAGTGACGGACCTGGACAGGATGAGGCCCTGAGCTTCTTGTTAACTATTACGTTGGAAAGGTCCAGAAAAGTGCAAACATGTATGCCTTTTAATTATTTTGAGACCCCTAGGGATTGTGAAACTCTAGTCTGTAGCATGCATAGCTTTATGGCAACCTCCGATACTGAATAAACGTCTTTGATCAGAGATCTGCTTGTGTAGGAATGACCAGCGACAAAGTAAACATGATCCAATCAGAGGGTAACACGTAGAATACTTCTTCTATTTTGTTCTTGTGCTGAATTATGAGTTTTATCGAAAATCCTGAAAGCAGATACCTAACACCATTAAATACGCCAATGACCTTATCTGTTGACCCAGACAAAACTTCAGCGACTTAGATTTGAATATCAAAAGATTACGTGAATATATAGATTTTATTCTCCTGTCGAGGCAACCTAACACGATTGACTGGTATGGACGTTTTAGACACGATTTCTCGACAAATGCTTTCTAGTTGTTATAAGACCAAACAATTTACAACCTCGAATAGCCTTTCTTCAGTTGTGTTTCGTTCCTTTCATTTGTCACTAATCTTCCTCTGTTCTCCCTCTTATATTATTCCCCTCTATCTCTTTATATATATATCTCCCTCCTTTATCCTCATTCCACCCTCTCTTTGCACACACATACTTTTTCCTCCTTCTCTCTCTTTACATCACGTCACTCACTCTTACTCTCTGTTTCTTTATCTAACTTTACTCTGCATAATATCCCCAACCTCTTTCTCCAGCTGTGTGTCTTTCTCTCTTTATTTCTCATTATCTCTTTATCTTGATCCATTTCTCCCTTCTCCCTATCACCAACCGACCCTTTTCTCTTTGTGTTTCACTTTCTCATCTCTTTTACGGCCAATGTCGCTTAAAATATTATTTTTCTTCATCATGTGACCATTGCGATCACATAACCATATACAAGGGAGAAATGATGTCAAGAAATAATAAATATTATATATCTTCTACTTTGAATTTAGAACTTTATTTTAATTTGCATAACCAGTCATGTACATGTATGTATGTATGTATGTATGTATGTATGTATGTATGTATGTATGTATGTTATGTATGTATGTATGTATGTATGCATGTATGTATGCATGCATGTATGCATATATGTATGTATGTATGTATGTATGTATGTATGTATGTATGTATGTATGTATGTATGTATGTATGTATGTATGTGTGTATGTATGTGTGTATACATGTATACAGAACGGGAGATACATATACATACATACATGATGATGATAATGGCTGTTCACTCGTGACCGAGGAAGACTATTGTTGAGCTTTAGGAACATTGTGCGCTCTAGGACTAACTAATATTTTGTGTTTGCGGCTCCGTTGGTGGCTAATAAGCCCTGCTCTTGACAAGTACACAAGACTGTAAACATTTCAAACCAAGTTTTCCCCATTCACTAGCAGTGTGCTTTCGAGCAGCATGCTTAAATTCTTCACGCAGAATATGTGCTCTTTCAGAGGTATTGTTCCCCTCCTTCACCTGCTTCCTCCATCTGTGGCGATGACAAGCATTGCCCTCCCAGTCAGTCTCCTGCATATCATAGGCCTTTAAAGAGGACTTGAGACAGACCTTAAATCGCAGCCTTGGTTTCTGCCAGGGTATCTTTCCACCACCTAGTTCCCTATATAGCATCTGTTTAGGGATCCTGCTATCCTTCATTCTAATAAGGTGTCCAGTCCAATATAACTGGTGCTTGTGCACCATTGCCTCAATACTCAAGATATCAGCTTTCCTCAGGACCTGTGTGTCTGGAGTTTTAAAGGCCCAGCCAACATTCAAAATGTGTCTCAGACATCTTCCTGAGAGATCGCTGCAATAGTGATTCTACTCTGTAATAGTAGGCAAGTGATAGATTTCTCTGTGCAGCTGAAAGTCTTCTGTGCAGTAATACATTGTAGGCATGACGCTATACCACCAATAGTTACTGAAGGTCAGCATAATTTTCATCAAACCATTCTCTGTGTCTGGCCTGTAGCATATCCCAGTGTTTCAGCAGCACATTGAAGAACCTGGTCTCGAAAATCTTCCCGTACTGTAGTATTTTCAATGCTGAACAAGCGAGTCTGAAGTTCTTTCCTCAACACAGCATCATATATCTTATGGACATTCAGACGCCGAGGAATGCCAACTGACCCTCTTCTTTCTTTCACTCTAATCATCATCCAGAACTTTGCTCGCAACATACTGTGGTCTGTCCAGCATTCCGATCCATGAAAGGACTTGATATTACAAATGTCATAGATGTCAAGCTTGCAGATGATGACATAATCTAGTAAGTGCTAAACTTTAGACCTTGGATGCATCCACATTGTTGTGTGATCACCTTTGTGCATAAAATGAGTGCTTGTGATGTAAAGTCCATGTTCATCGCAAAGCTCCAGCAACATGAGGCCATTGCTGTTCAATTTCCCTACACCAAACCGTCCTAGAGAGTTCCATGTTTTCCAACCTCTTCCACCCCTGGCATTGTAATCCCCCAGAAGAATGAATTTATCAAAATTGGGGATTTTCCTAAGTATGGCTCTCAGCTGGACATAAAAATTAGCCTTATCTTTATTACAACTGGTCAGAGTAGGTGCATAAGCACTTAGAGTAACAACCCACCCACCTTTCAGGTGAAATCGTAGAATCATTAGACGTTCATTTATAGGAACAGGAAGCTCCTCCAACTTCTTAAGGATATCAGTCAAGCTGCAAAACCAACAACCAACCTCTCTACGTCCCCCTCTTCAGTCTCCCCTTCCCCAAAAAACGTGTATCCACCTCCTACTTCCTCAAGCTGGTCATCACCTTCTATAGCATGACCACAGCATTAGGGCTGAAAAATATAAAAGAATAAAAGAATATTATATATATACATACATACACACACACACACACACACACACATACACACATATATATATATATTATATATAATATATATATATATATACATATATATATATATATATAATATATTATATATATATATATATTATATATATAATATATATATATATATATATATATATATATATATATATATATATATATATATATATATATATATATATATATATATATATATATATTATATATATATATTATATATACATACACACACGCACACACACAAACATATATATATATACGAAATATACACATATTCGTTGACTTATATGGGAGTCGAATTAAAGAGAACTGCGCAATACATGTTGTAGAGGATACAGTGGTTTTATTGAAACAGAAACTGAGAGTTTGTTTCACGATTCGGGTTTCACGCCACAGCAATCTTCAGACGAGAACTCTTACACCTCGGTATTGGTGGTGTATTTGTGTCCTTGTGTGTGTGTGCATGTGTGTGTGTGCGCACGCGTGTGTGTATGTGTGTGTGCGTATTTATGCTTGTGTTGTTCATTTGTTAGTTTTTCGGGTGTATTGACCTGGTCGTGTTCGTATTTCTTGCGATTGTATGCGGAGGTGTCTGTAAGATCAAGAAGTTTGCTTCGCAGCACGTGGTTTCAGGTTCACTCATACCACATGACTCGTTGGACAAGTGTCTTCTACTTCAGCCCCAGGCCGACCAATATCTTGTGAATGAATTAGCTGGCTAGAAACTGTTTGGAAGTCGTCGTAAATATACCTGTATGTCCGTGTCTTTGTGGTTGTTTCATACCTTTAACGACCTGTGGTCATTTGCTTACGTCTCAGTGACTTTGCGGTTCGGAAAAAGAGTCGATAGAATAAGTGCCAGACTTGTAAAGAATAATTACTAGAGTCGATTTTCCCGATTAAACTCTCTAGGGTGGAGACCCCAAAACGGCGCGATCCAACAACTGAAACATCTAAAAGAATAATCACACACACACACACACACACACACACACACACACACACACACACACACACACACACACACACACACATATATATATATATATATATATATATATATATATATATATATATATATAAAAAGGCGGCGAGCTGGCTGAAACGTTAGCGCGCCGGGCGAAATACTTAGCGGTATTTCGTCTGTCGTTACGTTGTGAGTTCAAATTCCGCCGAGGTCGACTTTGCCTTTCATCCTTTCGGGGTCGATAAATTAAGTACCAATTACTCACTGGGGTCGATGTAATCGACTTAATCCCTTTGTCTGTCCTTGTTTGTCCCCTCTATGTTTAGCCTCTTGTGGATAGTAAAGAAATATATATATATATATATACACTCATACGTACATTCGTACATATATACATACATATATATATACATACATATATACATGCATACATATATGTCTGCCTCGGTGTGCTAGTGCCTTTGCGTATGTGTGTGTGTGTGTGTGTGTGTGAGTGTGCGTGAGTGTGTGTGTGTATGTGTGTGTGTGTGTGTGTGTGTGTACGCACGCACACTCGTATACATAGTAGAATTATTGGCGTTTTGATTATAAACGCTCCAGAATCTTTCTTGATGAAAGCATATTCATTTAAAAATAACAGTACTGGATTTCAGTTGGAAACTTATCTTTTGTGTACGAAATTAAATCATTTCCCAGTAAAGTTATTTATTGCAAAACAATTTCAAAACAGTTCTGTGCCTAAAACACTATATATAAATATTGATATTATATTTTGTAATTTAAGTGCATGAATGAAATTCAAGTATATTGAAAAAGAACACATAATCAAGTAGATAGAATTTTATTTCACTTGATACAATTATTGAACATAGTATATCTGTTAGTCATGAAATTCATTAAGTTCTAAGATAATTTTTTAAAATGTGTTGAAACTTCAGTGTTGGGAGGCAAACAAGCCATGGGAATTAAATAATTCTTAAAATGTTAAGAATTTAAAGTGAAATATATATCCAGATATTAGAACTGTATTACATGCAGAAATAAAGAAATGTATTAAGAGTTTCAATGAATTCTAGTTTATATCATTATAGACATGTACTGATCACAACCTTGGGAGTGCTACACATTTTTATATCACCACTTTAGGACATACAGAGTCTTAGTCTTACCAACAAGGGTATAAATCAGTGGTTCTTAACCGGGCTCCATAAGGTTCTTAGGAGTCCATATAAGAATTTGTTGATAAAACTTATCAGCAATAAATTGGTTATAGTTCCACAATGCATAAAATATATTAACACATTTTTTATACAACGCCTAATAATATTTGATTATATAAAATATAATTTTTTAAACATCCAATGGCTAGGTGGGTACACCTGAGTAAAATAGTGATTAAAGGAGTCCAAAGATAAAAAAAATGGTCAGGAAACACTGGTGTAAATAGATTCCTGATACCTACAACTCTTAAGCAGCCTACATTAAATTTGACAATTAACAACGAAGTAATTTGTAAAGAAACAGTTCAGTTACTACCAATCTCCCCCTCTTGGATTTATTGATTGACCTAATTAGGCTAAATTGAGTGCATCTGTTGGAATGAATGGAATTCTGGCTATAATTGCTCCCTCTTCTTTGGCACACCCAATGAGATATAGTATACTCAATGACATGTGACATGTAGTATGCTCAATGACATGTAGTACAAACTTCTTATCCTTATCCATTAGACATTGCATAACTACGACTGATCTAATTTACGTAATGATATTATTGGCAAAATGCTTAGCGGCGTTTCGTCCGTCTTTATGTTCTGAGTTCAAATTCCACCTAAGTCGACCTTGCCTTTCATCTTTCTAGGGTTGATGAAATAAGTACCAATTGTGTACTGGGGTCGATATAGTCGACTTAGATCCTCCCTCGAAATTGCTGGCCTTGTACCAAAATTTGAAACCAATATTATTGGCCAAATGCTTTGCGGCGTTTCGTCTGTCTTTATGTTTTGAGTTCAAATTCCACCTTAGTCGACCTTGCCTTTCCTACTTTTGGTGTCAATTGAATTAGTACCAGTTGAGTACTGGAGTCGATATAATCGACTTACCCCTCTCTTGAAGTTGCTGGCCTTGTGCCGAAATTTGAAACCAATATTATTGGCTGCCTTTCTTTTTCAGTGGACGTCTGTTTAGTGACGTATATGGCTGCTGTATCTGAACCTGGTTTTAAATGTCTTAATCAAAATATAGCGATAGAAGTTTAGATTATTTGCCAACTGCTGCTCTTAAGCAGGCCAATAGAAAAATTTTGCCATTAACAATAAATAGATTCAACAATCATAACAGATATTCTTAGATTGCTTGGAAATTATATTTTTTATCATTATTTTTCTTATTTAGTTTCCTTTGTAGTTTGTAATATCTGTATATTACGAGAGTGTATAATCTCCTAAGTTTCTCTCTTGCAGTTTAATACCACAAAACACATCTATGTACTGCCTACCTTTAAGCTCTCTTAAAAACTATCCCTGTTTTTGCTTCGTCATTTTTCAGTGACATATACACTGCATTTTCGATTACTTCTTGATTAGCTGTCTTTTTTTTATTTCTATGAAGTACTTCACTGCTTTTATGCTTTAAAATGTCTGTTACTAGAGTTGGTAACTGTTTTGTTTAATCGTCACTCATTCCTACATTTACTACATAGAGTATCATTCACGAGACAAATGAACTTGTGTGAGTTCAAGTCCAAGGTGACTACACTTGCTGCATACATGGATATGCTTTGTGATATTGAACTACAACCGAAGTTCCTTTTTTTATTAATTAACCAGCGATATTCTTACATTTTAAGAATATTTCTTGTGTCTTAGTCCAGAAGATCACATTTTCAGTATGTTTTGAAATTTCATCATTTGCACATGCAACATCAGATGATTATAAAGTAAAGTATGTGTAGATCATTATTTTAAAGTAATTTTATTTTATTTACCAGCCGAATACTTTTACTGTTGTTTAATTCTCCTTCGAACTGTTTTTGTAAGAAATAACTTACGTTCATTTTCAGAACGGTGTACCAATATGAAATGAATAAAGGGTAGTACTTATGATTTATGCAAAATAAAAGTTATTGATATTAACTATTTCATGTTCCTTTTGTCCCCTGTAATCTAACCTTGTTCCCCGATTAAAGAATTTCATTTCTTAGTGACATAAAGCTCTGAATTTTAAACTGCTCAATCTAGCCTAATTCTGGTTTGTCATAGCAATTTCCTGTCACAAAAGATATAATTTAAAACCCAGTATAAGTGCAGCAGCTGCGCTATGCTAAATTTCCAGTGGATAAACGCTGTCTTACATCATGAAGACACATAGCTCTAATGGGCTAAAATATTGTTTGTGTGAATTTATGTTAAGCATGTATAACCAAGGCTATGATGAGGCAAGTAGTTAACCAGGCAATCTGAAGCTTACCACATACGTAATACAGCTACCTGTGTGAATTTAACTTATTTTAAGTCGGCGTACATGTGAGGCGAATTAAACGATTTTATTGATCTCTTTAGTGAGTGTTAAATATCCGAAATCATCCCTAAGACTACTGTACAACAAGTTCAATGCTTTGCGGCATTTGTTTCCTTTCTTTACATTCCGTGTTCAAATCCTACAAAGGTCAACTTTACCTTTCATCCCTCTGGAGTCAATAAAATAAATTACTAGTCAAAAACTGGGGTACTGTGATATCAACTAACAGCTCCTTTCCTTCCAAAATTTCAGGTCTTGTATCTATGCTAGAAACAATTGTTTTAGGGCGAACAATGATGAATTGAAATTCATTGTTTACAGAAAAATATATTATTTTTATAGATATGCATAAAATATGAAATAATGTATATTAATAACGCAAACTGAATATATCTTCTAATGAAAGAACAAATATTTATCCCACACTTTTATGAGATAGAGGCAATTATTTTCGTTATCAAAGGCAATGAGAACTGAATAGTTTTCTCAGAGTAAAGAATGTAAAATAAATGTGTCACTCAACTTTCTTAAAAATGTTTATTATATTTATATCAATATTTCATTGACTTCGTTATAAAAAGTAGGTTTTAATTTCCACAATCCCTCCAAGCTACATTAACGCAGCAGTGAAGGAGTTTCTCGACCTGATAATAAATAGCAGCCTGCTTCAAATCATAGCCAACTGCCTTTAAAAAAAGCATATTAGACTATGTAGTTCATTGTTCAATAGATCTAAAATGAAAACAGGATGGTCATTGCTGGAATTCCTTTGATCAAATATATGCTCTATAAAGGACAACTGAGAGCTAAACTACAATAATTAGGTGACTGATAAACTGCTTTTTTAATACGAAGCATGACACGTACAAGGAAATCTGTTTTCTGTTGTAACGAAAGAACGAACATACTGCTAACCCCATCTTGAATAATTTAAATGGTTACAAGAGTATGAATCATGCACCATAAATTTATTTGAATACTGGGCTTGGATTTTCATATTTCATATTAACAGTGACGGCTAAATTGTTGAAATTGAGCAACTAGTTCTAAAATTTACAAGTCCTCAGCTCAACAATCTAAAATTATCCTCTGTTATTATATCTCTACTCATAACCGATATTGTATTGCTATTCTAGTTATTAATTCTAGCCGTCAATCTTCTACCATTGTGCAAATTTCATTTACACTCGTTAGTTTTTTATTCACATTTCTGCAAGGAACGCTTTGCTTCTTAACTTCAGCAGGTTATTGACAAATGAAACCAGTCGGTAATAGCGTCATTCGAAGCTGACGAAAGTCCTGTTGCTTAGTTAAGGGACTAATGTTCAACGTAAATTAAGTACGTGCTTATTAAACATAGATTTCACACAGTATTAGTATTTATTTAAAATCCACGTTATACTGTTTTGTAGTGTTTATAAATATACGTGTGTCTATTAGTTTGAATGAAGCATTAAATTAACAGATATACTATTTGGCCAAGCAGATAACGTGGTAAAAGTCTCCCCATAGGGTACGAGTTCAAAGCGACTGCGACTGTCTCGTTCTGTTTTGAGACATGATACTTAATGCCCACAACCCAAAGCTGGGTGGCATTCACTCAGTAGGTGTAAGACAGCTATCTAGGGTGCAAAGAATGCCTTCACACGGCACTCAAAATTTCTCGTTTCCTAAACAGCAGCTGATCTTTCTGTTTCCTTTCAAAAAGACCTCCACCAACTTTGCAGAGATCACTTTTACTTTTCCGAACAAAGATAACTGTAAGAATGTAGAAAAGGGTTTGCATGTGCCTCTAGTGCTTAGAGGTGGCGAGATGGGTAGGTCGGAGGTGATTCATGTATAAGCGTCCACCCTTGCTGCGTACAATTCCACACAACACATTCTTGGAACAAACCCCTCCAAATCTATTCCCTTCCACTCCAATAGGTTCCCACTCCTACTTACAAACACGCCAAGTGCGAAAATATCTTCAGCTGCTTTTAACAAATAAGCATCTCTTTCATTACACTTAAGTAATGTGTCCCAGAACTAGCTTCTATACTGACCAAACTCTAATCTCCCACTTTCTAGGGGGATATTCCCTGACATTTGGAAGCACGCTTCAGTATGTTCAATTCCAAAGAAAGGCAACTCCCTCCAACTCTGCTAACTATCGCGCCATTGTTCTCCCCTCTAGTATGTCAAAGGTAATGGACACAATTATTAACCATGACGTTCACCATCATCTTGAATATTTTTCTCTCCAATGATTGCTAATAAGGCTTCTTCAAAGCCTAGTCTACTGGAGACCTATTCTCTTATGTCTTCCACCAGTAAGTTGTCTCTCGCAGAAGTTCGGCGAAAGCAATGCTGTTGTTCACAACATTAGAATAAGCTTCGACTGTGTCTGAGATGTAAATCTCCTATTAAAAATTTCCTCTTAAGGCCTCCAATCATCTCTTATATCTCAGGTCGCTTCTTATCAGATCACACCACTGCAGGATGTATTGACGGAGCTCTTTCTGTCCAGTTATCAATCAACTCTTGTATTACTTTGGTTCTGTACTCGACTCTCTTTCGTACTTCCATGACCTACTTGTCACCACATTGAACGACGCCCCCTCTTATGCAGATGACATAACCCTTCTTTTCTCTTCAATCTTCCCGAAGTGTCCATCATCCATACATAAACTAGACACTATACAGCAAATATGCTTCGACTCCATAAACGGAAATCTTGAGTGTATCTCCCACTGGGGCCATGACAAACTTACCTCTTTTAATAGCTAAAGAAAAACTTAAGCATTAGTTATATCAAGAAAACACAATCGTACGATACTCTTTCTAATCATGAGCAGCACTCAGCTCGAGACCTCGAAATTACTCCAAATACTGGGCCTCAGTGTCACCAATATTCTTTCCTGGTGAAAGCACATCCTTAGCATAGTTTAATTGCACCTCAAGAAAGATTCTTCTTTTCAGGGTCAGAAAGCGTTCTGTCTCCAACAGCTGATGACGCTCTACTATGCTTAACTGAGGACAGCAACAGAATACAGCGAACGCATCTAAGAGAGGGATGCTGCTACGCCTGATATCCTGGACTCCAACCATCACTAATAGACACATTATGACCTCTAGCCTGTCTCCTCTCTCTGTCTTAAATATCTCTGTTCCTCAGAGTTGGCTGGTCCTTTACTACCACCCCGAAGGAACTTCGTACCCATTCATCTCTCGATTTCTTTGCATTCGTGGCGAGTCTAAACCTCTTTTCCCGCTATAACGACTATGCTCAGTTCTTTATTCCCAGAACATCGATTGTCTGGAATCTCCTCCTTACCCCCTTACTTCCTGAAGGTGTTGACTTACAACAATTTAAACGGAGCACCATTAGCACCAATCTCAATATTGGCGGGCCTGTAAGGGCCATGGGATCTCCCCCTTCTTTCAGTCAGCAAGTTTTAAAAAAAGGAAATAGAGCTTAGTGACGATTGAGCATTCAGTGTTCAGTTATTAGCTAATTAGAAATGTAGGTGGGGGTGTTATATTTTGTGCGATAATAAGTTACCATTACTTTTTTCTTTCAGTGCCCTAAGTGATTTAATTTTCGCATTTGTCCCTTTTCCAAGTATGGAGAGAATGACTTCATTATTATTCTTCTAATCCCTCAATTTAATCACTCAACTTATGCTCGCACTTCTTGTTTGCATAGTTATATGATAAAAATTCATAAATGAGGATTGCTAACCGAGGTTTTAATGTATTATTTGGAAAACGTTACAATGCTTAGAGAGGAGAATGTCAGACTAACCTACTTAACGTTAATGAGGCTGTTTTAATTTAAAAAATTAGGCTGTTCCAATAAAATAACGTAGTTATTTTTGGTTTGTTTTTTGTGTTTTTAATTACCAAAGTGGTGTCTAATGATTCACGCGATTGGGATGAAATGGCATCGTAACGTATTTGAAAGTATACTTATATCTAAAACACTTTGCACATCTGTTTTACTTGGTGCTAATCTTTCATCTCTCTAATCACCAGGATTTTGCTTTTTTGAAAATCTCTATTCTATATATAATCTCATAGTCGTTGCACTCCCGAACTTTCTTGTGCATCCTCTTAAGGTTAGTAATCATCGTCTCTTCTTTCAACTAATTGTCATCTTTTCACTGTTATTGTTCCCCACTTCAAGAAGGGCTACTACATTTGTAGCTTCTTTTTTCAAATGTCTATATTGTGGAGCTCCCTTCCTTACCAGATAAATATGATCTTAATTCTTTTAAATTTTGCACTGATTATTTTAAGATCCTTAAGACATTTTTCTTTATTCTTTTTTCTATTTACTTTTTTGACTTCCAGTTCACTAAGTGGTTTGCCTGAGAGCTTTTTTTCTGTTGAGTGTAGCTGCTTTATTGGGAGTGAATTCCAATAAATAAAGTCAGAGAGACAAAAAATTTGTATTTGAGGAGTAGAGCTTTTGTATATGAATTCCATAGTTTTTTTAAATGACTCAACTAATCTTATTCCCAAATTTCAGATATTTTAAAGTACTTTATCATGGACAATTTTTAATTTCAATTACGCAGTGCACAAGATTCCTTAGCAATGTCAACTGGAACAAATGAAAAGTGTTACCAAAACGAATCTTATGGGTTTATTGAATATCATCTCTGTTGAGAAACCCTATTTATGTAATACTACACATTTGAATGAAGCTTTATGGACAACAAGACCTCATTAAAAAGGAAGCATACAAATAAAGCTAATAAAATTGTTTTCTATGTTAAAATGGAAGCTAGATTTGAGCAGCCATGAAAATTATTCATACGTTTTATAAAGAAAAAGTAAAAGATAGTAAATTAGATGAATATACTGGATCAATTGCAATTTCAAAAATTGTTGTAAAATATGACTGCTGTTAAACAAATACTTAGGTCATGAAGCCCATGTCATATTACTTTTGATGTAATACCTGATCATCTTTCAGGTACCTTAAAAGTTTTACTAGTATTCATTTCGAAGCAAATTCATGGTATATCTATGAATATCTAACAATATGTAGTTAAAAGATTCAAAATAAAGATTAATTTCTCAATTTAGGGTGATGATTCTACAGTTGTCAATAACAAGGCACATCTTATGGCATATGTACATATTTTAACGTTGACAGTAAACCGTACGATGATATATCATTTGTAAAATAACTAGAAACTGTTTATTACTAAGGAATATATTTTTATTACTTCAAGATTCTAGGCTGATGAAAGTTTAGTTCCGTCAGAAAAGTTGATATCAGTTGCAGCTGATGACACTATCTCAATAGTCAGTGGACAGAAAGGCCTTGTAGCGCATTTAAAAAATCCTGGAATCCTTGTAATAGATGGTGTTGTTCATACGGGCAATTTTGCAAGAAAAAAACAATGAGTTCAGTTTACATTATTTACTTAGTATTGTTTTCAAACTTACCAATGAAATAAACTCACATAGCAAATATCATCGCTAATTCAGGAAATTTTGTTCTGATGATAATGAATAGTATGCCTTTACATACGGAAGTCAGATGAGTTCCCAAAGGAAATTGTTTTGCAAGATTTATAAGCCTTTTTGATGCCGTAGTTAACGTTCTCGACAGGAAATAGGAAATCATAACAATAATATATATTGTGTCTAGCCTGGATATTTGGAAAACTTTATGAGATATTTCAACTTCATTACAGTGTCAGATCGTAAAGCATCATTGAAAGTATTCAATGATAAATTAGAAATTTCTTGCCAATTTACTTTGAAACTATTTTATAGCATACTTGAGCTAGTAAAAATGTGTTTTGCCTTTAACTAAATGGATCTTGAAGCGTGTTCTGGACACATATTATCGTTAAATTCTAGCATTAATAAGAGATTCTCTTGTATATTCCTTTTGTAGTAAAAGTACGGAGGATAGATCTATTTAATTGTGATGTTGAAGGAGAAATTCAGGAAGAATGAATTGAATTATGTTGCAGTAAAACCAGGTGTTACTCACTGGTGAGTATCACTTATTAATGTGTATTGTGTTTTATTTTATGCAATGTATAAAGTAAATTTACATTTGTGTTTATTAATTTTTTTCGCATTTCACTGTTAAAAGCCTACACATTCGGTTTTTAGATTAAATTTATTGAAAAAGTAACTGTAAAAAGTATTTTATTAAAAAAGTAACTGTTTCATAGAAGATTTACTTCTCAAGGGAGAGCATCTCCTCTTCGTGGTGGTTGTAATCGTCCACGCGCTTCTTTTGTTTCCTTTTTTCCCTTGCTATCTTTTCTTTTTTGGCGTGACAGTGTGGTAAGAAGCTTGTTTTCCAACTACATGGTTCCGGGTTAGATCTCATTACGTAGCACCTTGGGTAAATGTTTTCTACTATAGCCTCGGACCGACTAAGGCCGTGCGAGTGGATTTGGTGGAAGGAAACTGAAAAAAACCCATAGTATATATATATATATATATATGTGTGTGTGTGTGTGTGTGTGTGTGTGTCTTTGAGTCTCTGTTTGTTCCCCACCACTGCTTGGTGTTGGTGTGTTTACGTCTCCGTAACTTAGCTGCTCTGCAAAAAGGATTGATAGAATAAGTATCAGATTTTTAAAATAATTACTGGGATCGATTTATTCAATTAAAAAATTCTTTAAGGCGTTGCCCCAGCATGGCCGCCGTCTGATGACTGAAACAAGTAAAAGATCAAAGATAAATCTATCAGTTTGTTCCACATTATTATTAGCGAATGGGGCAGAACTGCTGTGTGGGAAGGTTTCTTAGTCATTTACTTTTTGCTTTCGTTGTTGCTGTGGATAATTCTCCCTGTCTCTGCTGGTTGAGGCTGAGAGGTGAAGCTCTTGGATTTGGTGATGAGCATAGGATGATGTTTTGGACGACTCTAGTATTGTAACGGCGTCACTTTATGCAGAAATCTCTTCGGTTTGTTGCATTGTGGGTATCTTTTATTTGTTTTATGCTTGCTGGCCAGAAAGCCCTAAAATAGGTTTTACTGCCACATATACTGCAGATGGACTTTCTGCCTTCGATGCTGAGTTTTAAAGTCCTCCCCTTTGAACCATTTCTACAAGACAAAATTCTAGTACCGTTTAATCGTCTTGCTGGATCATTAGGACTTGTATGTCCATGGTGAATTCATCCAGCAATATATCGTCGAAAAATATGTCGGCACAATATAGGTAGGTATCACCTACCTGTAATGGGAAGTTCGATTGCAGAGTTCGATATTGTCAGTGATGTCTCTGACAGTCACCCTTTGTGTCCGTCCTTCTCATGATTTAGCTCTTGGCTTTAGCAAAAAATACGGACATTACCATTCTCCTCTCGTATACTTTTGCAATATATTATGGAAGGCTGGTGTCCTTCATGTGAACAAAATGCTCCTAGTTTTAATCTTTCATTATCTAATTTCTTCCTGTTTCGAAAGTTCGCTTGCTAGTGATGGGCAATGACTGGTGTTCAGTACAGTTTCGTTAGACTAAGTACGTGCTCGTCTGCTGTTGTTGTTGGCGTGTTGTTTATAATGCTACGTTTTTCTGTTAAAATGCCATTATTTTCACGATCTTCCTTTTCTTTAGTGCTGTGGGTTCATTAATATTTTACCACATATTTTACTTTTTATATTAAATAGCTGCTTGCTTTGCTTGCTGTAATTTCTTCTGGACGCGGTTCACGTATAACGAGAAACCATTTGTGACTTATCGTTATAAAATTAAAATAGAAATATAAAAAAAAGGACAACAAATAAACTGAGGTTCTTGTCTGGCCCAGATACAGGGCAGACACTCTCACATGTTTTATAGTAGTCCTTGTATGAAATAACAAAAAAAGAAAAAAAAATCCTTCTGTTACACCTGAAAACTTGTAGGATTTTTAGAACAAAATTTTTAATGTCTGTAGGAAGCCAGCAGAAAAATAATGATAGCAGTAATAATGATAGTAATAGTAGCAATAATAATAGTAGTAGTAGTAATAATAATAATATAATAATAATAATAATAATAATAATAATAATAATAATAATGGTAATAATCTTTTCTACAATAGGCACAAGGCCTCCTTTCTACTAAAGGCATAACGGTTGAAATTTTAGGGGAGGCGACTGGCCAATTACATCGACTCCAGTGTCTCACTGGTACTTAATTTATCGACCCCGAAAAGATGTAAGGCAAAAATCGACCTCGTCGGAATTTGAACTCAGAACGTTGCGAGGGGCGACGTACCGCTAAACATTTCACCCGGCGTGCTAACGATTTTGCCTGCTAGCCACCTTAATATTATTAATAATAATAATAATAATAACATCGAAAAATACCTTAGGAATGAGAATCCAGGTTCGAAATTTCCCCCAAACACCTGATGAAGGCTGGAGGGTATATCAACCGAATCGTTGTGTTAACAAGATGAGGGCAAATATCAATCAAATGTAAATAATGTAAATAATGTATATATATATATATATATATATATATTTCTTTACTACCCACAAGGGGCTAAACATAGAGGGGACAAACAAGGACAGACAAAGGGATTAAGTCGATTACATCGACCCAGTGCGAAACTGGTACTTTATTTATCGACCCCGACAGGATGAAAAGCAAAGTCGACCTCAGTAGAATTTGAACTCAGAACATAAAGACAGACGAAATACCGCTAAGCAATTCGCCCGGCGCGCTAACGTTTCTGCCAACTCGCCTATATATATATAGGTATGCATGTATATATATGTGTGTGTGTGTGTGTGTATATATGTGTGTATGTATGCATGAGTATATGTATGAATGGATGTACAAATAAAGTCGATGATTCATTCGTAGTTACTCTAAATTTCACGAGGCACACTCATTCTATCATAAATTAGCTAGCCAGCTAGAGAGAAAGAGAGAGAGAGAGAGAGGGGGGAGAGGGAGCGAGAGAAGAGTTGGAGAGAGAGAGAGAGAGTGAGAAGTGTTGGAGAGAGAGAGAGAGGGGGAGATCATCCGCTTTATACAATTACAAGCATTTTGAACGTATATGCATGATGATGATGATGATGATAATAATAATAATAATAAAAATGATACACCGTGGTTGTTATTGCTATAATTATTATTATTATTATTGTTGTTGTTGTTGTTATTATTATTATTATTATTATTATTATTATTATTATTATTATTTGATAACAATGTAAGTAATGAGAAGAAGCCTGTCATTAAAGCTAAAGGTATACTATTTAAACGAAAGCAATCCAGTCAATTTATAATACATAATGGGAAATATACGTGAGGTAAAAATAGGTCGTTTGAAAAAATTAAATGACAGTTGAGAAATCTGAGTCTTTATAGCTGGTTTTCTTTAATTTTATTGGAGCAGTCTGCCGGGTATTAGGTCATGGAGAGAACTTCTATGTGGCTTGAGAAGTCACCATAGTAACATGAAATATCGATAAAAAAAATATATATATATATTTGCTTTTAAAAAAGTAAGAGGAAGATGAAGTATTTGAAGTAAACACAAAATTTGTTGGTTTGTTTATGATACGAGTATGTGTAAGCTGTTTGGTACAATGTACATACATACATACATACATACATACATACATACATACATACATACATACATACATACATACATACATACATACATACATACATACATACAGACATACATACACACACACATACATACTTATATGTATGTTTATACACACATATATATCCACATGTCTAATCTATTATATAAAATCCGTTCTGTCTGTGTAGAAACTAAATTTTTACAAACTCGACTGGGTGTCGGTCCTCAGAGAGCCCTTAAAACCAAATTGGCGAAAGAAGAAAAAAAAAAGGCTCCATCCGATTGCGCTCAAATTTTATATGTAGATACCGACGGTATCAGAGCGTGTATAAGACTTGAAAAAATTACAAAAATCGATTCCAGGTGAGAATGCAATCGATAAAGTAGTGGGAACGTGCATTTGTATGGGCAAGTACATCATCTGTTACGATCGATACTACGCGTACGCGAGAAAAATGCACGTGTTATTTGCGCAAAAAAGCCGGCTGGCTTGAAATAATGCCACAAAATGGGACGGTCGGACAAGTTGTTTTGAGAAAATTTGGTTTAAATTTTTGACAACTCAGCACTGTCCATTGGACGGGGGGCGTTTTGATCGTTATATATATTTGCACATATAAATACACATAAATATATAGACGCAAGCGTAGCTGTGTAGTAATACGTTTGTTTCCCAACCACATGGTTCCGCGTTCAGTCCCACTCTGGGCTGGCAAAGCCTTGTGAGTGGGTTTAGTTGACGGAATCTGAAGAGGCTGAGAGACCGATAGAATATCTCTTACTCTTTACTCTTTTACTTGTTTCAGTCATTTGACTGCGGCCATGCTGGAGCACCGCCTTTTAGTCGAGCAAATCGACCCCAGGACTTATTCTTTGTAAGCCCAGTACTTATTCTATCGGTCTCTTTTGCCGAACTGCTAGTTGTCGGGGACATAAACACACCAGCATCGGCTGTCAAGCAATGCTGGGGGGACAAACACAGACATACAAACACACAGACGCATATATATATATATACATATATACGACGGGCTTCTTTCAGTTTCCGTCTACCAGATCCACTCACAAGGCTTTGGTCGGCCCGAGGCTATAGTAGAAGACACTTGCCCAAGGTGCTACGCAGTGGGACTGAACCTGGAACCATGTGGTTGGTTAGCAAGCTACTTACCACACAGCCACTCCTGCGCCTATCGGGTATATAGGAAAAAGTAAATACTGGGATCGAAGTCTAATGATTGAAACAGATGCATAGGTAGAACAACATAATGTTTTAAGTGTGGCACAAAAGATAGAGCAACCGCTAATATAATTACAAACGAGATTGGCCCAAAGCCATGTACATTCATACACAAGGCCACTACGAGGTATGTTACAGTTCAACAACAGGGGCAAAATGTCATACTTGTGAGATCTTTTTGCATACAAGCAATACGCAAAACACTTATGTATTTGTTGACATAAAGGATGCGGAGATACACATACCAAAGTATGCGTTTCGTACAGACAGACAAGAAAGAAGTCATGTGGAGTTGCTATTTACATCCGTTAAAATGTCACATTCTGCTGTCAGATTCGAACTCAGTCTCCGACACACTCATTTTACTTTTAAAGCAACTCGATGTGGTAATACAGACATCATATCACTAACTTGACATCTCACTTTATGACGGTAAAATTTGAAGTAAGCCTTAGAATGATAAAATAGATCAACGCATTAATGTACGTCTGTTGGGCACCTTAACTCTTCCACCATCAAATGGGCCGAAGGTAGCATAATCTCAAGAAGATCAGGCCATTAGAATGATGATTATGTACATGACCAAGAGCAACATCTTAAAGCTCTACTTCATAAATAACATGGACCTCGTCTACTATGTGAAGGTGACGCCAACAATTTTCTCAGACCACAACATAATATAACTAACAATGCATGGTTTTAAGCATGTATATCACATAAGAAGTATCGGAACCTTATCCACAGAGATCCCTTGAAACCAAATTGGCGAAAAAAAAAGCCGCTCCGTGCAAGGCAAGAACAGGAAACTCAAAGAATTTGTGTCAGTAATTTAAGCCATATGTATTAAATTTGTCCCATAGAAGAGAGGCAATACACACAAAACCGTTATTCCTCGAGACAGGTGGGTCTTTGTGAGACGAAGAATAAAGATTTCAAATCGCTTGAGTAAATAAGATAATAACAGCGAAAATTCCCACCTCTAAAAGCACTTTTGGAGATTGAAATTAAAGTCAGACTCTTTCAATAATAATAAACAGAAAAGGAACCAGGGCAGTCGAAAATATAAAAACAAACACTTAGGCCTAATACAGATTTGTAAAAGAAGCAACTGTTTGAAGAAAATTGCACAATGACAGCAAACTTCATAAGGATAATTAAAATTCTAACTAAACGATTCCAAAGTGCCTCATTGGGAAATATGCAAATAAGTTAGCCTGATGAGTTCTTCGACACCACAGATTCTCACAGCCAACGATCGACATACATACATACATGCATGCATATATACGCACACACACACACATACATACATACATACATACATACATACATTACATACATACATACATACATACATACACATATACATGCACACATATACATGCACACATATATACATATGTATTTACATTCATACATGCGTATATAGATATACACACATATATGTACGTGTGTATAAATGTATATATGAGTACATATGTACATGTATGATTATATATCTATACGTATCTATATATGTTGATGTATGTATATGCATACATTCATAATTATAAATATATATGTATGTGTAGTGTGATGCGTGTGTGTAGGGTATGTGTGTGTGTGTGTTGGTGCGTCCGTGTTTGCGTGTGTGGCCTAGTGGTTTCGCTGTTGGACCACAATCGTAATGTTGTAAGTTCGATACCTGGGCTGGGTGGCACATCATGTCACATTGCTTCACTCAAAATCAGTTGATAACATGTACCAGCCAAGTGCTGATGCGTCCCTTTCTTCTTCCAGCTGTCAGATCCTAGATGTTTTGGTGGATCAAAAGTGGAAGAGCTGAGAATGTGTCTGTGCCAGTTCGTGACTACGTTAGCACCGAAAACAATTAACGAAAGCACACTGCACGCTACCAGATAATAATAGCTTACGAGTAACGGCTACGGTTTATACATACATAGTAAGCACTTAAATATCTAGTGCTGAAAACCAGGGGAGCAATTAATTAATTTTATGTCAATTAAAATTACGCAATAATGAAAACAATTTTCGAAAAGACTAATTCTTGATAAAAACAATGAAAGCAACACTAAAAGTTTGATCGTGGAAAATTAATTGAATATGGAATGCAGTGGCTGTAAGGATCTGTGTTTTAACAGTACCATGATAACTTCTGCCATATTAGTTTCGAATTTTAGCTCAAGGCCAGCAGTGTGGGGGAATGAGTAAATTGATTAAATCGACCACATGGTTCCGCGTTCAATCCCACCCTGGGTTGGCAAAGCCTTGTGAGTGGGTTTGGTTGACGGAATCTGAAAGGGGCTGAGAGACCGATAGAATATCAGGTATATAGGAAAAAAATAAATCCTGGGATCTAAGTCTAATGACTGAACAACATAATGTTTTAAGTGTGGCACAAAAGATAGAACAACAACTAATATAATTACAAACGAGATTGATCCAAAGATATGTAAGTGCATGTGTATATATATATATATATATTATATATATATATATATATATATATATATATATATATATATATATAATATATATATATATATATATATAATATATATATATATATATATATATATATTATATATATATATATATATAATATATATATATATATATATATATAGATATATATATATATATATATATATATAATATATATATATATGTATGTATACAATTATACTTAAGTTTAATTGTATCCTATAAAATTATGTATCTTTACATATGTATTTTACCTAAAATATTTTTTTATATGCATTTTCCCTTTTACCAACCCACTGTTTGCGACGTTTAACATTTCGATAGAAAATCCATTTTTCGTCACAAGTCTATCAAAAAAGGGTGAAATGAGTTTGCGAGAATGGAGAGAAGAGCAGATGTCAACTCGGGATTTGCAGTTGCTTTCGGGCAATACATGAGGCACCTATTTTCCAAGTTTAGGAATCTTTCCACGTTGTTGAAGATGACGATGAACTGTTGTATGGTTTGAAGTAAGCTTTATTGCCAATTCTTCAACTGATAATGACGGATTTTCTTCAAGTAATGCCTCAAGGAGCTTATCATCAAACTCAACTGCACGTCCTTTTCGATAGTCATCTTCAATTTTGCAAACGATCTCCTGCAAGTTCTTTCAGTCAAGCACTTTCCCATAAACTGAGTGTATGTTTCGAGTCACTTCGGCTGCAGAGTTATCTTTATTGTACTCATAAAGAATTATATGTGCCTTAAATGCTCCTTGGATACTTCCATGTTGAAAGGGTTTTAATCAAAGCAATTTTAGGGTGTCCACGAAGTCTGGGTACATGGAATAAAATCATAACATAAACAAATAAATATAAGAAATAATAATTTTCCTTTTTTACTTTTGTTTAAATTAAATAAAAAAAATACTTTACTTTTCTAAATTTATTTGTTATTTTTTCTACAGATGATCGAATGATGGCTCTGTCTAAAGAAGAAAGAATCCCAGATAGAATGAAGGATCTGTCTAAAGAAGAAAGAATCGAGTTAGTATTATTAAGTGGACGAGAGGGATGGTCTTATCGCAAAATTGCGGAAGAATTTAATCTTCGACACCCTTAAAGGCAACCTATTTATTTTACTGCCGTCGGGAAATTGATCAAGAAATTTAAAGAAACAGGCAGTGTTTTGGATAAACCCCGTTCCGGGCGACCAAAGACTTCATGATGAAACGAAAGAGGCTGTCATGGCTACATTTTCTGCTAGCCCAAAGAAATCACTTCGTCGGACATCCACGGTGTTAGGTGTTCCAAAACCAACCATCCACAAAATGCTGGTTGAGGAAAAGTTTCATCGATACAACCTACAGATATTGCATCACTTAAATGAAGACGACCTTGATAGACGAATGTAGACGTGCGAATGGTTTTCAGATAAATTGGATGAAAATATCAATTTTACGAAAAACTTTGTGTTGTTCAGTGACAAAGCAACGTTTTATATTAATGGTGAGGCCAACTGACAGAATCTTCTATACTGGTCTCGAGGTAATCCACATTGGATGGATACATCCAAACAGCAAGGCAGCAAAAAGGTGATAGTGTGGTGTAGTTTGTGGAAAGCTCATGTTCTAGGACCCTTCTTCATTGAATATGTAACGGATGAGACTTATGTAAACATATTGAGAAACAAATTAATATCTCAAATTGAGCGCCTAGGCGAGGGCCTTCCGAATTAGTTTCAGCAGGATAGGGCCCCTACCCATTTTGCCACAACAGTTAGAGATTGGCTTAATGACATTTTTCCTCACTGGATTGGAAGAAGGAGTCATATGGAATGGTCCCCTCGTTCACCAGACCTTTCTCCCCTTGATTTCTTTTTCTGGGGTATGTTGAAAGAGAAAGTTTACTCAATGAAAATTACAGATTTAAAACACATGAGAGAACGCATTACCAGTCAATGTGCTGAAATCGATGGCAATGTAGACTTATTTAATCAAGTTCACCTGAATTTTGCAAGGCGCATCAAGTTATGCATTGAAAATGATGGAAATCACTTTGAAAATATTATTTATTAACATTATAATTAAATAAAATTGTTTTGTTTTAAAAGTATGTGTTAATCCCCATGTACGCAGACTTTGTGGACACCCTCTATTATTTTGTAAAACAATATTGAATTAGTTTAAACGTACACAAATGCATAAAAATAATTTTTAATTGAATTAGACGATTGAAAATACTATTAAATTTCATTCAAATCTAAAAGAGGTAAAATTGGACAGAACAGATTGGATGACTTGATATATATAATATATGATATTCTAGTAGGTTTCAAGTTTATAACACCTTGATATCTCATGTTATCTCATTTTATATTCCCAAAACGTTTATTTTCTATTCTGGTTTTTATATATTTCTATACATTATATTTGTATCTATAATTTATTTTAAGCCGAAACATAATACGATCCTTGTACGAACGAAAGAACAAGAATGTCCTCTGGAACTTTTATCTTCTACCGGTGTTAATAATCGATGGTGACATGTGCGATGATTTTGCGATTATCTTGTATTTTACAGAGAAATTGGAAGCCCGAATGTAAGCCACCACTTTATGCATAATTCAATATTTATAGTTCTCTAGTTCTAACTGAAATTCTGTCCTCAATAATTATAGATCACTATTTCTAAATGTAATTCTTTTTCTTCTCGTTCAGCTTATAACTATAAGACTCATTCTTGCCTGTCTCTTGAAAAGCATTTTTTCTTCAGCGTTCACCACTTCACCTCGTTAGGGTTAAACAGCTCTTACCGAATGTTTTCACTGTCCTGTTTTAGTTAGCTGCTTTGACGTTCCACGTATCTCAAATTTTATTTAATTTGCTTTGGGGGAGCAATTGCTTTGACGAAGACGCATCTTGTTGCAATGCGGTGTAGGTAAATCTGTCAACAATTGAGGAAGGGTTGTTTTTTTATGCTGCCTTCACGCTACAGTTCTCTATTTATAAGGGAAATTCTTTCTTTCCTCTCCTTCATAAAAAAACCCAACCAAACCCAACCAAACCCAACCCCACCCCTACGTCATCCAGAGCGAGCTCTGGTCGCCGTAGCGTCGACTGTGGGAGTCGGTAGCCGTGTACAGTCGCCTCTACGTCGTCCAGAGCGAGCCCTGGTCGCCGTAGCGTCGACTGTGGGTCGGTAGCTGTGTACAGCCAATTGTGATTTTGGTAGTTTGTGTGAAGTTGGGAAAGACTTTGTTTTTGAGGTCATCTACAGAATTAACAACAGAGGCATCTTGCCTTCACCAAGTGTCAAAATGTCCTGTGCAAACTTTGTGGACATTTTGTCGCCGTGTAGCTGAGCTCTCATCTGAGGATTGTAACACGATGCCACAGGGTAGAGGACTTTAGGCATGCTTGGACTTCATCTGCTCTAGTGCCTTTCGGAGGGACAGGAAGAGTTTGCCTGAAATCACCTGACAACAGAAGCGTTACACCTCCCATTGGAACCTGACAGTCTCGGGTGTCTTTCAGGGCTCTATCTAATGCTTCCAAAGCTCCCTTGTGAGCCATAGTGCACTCATCCCAGACAATTAGATGACACATTTTAAGTACTTTATGCCGGTTAGAGGTGAAGTGGATGACAATATACTTCACTTGATAAGGTATATGTGGTAAATATCTGTTACCATCATCCATTCTCCCGTTGTGAGAAGTAAGTTTTATTTCCCTGTGTTGGGAATGAAATAAGAATGAGATATAAGGGACAATGATTTTGAAATTCCGGATCGTATGTAAGGCAGATTTGAAAGTGTTCCCAACAGTTATTAGTTGTAGTGGTAGAGTGTTTATGCCGAATGTGTACGTATGCATGTATATATATGTATGTATGCTTGTATATATGTACAAAATCCACTGAGAAGGCTTTTGTTGGTCTGAAGCTGAAGCTACAGCAGAAGACACATGCCAAGTCACCACACAGTGGGACTGAACCCAGGACCATGTGTTTGGAACGTAGTTTGTTACCACTCAGCTACACCTGCCCCTATGTATGTGTGTGTGTGCGTATGTGTGTATGGGTAGATATATTATGCATGTATATATGTGTATATATATGTATACATATTACATGTACATCTATATATATACATCTACACATAAAATACAAAATACAAAGTTATATCTTGATATCGCTAGTGATAACAATACTCAAAATATATAACAGACTGGAATCGTAGGCCCGTCTCTTGCAATTTCGATCAGTTGGATCTTGTCCTCCCTCTTGTATAGAAGTGTATGGTTGCAGCGAAATTCATTTTTGGACTTTCTTCTATCGAAGGCATTTTAAGAAAAATGCTTCCGTAAAGACGGTGAAAATATTGTCAATTTCCCCAATCAGGGACACAATTCAATTTTTAAGCAATAACCAAAGCCCCTTCTCCGAAAGGGGGAGGGTTACGGTTTACAATTATTTAACAAATGCAACACAACAACGTTTCCCTGACGAGGAACCAACAAACGTGATTACAATAGTCAAACAGTAATAATAATAACAAACCTTTTTAATTTATGACCCATTTATGTGAAACCACTTATTCAAGTTCAAGTCATTGATGCAATTTTATACGAATTGCTAATACACACACATAATAAGGGTGAAAAATTGAATATTAATTTGATTAATATGAATTGAAAACCAGTGGTGTAGCATACAAGACCATAGCGGATCTTTTTCTAGCAAAATGGATGACCACTGTTAATGGTTCATCCCTGTTATATAATACTTTCACTTTAATAGTTTCAGTATTAAAGTGAGTGTCTGCATTACAATAGAGAGATGTTTTTGCTTCACTTTTAACACGTAATACTGAAATAGTGGAGGAGATATGATATTGCTGTGGGGTCGCCATAGGGAAAAAGTTAAAATGTTTTTGCCGATGACACTCCCCGGACCTTAAGTAAGGCATGTGTAAAATTTGAATGAAATTGGTTGTGTAGTTCTCAAGTTTTAGGGAAACACACGGACAGACAGCCAGACAGACAGACAGACAGACACACATTCTCAGTTTTATATATATATATATATATATTATATATATATATATATAATATATATATATATATATATATATATATATATATATATATATATATATGTATGTATTGGGATGCCCAGAGATGTAGTTAGTGTGTATATGTGTGTGGGTATTGTGAGTGTATTTGCGAAATAAAATTTAGCATGTGCAACCAAACATGTGAGACAAAGTGGACAGTCAGTGCATCCAATGCCGCTCAGAGGCACATTGACAGACGGACGGAATGGAACTTCCAGCGTCTCCTAGATTCAAACGAGCCAGTATTAGTGTCGAAGTCAAAGGTTTACTAAAAACGGGGACAGCAATTCTATATCACCCAAGGAAATAAAATTGGATCCCATTATACAGGTAAACCGTTGCTTAATTTAAATCCTGTGTACACGTGGATCTATGTTATATCAAAACATGTGTAGTGTTTATTAAATAACTGTCTAATCGTACTCCTACTTGACTCTATTTCATCCACTTATATATATACATATGTATATATGTGTATGTGTATGTATATATGTATGTATGTGTATATATATATATTTATGTGTGTGTGTATATATACATATAAATATATATATACATACAAAATATATACATACATACAATATATATATATACATACACAGATACACACATACCTACGGTGACCTATATATTAAGAAATATGTATCTGAACATTGTCCGTCTTGTTAAACTACCTAGCCATTCTGACGTACATTTTCTCTTAAAATGTAGACGAGGGGAATAAGGACAAATAGATCAATGTATTTTCACCTATTTTCCCAGAAATTAACTCACTGACATCTATATACATACACGCACACACATACATACACACACACACACACACACATACACATACACGTATGTATATTGATGTTAAATTTTGGCACAAGGCCGGAAAATTTGGTGAAGGAAATACGTCGATTACATCGATCCCAGTGTTCAGCTGGTACTTATTTCATCGACCCTGATGGTATCTCTTGAAATAACAATTAGATTCTTCGTCAGGAATTACATACTGGTATGAATAATTACAACCAACAAAAATATATAAAGACCTTTCATAGCCAAGATGAGAACGAACAGATAATAAAAGAATTTTTGCTGTTCCTAATTATTCATACCAGTATGTAATTCCTGCCGAAGAATCTAGTTTTTATTTCAAGAAGAGTTTTACGTTTTTGTCTTTGGAATTAATTTAGACTCCGAAGCAATTTGTAGAATGTATATTGGTTCTGTACCAATATGGATTATGAATTAAAGATCGTCTACACTTACAATTTTTTCCTTTCCTTATACTTCAGTGGTTAGGGCAGCGGACTCACGGTCGTAGGATCGTGGTTTCGATTCCCAGACCGGGCGTTGTGAGCATTTATTGAGCGAAAACACCCGAAGCTCCACGAGGCTCCGGCAGGGGGTGGTGGCGATCCCTGCTGTACTCTTTCGCCACAACTTTCTCTCACTCTTTCTTCTGTTGGCCTGCTCGCTTAGCCAGCGGGGTGGCGTTGTCTGAAGGCTAAAACAATGCGAAGCGCATTGTGACCAGCGATGTGTAGCAACATCTGATAGCCTGGTCGGTCACGGTGATCACGGTGATATATATATATATATGTACACGTATAGGTTTCCGAATACAGTAATCCCTCGCCATATCGCGGTTTATTATTTAAGCTTACGTCGATTCCTCCATGGTGTTGTTTTGCATTTATAATAAAATAAATATATACAAATTATAAAAATGAAAAAAATATATACAGTACTGTCTCTACTTCGCGGATTTTCACCTATCGCGGGGTGTATTGGAACGTAACACGTAACGCGATAGTCGAGGGATAAGTGTAATGAAAAAAATTTTTCAACCAGATTGATAGCATTGTCTCTAGAAGTATATATTTTTTGTTGTGAAAAGATAGTTCTTCGGAAGAAAAGGCTCTCTCTCTCTCTCTCTGTATTCAACGGATGTTGGTAGAATAGTACTAAAAGTTGACGCTTTCACATTTAAAATATTTTCATCTTTTTGATTATGACTTGCTTTAGATAATAAGATAATTGAAAGCGTTTTTGTTTTCCATAGCTTCGTCAATTGTGGATCTCAACTGGGGTCCATATGACTCTTGGTGGTGGTGCTGGTGGTGGGGGGCATATAAGATTTTGTTGTTAACGTTTATGCGCGATAAGTTGGTTATATTTCTACAATACACAAAACGCTTAGAAATTTTTCTAACCAATTCTTAATAATAATTAATCATAAAAATATATTAGCAGTTTTTAGACATCGATTGGTTATGAACCCTGAGTTAAATAGGTGTCAAAGAGGTCTATAGGGAAAAACATTATTGAGAATCACTGATTTAGACTCTGCAATAAGAACTTTTCTATTAATGGAATAGGGAAATTTAATTATCATGGTTCAAATTTGGGATGAATTGTAATGGATTCTTCTGACAAAATGTTGAATTATATCTGTTTTTGAAAGGGCGTATCTCAAAACAAATAAAGTTATTAAAAAAACAGCGAGTCAATATTGGGTCTAAAAATTCTTTGAATAGAATGAGCCAACGGCTCCTTGTGGGACTGGAACCCACACTTCCTGTGAACCTAACAAGCATTCTACCATTGGATCAAATAAAACATTCGAATTTCTCAACCAATTTTAGAAACTTGCTTATCCACGAGAATTTATGTTGTTGATATCATACGAATTTATACCCTCCAATCTTATTCATCCAATGTGTTTTTAACACAATATTAACTTGCTTTTTCTTTAGCTTTATTTGCTTCGAGTTACACCATTACAAAAGATAATTATTTCACATTCTTTGGAATTTATAATTTGTATGACGTCAACTAATTGATGAATATTGTTTTCAAATTTTTGAGTAAAATTTTCTAATGGTAAAATAGAAATGCATTAATTACATCCAAAATTATAAGAGGACTATTTAAATACGTCGTGAATCCAATTAGGTTTTCATTCTCTTCATCTTTCAATTCTTTTCTTGACATATTCTCAAGAGATTGATGCATTTCGTCCGTTCAGATAGCTTAGAGTAAAAACAGTTTCTACCTTCTCTGTCGCATAACGCTGATACAACATAATGAATTTCATTAAATTCATCTGAAAAATCGGAAGGTTGCCTCCCGACTTTTGTTGGTCACAACTTTTATGTCGTTCACAACTTTTGAACCACAGATATTAAAGAACAAAGATCGTTCTTACATGCCATAGGAGTTACTTCATTAAGTTCAATTTGCCACAGATTGACTTATCTATTAACCACATTCATAACTTGCAAATCTGCATCTTGATTGCCTTTCTCGAATCTGCCTTCAAATTCGTTGTCGTTGTCATCACTGTCGTTCTAAGAATTCTTAGTTAAATTAACTTTATCATATTTTGGCTCAGTTTCTTTTGTAAAGAATATAACAAACGAAGTACATTTTCGTAACACTGTTGTTCTTAATTACCAAATTTAACAACGACATTTTCTTCATCGGTTACGACTGCAATTATAAATAAATAGTCGTATTAAGGTTTTGTTCTAAAAGTTTCATAATTTTTTGCAGGTAAACATCCATAAATTCTGATAATTCTAAATTCCAGAATTTATCAGATGTGTGTACATTTATATTAAAATTTCAGCGATCAGAATTTATTTGAGAGTTCCTCTTTCTTTTAGCTATTTCGCAACTCGCAAACATTATTTCAAGCCATTGGTGTTGAATAAACTTTGTTAAATGAAAATCATTCTTTGGCAAAACAAAACTTTTATTGTGATTGCTCTTCTAATTAAACCTTTATCTAATGGAGTCATAGAAAATCCACCAGCAGCAACTAACCTTAATGCTTTTCAACAGTTTCTTGCGAATGATTGTTGAATTACGTGAAAGACCGTTTCTTGAACTACTCTAGCATTTTAAGATGGTATTGCAATTTATAATTGCTTTTTATGTAATGCAACCGGGAATTCCCGAGAAATAGAATACAATTCCGCGAATCCTTTTTTTTTTTGTTACATTTCTTACGAATTCGGGACCCATGAATCCAAACGAAAAATGTCCAAATCTTAAATATGACACTTTGACAGAAACCGCCCCGTTTCAAACTATTACTTACTGCTAAATAGATACTCGTTATTCTTACACCTTTGTTATTTAAAACGATGAGCTGTGCCTCCCTTGTAGTGTCGCATATCTAGATGGATCGTGTCGTAAGAGAGTTAAATGAGTTAAACCGTTGACACATTGATAAGGTACGAATTGCTGCCACTTTATCTGATGGCAGTTCAAACTAGGCTCAAAGAGCATATATATGATCGTTCAACCTGCTAGAAATAGCAATCAAATTCCTCTCTCATGTATTGCTTACTATTTAGTTTCTCTATCAAATCTTTCCGTCATTTATAAAATCATACTAACAATCTGTAGGATTTTGTTTGTAAGGTTCTATTCCTGTCTGCTATTCCGGCATACTTTATTTCTGAAATCCTCGTATTTTCCTACCACCATTTCTGTATCTTCTCCCTTGTTCTATGTTGACAATGAAATGCTATCCAAACTGCCGATATTTCTTCTTTTCTTTCACTGCATAATCATATTGACCTTATACACCCCCTGATCTCTTAACCTGAACAAGAAAACAGAGTCTGCGCATTTCGTAGAACATTTCTGGCAGGAGTTAGTTTTAAAATATTTTCAGGCGCAAGCGTGGCTTAGTGGTAGGTAGCTGCCTCTCAACCACATGGTTCCGAGTTTAGTCCCACTGCTTGGTTCCTTGGGCAAGTGTCCTTTATTATAGCTTCGGGCCGACCTGGTGTGTGGATTTGGTAGATGGAAACTGAAAGAAGTACGTCGTGTACATACATACATACATACATACATACATATATATATATATATATATATATATATATATATATATGTCTGTATGTATGTATGTATGTATATCTGTGTGTGTATGTGTGTCTTTGTGTCTGTATTTGTTCCCCCATCACCGCTTGACAATTAGTATCGGTGTGTTTACGTCCCCCGTCACTTAGCGGTTCGACAAAAGACACCGCCGATAAAATAAGTACTTAGGCGTAAAAAATATGTCCTGGGATGAATTAGTCCGACTGAAACCTTTCAAGGTGATGCTCCAGCATGGCCTCAGTCAAATGACTGAAACAAGTAAAAGAATAAAGGAATATTTAAAAATGGACTGGTCACAGCTGCAACTCCTTTAACGGTAGATCTGCTCGATCATGGTTTGCTTGGCTGTTTAAAAAACAACAAACTACAGCAGCTCCCTATTAAATTTGACTGAAAGTAGCTTTCTCATATTATACACGACACAATAGTTTCTGTAAGCAGACAATGGGTTATACATTCAACTACGTTCATCTACTATCGATTCAGACACACCGCGTAGTAGCATCCTGTAACAGCTGCACAATGCAAGATCAACAACAATTGCAATATTGAATTCTGTATGATTCTCGGCCAAATTAGCTTGTCATTAAATGCCTTTACAACACCACTCCTCTTTGAGATACCAGTACCAACGAACAACTATGAAAATCTGTTGGAATGTATCTATGAACATTTTAGATACATTTTATGTCAAATTACTGTTTGAGTCTTGAAGGCAGAAACCGTTTCTTAGTTTTTCCTATATGGATTTTTAAGGGTTTCTATGGACTAATATTGGAATAAAGATAAGAGATTTCGTACAGTTGTTTTATGTGGTCGCTCGTCATGTTACAAATAGTAGCCAAATTTCCCTCGGGTCTTAGGTGTGGGGGGGGGGGGAATAAGGACACGTTAGCTAATGTGGTCCTAGATATATAAAAAAGAATGTGATGGCATGAGTTTGGTCAAAGATCTGTAGGGTTCATGTTATTCTAGGGCTAAACTACAACAGATTCCTTCTCATCCCCGCCCCCATCATCATCATCAACAACAAAACAACAACAACAACAATAACAGCGTAACAAAAACTTGTATTATCAAGCCATCTAGGTGGTCTCTATGCAGTCACTTGACCTGGTAGAAATAGCTGTCAAATCAACTTCAAATCATATCCTAGTTTCTCACAAATGGAATAACACAGACTATGATATCTTTATGGATTGGTCTTGAAAAACAATTAAAGACAGGATGACACAGCTGGAATGCGTTTTGTCATAGTTTAGTCAGTCCAATAAGAGCATATCTGGGGTTGTTGCTGTTAACACTACTACTACTTACTACTACTACTACTACCCCCCCCCACCACCACCACCACCACCACTACTACTACTACTACTACTACTACTACTACTACTACTACTTCTTCATGCATGAAAATAGTATTTATTAGTATCGATCAGATGACGATGTGCTAACAAAAGGATTTGCAGTTCGCATTCTATTACTGATAGTGCTGTATTGCTCAAAAACACTTGAGTCTAAAACAGTCCAGTCTAAATAAATGCTAATACGTACCACGGCTGGTGCATGGGGCCAACAATAATCTGGTGTCGAACTGATGGACACAACACAAAGTCGATCCTCTACCGGTAGTTCTCCGTCATCGTAACAAGACGGGATCTGACTTTTATATACACATAAGCGCATGCACACACGGAACACACACACACACACACACACACACACACACACACACAAACGCACACACATAACAGCACGCACGCACACACACGTATACACTCATACATACATTCATACATACATACATATGCTTACATGCATACATGCATACATACATACATACATACATACATTCTGCATACATACATACATACATACATATATACATCCATACATATATATATATATATATATATATATATATATATATATATATATATTATATATATATATATATATAATATATATATATATATATATATGCAGCTGAAGATAGCACTGCAATGTAATGATTGCATTGTTCAATTAAATGGAGTCGCTTGAAACGGTCGTACTGCATTACTACTTGATATCCTGTTGCTTATTTTGATAGTGGGCACAAGAATGTTAGTCGACCATGGCTCAGATATAAGGACAAGCTGAAGAGTAACCTGTCGACAGTGAAGATAAGTCACAATACCTTGGAGCGAACAAAATGGAGATCGTTGTGTCAAAATGGTATTAGAAACTCTGTTGCAACCAGCATTAACAGGCTTAAGAGTTCAAGGCAAAGGAGAAAAGCGACTGCAAATATACCACCTGCACTGACCTATAATTCTCATACTTG
>NC_043003.1:93226384-93236384 GCF_006345805.1 Octopus sinensis
ACTGTGATATTTTATGAAATGAAACCTTGTATGATGTGGCGTTGAGATACCTATACACAGGAAACACGGGCAGATCACAGCTGGAATACCTATGACCATAGAAAGTTCTGATCACCCTTGGAAGATCTAGGGCTGATTAACAGAAAGAAAGCAAAAAAAAAAAAAAACAACAACAACAAAAATAAACACTAACAGCAATCTTATAAGTATTTTGAGTTTGTTCGACAACAGGCCAGGTGCCTTTCGTAAAGTTCCAGTTTTGTTTCGAGTTCAGTCTTACTGCATGGCACCTTGGGCAAATGTCTTCTGCTATAGCGCTGGGCCGACGAAAGCCTTGTGACTCTGGGTTTGGTAGACGGAAAATGAAAGAAAGCTATATATATATAATGTGTGTAGGTATGTGTGTGCGTGTGTGTGTGTATGTGTTTGTGTTTGCGTCTGTTCCTTATCGCTTGTCAACCGATATTGGTTTGTTTATTTCTCGGTGACAAAGCTGGATCGATAGAATGTGTACCAGAGCTTAAAAATAAAGCAACAAGAACTGTAAGTACTGGGATGGATTTACTCGACTAAAACCCAGCAAGAGGATGCTTCTGCATGGCCGCGTCCAATGACTGAAACAATTAAACAATAAATGATGAAGAATGTATTTCAGACATCCAATGTTACGTACAGTTTTAATTTAAACATGAAATTTGTAAACTTCATTTCTTAAACTGTTTTAATGGACAAACATGTACGACACTTTCTCGTCAGTTGACGATGCATTTACAAAAGAAAAGAAAAGAAAAAAGCTTGTTATAACACACTATAACATAGAATGCGAAGCAAAATTAGAATTCTACCTAGAAGTAAAACTATGGAACTTTTATTAATAATAAATGTAGACCCAAAATCAACATAATGCTACAGTACACCTAGAAGCAACTAGGTGTTAATGCTTGAACAATTTTGGATTCGGAGACGATTTTATCAGTTTCATCACTCCATGACACATTGCTGCCTTCTACAAAACGTTGCTAAAATATGCCATTGTCATTTAAGTAAGGAGGTCATCAGGCGTTAATGGACCTAAGAAAGTTGTTGCTTCAAATTAAATATAATTCACTAACAAGAGAATAGGAAAAATCTATAATTAAAAATCTTAAACACGAACACAGTCGTGTCTTCAAAATGGCAGTTTCTAAAGAAAAGCTGTATAGGTATACATACGCACGTACATATACGTTCGGTGATCTCTTTCCAGTCTGCTTTGTGGTAGTTCAGATTGGATAGGTTTTGGGTGCTTCTCATAGGCTGCATGTCTGTGGGTTCCTTTGGTCCATACATGGTCAGCTCTTTTATGTTGCGATCCGAGATTAGCGTCGGTGTCACTATCATAGTTTGGATGAGATCCACATTGTGAAGCAGAGACCATGTATATTGTTTACCCTGGTTGGTTGGAGTATTATTTGCTCCATATAAAAATTGTTGGTGAGGTTGAGTAGAGATTCTATCTGACATTGCTCACATCGCGTCATTCCTGAGAGGAAAAAACCTTCGGGCTGTTTCACATTGGGCAGGTTGAATTCTCCCAAGAGAAGTACACTGATGTTCTCTTCTATTTTGGTTAACCCTCATCTGTTCTTGCAAGACAGTCTTCAAATAGGCCCATGTAATCTGGGGTATCTGTTGGGCGATATGTAGTACATATAACTATGTTGAGTTTTCTTGTATGTACAATTAGTGTATCACATACTGAATTTGAGTGTAGTGAAAGGATCTAGGTTGTGAGATCTTCATGGATGTATATTGCAACTCCACCATAGATCCTGTTTTTTCTATCGCTTCGCAATACCACGTACTCCGGTAATTGTCTTTCTGCATCTGCGATGTCGAGTTTCAGTGAGTGCTATGCATAAGGATTGATTACATGTCACTGGCTCTCCCAAGAAGGTAATTTTAGTTCTGTTACTGAGTTGTAACAGTCCTCTTACATGTAGAAGTATATTTGTGTGACCTCTGTGTTGATGCCTGTGGCGGCCACCCTGGATCCATTGGTTGTGGTAGTCTTGCGTGTTGGTGGGGATGGCTCTGAATCTGGATTTGATGAAGCCAAGTTAATTGTTGCACAGTTTTTTGAGCTATACATAAAAAATATTGTTGCTCAGCTGCAACCGTTATGACGGCTTCTGGGTAGGGTTGGTGTTTAGAAGTAGTGCGCACTACATCGGCATATTTTAGCTTTGATGCAGGTGATGCACGACTTTTTCCTCATTGGAGTCTTCCTGCGTCTTTTGGAGAAAGACTTTTGCTTTTGGTCTGCCTGATGTATGGGTTTGGATGCAGGAAGAGGCAGTTTGTACCATTATGTCGATGCCAGCAGTCACTACGCAGGAAGGATTTTCACACTTGTGTCCGCTTCCTAACTGTTTGTAGCTTTGCATATTGACTGTCTCAATTTTGTGTTTTACTTGGGGGCTATACATACACACATACACACACGCACACACATACACACACACACATATATACATACACACCTGTGTGTAGTTATACATATATACATACACCTATATTTGTGTATATATGCATATACATACATATATATATATATACACAGACACATAATATGTGTATACATATATGTATATATATGTGTGTGCGTGTATGTGTGTGTATATGTGCATGCAAACGTTCGTACAATACCATCTAACTGGTTACTCTTTAGAATAAATAATATATACACATACATACCCACGCATATACGTATATACAAAAACACAAAAACCGTTTGACCTCAATACGATGAGTAGACTGGTAACTCCTAAGAATATATATATATATATGTATTTAAGTATATATATGTATATATGTATATGAATGTATGTACGTGTGTGTGTAAATATATATATATATGATATATATATATATATATATATATATATATATTACAATATATATATTTACATTCATATACACAAACATATAATCATTTAACCTCATTCTAATATAATTAAAGCACACACATGTGCACACGCATACACACACACACACACACACACACACACACACACATTTATGTATATATGTACCTTTCCAAGCATTTAAAACTCACTTTACATGAAATAGACTGGTAGTTTTACTTTTTTCTATATTATTTATATCAACATTTCACATTTTTTCGTCGACTCCAATTAATTCAGGAAACAAAGGATAAAATAAATAGTTTTCTAAAAAACTTGCTATTACTAAGAAACAAAACAAAAAACAATAAAGTATATCTTGAAGAAAATAGGTTCTCAAAACAATTATTGTTTGGAGACTAGTCAAATATTTTGAACTGGTTGCCCCAGTGTAATGTAGTACTTCTATGAAATCGACTGGCAATGAAACCTACGTTTTTATTAACTTTCCCCCCTTTTTTTTGTCTAACCTCAATATTTCTTCTTTGTAAACCACCCAAAGCACGGTTACGAACCAATATTTGAAAACACCCACTCTTTGTTCCTAGGGTAGTTTGACATATCTTGCATTATTTAGTCTTTAATACAATTACAAAATCACACACCCTCACAAACACACTTACATACACACACACATGCATACACACACACACACACACACGCATATATATATATATATTAAGGTATGTAGAAAAATACAACATGGACAAGAACGTATAACTCTTAGAAGACGATACAATAAACACGGACAGGATATTCGAAACCCTCAGTCTTCAGTCAAGAACCGGATCATCGTAGTAATTTCGGCTGATTAATCTTGAGATTACTAGATCACGGCCAGCCCTCCAAGAAAAACTAAGCAACGAGCATTAGAAAAACTAAGCTGGGAGCGTAGATTTCCTGGAAGAAGGATCGAATGCATACGGACACCAGGACAGCAAAAGGGACGAATATAAAAAAACAAAAAACAATAATGGAATACAGAAACATGAAATACAGAAGCATTAACGGTGAAAACAACAACGATGATGACCCCCTTCGGTCAGACACTGACCATGGGTTTGCACCTAGAGAGTTACTCTCTGAGGCACAAGTCTGGGCAAGGTTGTTTCATGGAAGACCAGCAGTCGCCCATGCATACCGGCCTCCCCTCTCCACGCCACCGATGTTGTCCAAGGGAAAGGCAAGGGCCGATACAGCTTGGCACCTGTGACGTCGCAACTCATTTCTACAGCTGAGTGAACTGGAGCAACGTGAAATAAAGTGTCTGCTCAAGAACACAACACGCAGCCCGGTCCGGATTTCAGCTCCAACCTCACGATCGTAAGCTCGTATATATATATATATATATATATAAGCTATATATATATATATATAAGCTATATATATATATATATATATATATTATACATATATATATACATATATATATATATACATACACATATATACATATATATACATATACTCTATACATATATACATATATTTTATATATATAAATGCATATATATATATATATATATAACACGTATATATATATGTATGTATATATATATATTTGTATACCTATATCTATCTATCTATCTCTATCTATATATATATATATATATATTATAGTATATATATATTGTATTATATATGCACACACATATACACACACACACATATATACGTGCCTATGTGTTTGAGTGTATGAATGAGAAATACAAATATGAACATACGCACATACACACACACCACACATACATACACACACACGCGCGCACACACACATACACACACAAGATAATTCATCATCAAAACTACATATATACAATGACACGAGGTCAACACTTTGCAGCAATAGTAAGAGTATGACGGCCATATGTAATTTAATATCACCTGGTAATTAGTGAATACTATACGAACAACTCATTCTCATTATCCAGTCAAGCAAAGATATATTGCTTGACTGCAACTAACTTTGTGTAGGCGTTACGTCACGAATTGTTGCAAAAAATTAAAAATATTTCTCCAGATGAATGTATCTATATTTATTTTAAGCTTTCATACATCTATCTTTGTAATGTCACATTTAAGAAAACCAATTTATTTGGAGAAAAAATACCTAATGGCTGATAGTTTTTGCGTGTTGAGAATGAGTTGAAGTTTATCAACAACTTTTAATTTTAAGAAGGGTACTTTTTAAATATATAATTACGTTTACGATGGCCTTTTAAAAATTGTAAATGCGTTGAATATGCCTCTGTACCGTTGCAAAACCTCAAGGCAAAATGATTGTTTCCTTAAGAAGATCATGAGCCAACAAGCTGTCGGCAAGATGTATCAAAAGCATTTAGAAAAATTGCCTGTTACAGTATAAAGTCTGCCCCAGAGGAAGGTTTGACTTTCATTCATTGAACTCAAGGGAAAGTAAAGTTGGTGACATTTGTGAAAGGATCAAATCTGTTACAGTTTAATGTGGACTTCATACTTCCAGCTACAATGTTGAGCGAATAACTTCTTTATTCACTGATTACCATAAGTCATTGAAATTGCAGACATTGGTGTTGAGTGACTCTGTCTCTATTGTGACTCTTCTTCCTGCTCTTCTTTACAACTGACAAATAATTGATTCCAAGTAGAAGCAACGTTCCGTCATTGAGTTCTTGATGGAGGTGGAATGCAGTCCGTCCAGCTTCCACAGAAAGCTACGTTTTCTTTACGGAGACGACACGATTGACAACAGCTTGTACACAAATGGATGAAGTTTTAAAAAAGGCAAAACCGTTAATGAAAACGAACTACACTGTGGAAGACCATCAACTAAGACCACTAGCAAGAATTGTCGGTGAGTGGGCAAATTGATTTGATTGATTTGATTGACGTGCGCAGACAAAACATAATCTGCGAACTTGCTTTACAACTGAACTCTGGTAACAATACATTACAGAGAAATTTGGAAGGCTTTGTGTATCAGAAAGAATGTGTGCAAAATGGATATCTCAGCAGATGATACTCAATTTTGAATGAGAAAATAGTTAAAATATGTTTTCGTTTGCATCAAGCGTTAGAAGTCAGTGAAATCATGATCTATAGAGCGATCAGCATAGAAAGTCACGAGGAATGTTTTGGAGGATGGCAAGGGGGTAACTCTCCTTGGTTTTCTAGGACGTGGCTGTACCATGAATAGCGAGCGGCACATTGAGGCACTAAAAAAGCTTAGAGAAGCCATAAGGAGAAAGTGACTGAAAGAATCTGAAAAAAATGTCCCAGACTCATCATGACAATGTGCAACCACACACATCTTTATTTTTAAAAAATCAAGCAATCGACCCATTGGACTGGTCAGTGTTCCTTCACCTACTGTATAGCCTGGATTTGGCGCTTTTTAGCTGCCATCTGTTCGGTCCAAAGAACGAAAGGAAAGTGACTGCAAAGACGCGGGTGCAACAGAGCACATCTGGATATTTCCGAAGAGGATGAGTGTGCTTGATACAACAATGGCGCAGACGCATCAGTTGTGATGGAGACTGTTGCATAGTAACTTTGCGTATGGGAAGAGCTACTCTAGCAGCATGTGCAATTTGAATCAGTTATTATTAAAAACAGTTAAGTAAACGCTTTGCAATACCTACTGTGGGTGCTTCCTATATATATATATATATATATATATAATATATATATATAATATATATAATTGCAGCGTGGAAGGTGTTGTAAGCCATTTAAGAAACACACAAGATGCAGCACGGATTTTTGTCAGTGAACAGGTCGCGGTCTTAAAACGACGAAAATATTTTGACAAATTAAACTTAAATGTTGAAGTATCGAACGGCTTTTGTGTGTTTCTTAAACGGCTTACAAACACCTTCCACGTTGCAATTGTCTTCGTTTCAGCACACGATCTCAGATCAAATCACTTGCTATGCAAGTACATCTCCGTAATATATATATATATATATATATATAATATTAATTAACAGGAGATGGATTCAGTATTAAATCTTCATTGGGTACAATATATGTTTTGACCCAATAAAGATTTAATACCAAATCCATCACCTGTTAATTAATATTATTACCCTAACTGTCACTGCAGAGTTCCCGAAGTTAATCCAACAGAAGTGTACCACGACTGCGGATGACAACAGGTAGCCTAAACTGTGCCTGTGCTCTACTCAGCAATTAAACATACTAATCGACTTTTACTTATCTGTCCAAATTATTTATTATTATTATAATATATATATATATATATATATATTTGTTGCAATTTTATTAAAGTTAGTGTTTAATCCTGCCTGTAATTTAACTGATTGACTGAATGTGGTTAATAAGCTTTCACTTTTATATTGTACTATGGAAGGCGGTAAGGAATATAATTTTTGTATGACTCAATGGATTGCTCGCAGTTTAGTTACGTATTTAGGAGTTGGCTGTAATTTACTTATTGAATTTATTTACCGATACGGTTGTACATAGGGTAAATGTGTTTGAAAGGCGTGGTTTCTTTGGTATGTTTGTTTCTAAACAACACTAATTTCAGTGCTGTTGACACCGCAGGTGTCGAAACCGTAATTATATCCGTCGGGCAGCTGTTGATGAGGTATGTTGGTATGGCTGTTTTGTGTGTATACATCTTATTATATATATATATAATAGATATATATATATATAATGTTATAGGTTAGAGACAGGTGTTCTCGACTTGGCTAACTTGCTTCTCATTACATTTACTCATATATATATGTAATATATATATTATTAATATATATATATATAATATATATATAATATATATCTATATACACATACATACACACATATACATACATACACCCATACACATACATGCGTCCAAAAAGTATCAAGTATCTAACATAATTTCTTCCCTCCGCAAACTAGTGCCGCGTTGGCAAAATCCTTTGGCTGGGAGGTGACACCAGCCTTCCAGAATGTGAATGAAAATTTTCGACCCGGCAGGCTGCGCCAGTTTCTGGTTGTTTCCCCTAGAGTACAGGCATGTAATAGGTGATCGTCGGATTTTCACACAAGGTCACCGAACATATCGAACAAACCCCATAAACTCATGTCTCATCACCGGTAACGATGATCTTCATGAAGTCTGGGTCGCAGCTTGCACAGTCCAGCATGTCCGGAGCGATTTCCATGCTGAGTGTTTCGCCGGCACTTTGGGGACGAATTTCGCCGACACTTTCCGCATACACAGTCCTCTATTGAAATGGAATACACTGATCTTGTGCTTGTTCCCACTTCGTGAACAACTTCCTGGATTGTTACGCGACGGCATTCCAAGACTATTCGAGGAACCTTCTCAATCAGCTCCTCGTGCAGGGGTCTCTAGTGACCTTACTGTGGCTATCTGTACTCGTATTTGCTTCACTGTAGAATACTGATCATCTACACTTACTCCGACTCCTCTTGTATAGATTGAGAACATTTTTCTCAGAAACTTTTTTGAAAATGAAAATGGGGATTAAATGAAAAAAATGAGTGAAAGTTCCGTGAATATTTTCACAAATTGATTAAAATAAATGACGACTGTAGAACGCCGCACTCACACACATATGTGCACACATGCACGCGCACACACACACACACACACACACACACACACACACACACACACAATATATATATATATATATATATATGCACAACGGGCTTCTTTCAGTTTCCGTCTATCAAATCGAGTCACACGTCTTTGGTTGGCCTGAGGCTATAGTAGAAGACATTTGCCCAAGGTGCCACGCAGTGGGACTGAACCCGGAACCATGTTGGAAAGCAAGCTTCTAACCACACACACACATATATGCAGATATATATGTGTGTGTGTTAATATATATAATGTTTGTGTGCATATATATATATATATATATATATATATATTATATATATATATAAGCACACACACGTATACATACATACATACATTTTCGACTGAAACTTGAATTTAGAATGCAGACAGTTACTACAAACAACATGGCTAAACACAACGTCAGTAACAACACAATCGAGGAACAGAGAAAGTTAATTCGAAGAGTACAGATCCAATCCATCACTGGAACTGTAAAAATCTGTAAAACTTTCCAGAATTTTATCATTTAAATATAGATGAGCATGTCTAGATATGCAACTATATGCATGAGAATGCATACATAAATCATACAAATATGCACATACATACATACATACATACATACATACATACATACATACATACATACATACATAGATGCATACATAAATACATCATACATGCATATAAACATACATACATACATACATACAAACATACACCTGTCAATTCATTTCAGCAATTCATTAACTGTCTGGTTATCATGTTTCAACTTCCTTCTCTCTCATTCTCCTTTCTTCTGCAGTTCCCCTCCTTTTTTCTTTCCTCTAATCTTCCACGCACTTCCACACACCTACATACATAACTTACACCATCTCACACACAACATACATATCTACTGCACACCCACCCACGTTTACTCCTCACCCATACCGACATGCACACCCGTACACAGACACTCATACGCAAACACACATGCAAGTATATACATGCACACACTCATACGCACATAAACACACTCATACGCACATACACAAACACATACGTACACACACAGCGACACACATGCACTCACACATACATCAGCTACTCTTTTGACCCCCACGTCCGTCTACTGCTAAGTCTTACTTCTGTATCCCAGCAATGGTTTCTACGTAGAATACTCAAGATACTCAAGGGGCAAGGGACAGATTCACAAACAAAGAAGCCCTTAAAAGAACCAATCTGCGTAGCCTGTAGGAGATGGTTGACGAAGAAAAGAGTGAGACTTGTTGGTCATTTTCCTCAACTGCCAGAAGAACGAATAACCATAACAGATAGCCGTGCAAAGCGTACAACCAGAGGGAGGAGGAAAGCAAGGAAGTTCAAGAAGAGATGGCGTGGCACCATCAAAGATCTAAAGCAACTTGGCATCATCTAGGAAGATGCAGGCGATAATGCATAAACCAGGATTATTGGAGACGTCTGGTGG
>NC_043003.1:93241384-93256384 GCF_006345805.1 Octopus sinensis
ACCAGCTAATAGTGCGTAGAAGGGGTCTGGATGTGTGTATGTGATAGGGTGGTTGGTGTGTATTAGTATGTATAAGGGTGTGTGTGTGTGTGTGTGTGTGTATGAGAGAGTATTAGTGCGTAGGATGGTCTGGACGTGCGTATGTATGGGGTGGTGTATGTATTAGTATGTATTAGTATGTATTAGTACGTATTGGTATGTATAAGTGTGTGTTGTGTGTGTATGAGAGAGTAAGTGCGTATGCGGGGTCTGGACGTGGGTATGTGTAGGGTTGGTGTATGTAAGTATGTACTAGTATGTATTAGTACGTATTAGTATGTATTAGTTGGTGTGTGTATTAGTATGGCACATCATATGTAATGTGATGTGTAAAGTCATGTGGTGTAGTGAGGAGAAGAGGGGGAGGGGAGAAGAGGGGGGAGAAGAGGGGGGAGAGAAGGGGAGGGGAGAGAGGGGAGGAGGAGGGGGAGGAGGGGATGAAGGAGGAAAGAGGGAGGGGGGGAGAGAGGGAGTGAGGGGGCAGAGGGAAGGGAAGAGGGAGGGGGAAAGAAAGAGGGAAGTAAGGGAAGGGGAGTAGTAGGGGTGAAAGGATGAAGGACTTGAAGAAGTCAGTAGGGTGGGGGAAAGGATAGGTGAGGAGGGGGGAGAGGGGGGTTAGATGAGGAGGGGGGGAGAGTTGAGACCAAATGGCGTATAAGAGCGAAGAGAGAAGATTAATTCCTGTTCACGGCGCAAACGGAATCCGGATGGCCTCTGTGTAAGGACAAACCGAACACAGATAGGTGTTGCAAGGAGTGACCGGTGGAGCGGAAATGGCGTGAGACCGGTGGTCGTTCGCAAGGTGGATGTCACGAAGTGTTCCGCGACCGGTCAGCCAAGCGGCGTCCCGTTTGTCCGATGTACAAGGAATTGCAGAGAGAGCAAGAGATGCAATAGATAATATTGCTGGAGGTGCAGGTGAAGGAGTGGATGATGGGATAGGGTCGATGGTGGGTGCTAGTGAGGCGGGTGGTGTTGGAGAGGTAAGGGCAAGTGCGGCAACGTGGGCGGGAGCAGGGGAACGAGCCGGTTGGGAGGTAGGGTCAGGGAAGGAGCTATGGACCAAAAGGTCTCGAAGGTTGTGGGCTCGTTTGAAAGAGGGGAGGGGTCGGTTAGGGAGAGGTGTGAAGTGGACGGGTCGGACTGAGAGATGACGGAAAGCTCGAAGAATGGTGCGTTGGAGACGTAGGGTCGTGGGGTGGTAAGTGAGGGGAAAAGGGAGGGGAGACTACAGGGCGGGTTCGGGGAGAGAGAGCAGATACACGGTCCACGGACCGTGCTATGGCAAGGCGGTGTGGATAGTGGTGAGGGGGTCCACGTAGGGTGAAGTGGTGAGCCATACGTTGAGACTGAGTCTCAAAGTCATGGTCGTCACTACAGAGCCTACGTAGACGGAGGAATTGGGAATAGGGGATGGAAAGCTTGGTGTGTTCTGGGTGGGAGGAAGAGAAGTTGAGGTATGAGTGTGAGTCTGTGTGTTTGTAGTGAATGGAGGTGGTAAGAGTGGAGTGAAGAATGCTACCGAAATGTCGAGGAAGGAGACAGAGGTGTTGGAGATAGTGGAAGTGAAGTGGAGGGCTGGATGGAAAGATTGGACCGAAAGAGAGAAGGAATCTAGATGTTCGCGGGAGAGTGAGGTGGTGGCACCGATAATGTCGTCAATGTAACGACCAATAAGTTCAGGAGTAGGACCAGTGAAATTAGAGAATATTTGGGCCTCAACATAGCCAACGAACAGGTTCGCATAGTTGGGGCCCATTCGCGTTCCATGGCCACTCCCGAGATCTGATGGTAGAACTCGCCCGCGAACGAGAAGCAGTTCAGAGTAAGGACAAGTTCGGCCAGACGAATGAGTGTGGAGGTGTCAGGTACAGGGTTAGAGCGGAGGTCAAGAAAGTGTCGAAGGGCCTGCAGTCCTTCGTGGTGGGATAACAGTATAGAGGCTTTGGATGTCCATAGTAAAAAGGATTTTGGAGGAGCCGGGAGGAAGGAAAGGAGAAAGAGTGAAAAAGCAGGAGAGCAGTTGGTGGTATCGTGGATGTGGGAGGGAAGGAAAGAGATGCCACTAGGGGGCAAGGACACGGTCGAGGTATTTAGAGGATACCGTCTGTTGGTAGCTACGTGTGGGGTTAGAGGGCAGAGGGAATAGAAGGAGGTGTCATTGAGTTGGCGGAAAGCCTCGGCCATATGAGGTCCGCGCGCCACACCACTACAGCTCCACCCTTGTCAGCCGGTTTGATGATAATGTCAGCGCGCCGTTGGAGGGAACGAAGAGCCAAGAGCTCAGCCGGGGAGATGTTGAGGCGGCGTTGGCGCCTGGAGAAGTTGAACCGCTCCAATGCACGCTGACAAGCGCCCGCGAAAAGATCCACTGCTAGGATCTGGCCAGGGGCAGGCGTCCACGGGGATGGTCGGCGGCCCAGGCCAGTGAAGCAGTCCTCTTTATATATATATATATATATATATATATATATATATATATATGGTGTGTGTGTGTGTGTGTGTGTGTGTGTGTGTGTGTGTGTATACGTTTATGAATTTGTGTTGCAAGATTCCCGATGTGAAACCGCGTTTTGAAACAGATATTGTTGTATTTTGAGACGGTCATTTTTTTGTTTGCCAAATAAACAAACACACTATATATTCGTTCTTCATTCATTTATTACAGTTCTTATTTTAACTTATGTCCATTGTCCGGAAATCTTTCGTGACCTCTCCGGTGACACTTTCTGTCCTCGTGTGTGCTCCTTATGTGCGTATGCGCATAGTCCATTCAGTCCACATACATACATACGTACATACATACATACATACATACATACATACATACATACATACATACATAATATGTACATACATACATATATATATATGTGTCTTCACTGACGCATATAAAATATTTACTTAATTATGCGTGCGTGTGTGTTTGTTAGGTTTACTTACACACAAATATGTAAAACAGGCGTTTGTATGGTTTGTATGCGTATGTATGTGTATGCACGATTGTACATATATATGTATGTCAGATCATTCTTAATGCTACTGGTTATATGTAACCTAGTACAACCTGTCGCATGGACGAGCTGTTGGCGCCTAAACCGGAGACCCTGTTAAATCTTCGCAGGACATAAAACACAGTTGGGAATGACAGACTCTTGGTCTTTGTTTAGATGTTTCTCTAGAAGGAGATTCCGGAATAACTTCCGTCTCATTGCGAAGCAGATCTCACGCCTGCTTGTTTCTGAACTACTTGGCTTTGCTGGTGAAAGCCCAAGCAGTGTTGTGCAAGCTGTTATTTGGCTGTAAATTTCAGCACAATCATTGCAGATAGCCATTGTCATTAACATCAAGGATAAGATTTATTGGTGATGGTGATATTCGCCAACGAGTATCACCATTACTGTATGAATATACCCATGTAATTATGAAGTAGTATGTGGGTAGGTATGTTAATAGATATAATTCCATTACGGAGGGAAAGATAGATAGATAGATAGATAGATAGATAGATAGATAGATAGATAGATAGATAGATAGATAGATAGATAGGTAGATAGATAGATAAATAGATAGATAGATAGATAGATAGATAAATAGATAGATAGATAGATAGATAGATAGATAGATAGATAGATAGATAGATAGATAGATAGATAGATAGATTGACAGACAGACAGAAAAACAGACAGAGAGTCAGGGTATGCGTAAATTAAAAGGGATCTTTTCGGTTTGAACGGCAGTTTTTAACATAATTTCTAGGTAACTAAAAAATGTTAAACGTCGTATACTGGTAGAATGTGTTTATAAAACATCTTTTTCTCTTGGCTTTATTGAGAAAATTCTATAGTTTGTGAGATATTTCTGCAATTTCAACCAATCAAATACGTCTATTGAGGTAAAAGAAACATTCTGCGCCGAATGAATATGTCCCTCGTTTAAGAAACAGATTGGGTTTATTTACATTTGTGAAGAAAAAAAGATACCCTTCCCCCCCACCCCTAACCATAACTCTAGCCCTAACTAACCCGAACTAACCTTAACTAACCCAAACCCTAAAACAGATTGAAATGCAATAGATCGATATTAGGGTCATAGTTATGGCTGACAATTTCATATGACACTGCTAGAAAAAACTGCCGTTCAAACCGAAAAGATCCATTAGAAGTGCTTACTGAAGATAGATTTATCTCCTCATTTACAATAAAACCGTTCAATATTTTTTCCTTTATAAGTCTAAACACACGTGTGTCAGCAACCACTTCCAGACTGTGCACTTAATTTGACTTGATATTTCCATTCAGTATTACAGCTGGTTCATTCGCAACGCTTCCAATTTTTTTTGCCTGTTCCTTGTTTTATATATTTGAGAGGGACAGAGAGAGTGAGAGAGAGAGAGAGAGAGAGAGAGAGAGAGAGAGAGAGAAGGGGAGGGAGGGTGAGCGCACAAATGTGTGCACACGTGTGCGATGCGTGTGTTGTCTTCCTCTACACGTGTTAGTCGGTCTATCTATCTATCTATCTATCTATCTATCTATCTATCTATCTATCTGTCTGTCTGTCTGTCTGTCTGTCTGTCTGTCTGTCTGTCTGTCTATCTATCTATCTATCTATCTATCTATCTATCTATCTATCTATCTATCTATCTGTATCTGTGTGTATCTATATCTATGCATTATCCCTTTAAATATTGTATATATGGATACATATATATGTATGTATATACATCTACATATGTATGTGTACATGTGTGTATGTATATATGTGAATGAAAATATTCTGATTTTGGAGGTGGAACGCTTGTAAATATAAACGATAGAGCTTCCACAACCAATATTTCTCCTCATGCGAAACGCAGCCTTATTACATTTAAATATGTGTCCACGTCCACACATGATTGTAAAATTGACCCACCACTATCCCTCTTTTCCTCACTAGTGACTTCATCTTCATCCCAGCCCAACCCAATTCTAGAGGTATTTCATTAACTCATATACCATACAGCACTTTCTGATCTGATTCAAAAGGCATAACTCTAACAAGTAACGGATCTTTTCGGTTTTGAACGGCAGTTTTTAAAAATAATTTCCACGTAACTAAACACTTTAAACTTCGTATACTGGTAGAATGTGTTTATAAAACATATTTTTCTCTTGGCTTTATTGAGAAAATTCTATAGTTTGTAAGATATTTTTTTTCTTCAATTTCTGCAATTTCAACCAATCAGTGACGTCTATTGAGTTAAAAAGCATTCTGTGCCGTATGAATATGTCCCTCGTTTAAGAAACAGATTGGGTTTATTTACATTTGTAAAGAAAAAAAGATACCCTTCCCCCACCCCTAACCCTAACCCTAACTAACCCTCACCCTAAAAAAGATTGAAATGCAATAGATCGATACTAGGGTCATAATTATGGGTGACAATTTCATATGACACCGCTAGAAAAAACTGCCGTTCAAACCGAAAAGATCACAAGCAACATCTTCCACTCTGTTTTTTCTCCAAGGAATTTTCGATCCGTTTTTTTACGACACTCGAAAACCGGACATAGCACTTTCTGAACTCCAATGTGCAATCCATACTTTTCTCACTATCCATGTAGATGAGTGCCAATACTGGTTTTCCAAGACTTTCAAGTACAAAACTGATTGATAAAATCGGCTGAAATAAAACTATAACATTGTACTGCATAAATAATTAATATAGCCACTCTGTAGATAAATTTATCAGTAACGATTTTTTGCTGGTTATATATATATATACTAATAAAAAGGGTTTGCTAGTATATATATATATATATATATATAATAACAAAGGGTAAAATTAATTAATTAATCAATAATTTCACCAAGGTATGAAAACAAGACCGTTTCACGGTAAACTTAAGTAATACTAATAAAAAGGGTTCAGCAAAGAATTGCTTCACCACACACCGAAGTATACTAGCATACCCGTGTCGTAAAAAATGCCGACAATTTTATTAATGATACAAAATGGTGCATCAACACAATGGGAGAGACTATTAATAAATGTCAGCAATCTAGTAAATATATGTACGTACACAGAATTGATGCACTTGAACAATCAGATACGGTTGTAACTTCAGGCGATATATATATCAAATACGGTTGTTCAGGCGATATATAAATATTGTCTCTGTAAACTCAAATGCTCGGCTTCAAGTACATCTGTTGTGTCTGTCGTGGCCTGCGAGTAAGTAGTAGCCACTGAGTGTTTCAAGAAATATTTTGCAGCTGAAAGTCTATTGATAAACTGCTTTGAATGTGTGTATGGAATGGGAGTGAAGGCACTTGATTTCTTTATACAGTTGGTATATTCTTCATGGTTGGTTATACTTGTAATTGCCCTTGGCTGACCTTCAAGAATTCATTGGTCAATCTGTTGGTTAGCTTACAAGTACACGTACATCATTTTGTATATATCTACATATATACACATACATGCTCACACATATTTACATTTACACACACACACATGTACAGATGTGCACGCGCATATGTATATGCTTACACACTCATGAATATATTACATATATCAAGACGTATGCATGCACATACATATATACATGTATACACCGATGTATATAAGTACATACATATATGTATTATATATATATTATATATATATATATATATATAATATATATATATATATATATATATATATATATATTTATATATATATATATAGTTAATCCAAGCACGAAAGCACAAAGAAAAAACACAACTACGTGAGGACGTAGAACAAGTATAGTGTTATTGGACGCTCAGGAAAGGAAATATATATACATATATATATACGTACATACATACACGCATATATATATATATATACGTACATACACACACACTCATACAAATACTCGCACCCATACTCGCATATATTTATATACAACAGATCTCTATCTATCTATCTATCTATCTATCTATCTATCTATCTATCTATCTATCTATCTATCTATCTATCTATCTATCTATCTATCTATAGGGTTTGGATGGTCTACCCTACGAGCTTTACAATTGTATGCCAGACTTGTTTGGAGATGTCTTGGCGGCGGTGTACTGCAACTGGCAGCAAAACGGGAGCATTCCTGGTTTTGTGAGCCGAGGAGCCGTAACACTGCTGAGGAAAGATCTAAACAAGGGAAATGTAATAGATAACTTTAGGCCCATCACTCTGCTTAATGCAGACTTGAAAATTTTGGCCAAGGTGCTAGCCAAGAGGTTGGCGCTTGTCATCGAGAAACTGGTCGACAAGGCGCAAACATGCGCCGTGCCGGGCCGGACCATCCATGACAACTTCTACCTGATGCGCTACATCATAGACAGGGTAGTTAACGAACATGGCATGGGTGGGGCGCTGATCAATTTGGATCAATCGAAAGCTTTCGATAGGGTGGACCATCGATACTTGGAGGCAGTCCTCAGAGCGGCTGGCTTCGGTCCCGTCTTCCGCGGCTGGATAGCCGCTTTGTACAGAGGCATCCGTTCGGTAATTCGCGTAAATTGACATCTATCAAGACCTTTCGACATCGCACGTTCGGTCCGTCAGGGATGCCCCCTCTCGTCGCTTCTATACGTATTGACTCTCGAGCCATTATTGCGGAAGCTGGCAACTTTGAGGGGCATCCCGTGAAAGATGGGATGCAGGACGAGCGTGTCTGCATACACGGACGACGTCACCGTCATAGTGTCTAGCCACGAGCACATCGAGCAGGTCGGCGAGACACTGAAAAACTACGAAACGGTGACAGGAGCGAAAATCAACCGGGAAAAGTCAGTGGGCTTGCGACTAGGCACCTGGAGAAGCAAGCCCATGCCGTCCACCAGCGCCTCCATCGTGGGACGCTGGACCGACGGCCCGGTCGAGTTGCTCGGGGTCTGGTTTGGTCCGGACCTCCAAGTGGAGAAGAACTGAAACGAGATAACGTGTAGGGTGGTCACTCTCGCCCGGCAATGGGCCGAGAGGAAACTGTCCCTAAAAGGTCGGGCGGAGGTGGTGAACACGTACATCGCGTCCGTCATCTACTACCGCCTGACTGTCGTGCCTTGTCCCGACTCTACTATCACCAAACTAGAACGCATTCTCTTTCGCTTCTTGTGGAAAGGATGCGTCCCGATGGTCAGGCGATCCATTTGCTGTCAACACCCGTTAAAAGGGGGACTGGGCATGCCGTGGTTGATGATGCGCAGACACGCGCTGAGACTGCGACATCTCAGGCTCTTCGTAGACGACGGTGAACAGGTGTCGTCGCCGTTTGTGAGGCACGCTTTCCCGCAGCTCGTTTCCATGACCGAACTGCAGTCGTGAATCAAAAAGAGGCCGAGGAAGGGCGAATGGCACCGCGAGTGTCGCGTTGCTCTCAAGCAACTCTGTCGTCCTGGGTCGACCTTGAGTGACTTCATCACAACCAAAGCATTCTATAGGGGATTAGTGGAGGGGAGGTACGACGACGAGCTCGGGGCGAACCTGGACGTCGATGAGGAGTACCTGACCTGCCTGTTCGGGACGACTTTCAGGCCAGGGCCCATGGACAACTTCCAGAGATCCCTGGCCTGGCAGTGCTACCGAGAAGCGCTACCCGTTCGGGATAAGCTCTACAGACACGGCTCGAGAAACACGAGGCCGACCTGCCCGAGATGCGGTCAGAGCGACGAAACCGTTCTGCACGCACTCGTGCAGTGTCCAACAATTTCCGACCTGTGGGCTTATGTCGAACAACTGCTGTCACGTGTGGGACGAGTCTGTGTATCAGCTGAGTCTATCGTCAATATTGTCGCGCCTCCTTCCTTCAAACGGGAAGGAAGAGCTATTTTCATCATTCTTGTGGCTATGGCGAAAGAATGTATCTGGTGGACGCGTCTGAAAGGATTGGAGACAAACACTTTCCTCTCTGGTCAATCTCTCATCAACTTCTTCAAGTACCACTTGAAAAGGAAAGTGAGAGTAGAGAGGCAAGTTTTGTCTAGCGAATGTTTTAAAAAAAGATGGGTGAATGTAGCAGGGATGGCACGTATGAATGACGAAGCCACCTTGAGCATAATCCTATGAACCCAGAAATTGAAAACAGAGGGTTACCCACTTGCAAACAAATGTAGTAACATATAACAATATTGACCAAGGTTACCGTGGTCTTTTTCGTAGGCTTTTCTTCCCACGGATAAACCTTACTTGTTTTCCCTTTTACACCATACATCATAACACTGTGATACACGATCCCTATTGATCGTTTTTTTTTCCTCTTCCCCTTTTTATCCCCTTTTTCTTCTTTTTTCATTTCTCTTTTCTTTTGTTCCTTTTCCTTTTCTTCTTTTTTTCTTTCTTTTTTTTTCTTTTTTAAATATTTTTTTTTTTGCTCTTTTTTTCCCTTTTACGATCCTTTTTGATCGAAAACCTACGCCACTTTTTTTTGTTTCTTTTGTTTTTTGTTTTTTTCATCCCCCAAAAGAAAAGCTCTACCTTGTAACTTGTCCCATCTGTGTGCAGCCCTGTGTGGCCAATAAAGAAACTTATCTATCTATCTATCTATATATATATATATCTACCTATCTATCTATCTATATATGTATATTTATATGTATATGTATGTATACATGCATTGGAGTGTATTTATAAAGTTCTTGAGAGTGCATCAGAAAGAGTTCATATACACACTTGCGCACGCGCACACACACATACACACATACATGAACTCTTTCTGATGCACTCTCAAAAACTTCATAAATGTACTCCACTGTTCCCTCTGCAATTTCATCTAGACAGTCGGCAAACGTTTTGCCGACTGCCCGATACGTTGGTGAAGTACCTCCGGAGCATCCAGTATGGCAACGGGTCACCTGTCTCTCGATATTTCCATTACTCTGACCACTCCATCCATTAGCTGTCGCTCTTCAGCTTGGTCTCTGACACTGGATGTCCCATCACTCGCATTTAGAAGGAACAGTAGCTCGTCTTTTCACTCAAAACGTACACGTACTTTGGTTTTAATCCACCACCTCACTTTTTATAACTTGCACTTTTCTGCATCTTCTCGAGAATGATACACGTTTTCTCTTTGCTCCTTCTTCTATCCCGCAGCCCCTTCAGTAAAGTAGTCACGCCCTCCTCACTCTCCCTATGACCCACACGTCATTTTTCATACACACAACCGCGCACACCTTCTGTACATAAACACAGCTAATACATATACAAAACACACACCTTGCTTCGATTACCTTTGACCCGTACTTTCACACCTTTTACTTACAGGCACAACTACACTTTGTTCGCCTACCACCTTGTCTCTTTCACACACACACACACACACGCACGCACACACACACACACACACACACACACACACCACACACACACACACACCACACACACACACACACGCGTATATGAAATGAATATTAAATTTGCTTTTTAAAGTTACTAGTACTGAAACAACCTTCAATGTATTTTGTTATTTATTATTTAAGCAAAAATTGCTTCGCTTATGTGTGTGTTTGATCTGATGTATCAGTGTGTGAACTCTCCACTATTAAAAATCGACACATATTATTTTGCTTTCAATTCTCTTTATTAATTTTTTTCAAAATATAAATGAAATTAATTCAAAATATCAAATTACTATGAGCACGCAAAACTGAGGATCAAAACAGTGATGTACATAACCATTCATAACATACCTCGGCAGACTTGGACGTGAACAGAGCTTTCTGCTATTGGGCTTCTCCCTTTAGATCGTGTGTGTAATCGACATACTCACTCCAGCGACGTCAGTAGACTTTCAAACACCGGTGTTTTGCCATGGTTTTGCTTCCTCAGTGAACGACATTACTTGGGATTCTAGGACTAAATGAGAATAACTGTTCTTATTTACAAAATTCAATAAACAAAACAATAAAAATCTATGTTTGCGTGTAAATGTGTCAGGACGTAGTAGGATATTATTTTTAAAATTTATTTCAGTCATTTGACTGTGGCCATGCCGCAGCACCGCCTTGAATATTTTTTAGTTGAATAAATTGACCCCAGGACTTATTCTTTGTAAGCCTAGTACTTTTTCTATTGGTATCTTTTGCCGAACCGCTAAGTTACGGGGACGTAAGCACACCAACATCGGCTTTCAAGCTATGATTGGGGTACAGACACAGACGCATACACAAACGCGCGCGCGCATGCTAACACACACACACACATACACACATATATATTTCTTTATTGCCCACAAGGAGCTAAACATAGAGGGGACAAACAACGACAGACAAAGGGATTAAGTCGATTACATCGACCCAAGTGCGTAACTGGTACTTTATTTATCGACCCCGAAAGGATGAAAGGCAAAGTCGACCTCGGCGGAATTTGAACTCAGAACGTTACAGCAGACGAAATACTGCTAAGCATTTCGTCCGGCGTGCTAACGATTCTGCCAGCTCGCCGCCAACATACACACATATATACATACGACGGGCTTCTTTCAGTTTCCGTTTCGTAAATCTACTCACAAGGCTTTCGTCGGCCCGAGACTATAGTTAAAAACAACTGCCGAAGATGTCACGCAGTGGGACTGAACCCGGAACTTTGGGAAGCTAGCTTCTTACCACACATCCACTGGTAAGGGAAATATATTTGTCGCAAAATCCACACGGGATATTTGCAGTTCCATTTTGATCTCAGTACCTGCTACCCTAGTCACTGTAATTATAATTCTATCACTTACCCTCATCTGAATTTAACGTCTCTTACTGCTTCTCACTTTCTTTCCATTTGTCATTTTAGTATCCCTCTGTCTTCCCGAACAAAAGAACATTTGTATTTTATGATAAGTGTTATATATGTTTCATTGAATGCGTGTTCTATCTATCTATCTATCTATCTATCTATCTATCTATCTATCTATCTATCTATCTATCTATCTATCTATCTATCTATCTATCTATCTGTCTGTCTGTCTGTCTATCCATCTATCTATCTGTCTGTCTGTCTGTCTATCTTTCTGTGTGTGTGTCTGTCTGTCTGTGTGTCCGTCTATCTCTGTTTGCCGGTCAGTTTATATGTGTGTATGTGTGTGTGTGTGTGTGTGTGTGTGTGTGTGTGTGTGTGTGTGTGTGTATGTGTGTTTGTTGTGTGTGTGTACGCTCACACACTGAAACAGACCGTCATTGTAAAAAAGGAACACATTTGGTTTCAGAGAGCAGTAATTAAAAAATATCAAAATTATTCTGGAATATTTTCTTTGTAATGTTTTGTTTTTACGTTATATTTTGTCCCTGTAATTATCTGGGTGTGATACAAAATGTTCACTTACGATTATTTACAGTCGGCTCTCAGCCTTAACTAATGCATTAATTGTTAAAAAATATTTTATAACTGTTTACTCATTACTTAAACATAACAAGCATGAAATCCTGAATACTTCAAATGTATTTTTTTTTTAAATCTATCTTATTTTTACTTTTACATAACAAAGCAAACTATTTTGTCGAAAGCGACTTGTCACTTTGTTGAAGAAGCTTGTTTCTTTTCTACCAATTAATATCAGTGAAGCAACTGTGGTGCTGGGGGTGGCATCTGTGTGGGATAAGAATGCCGGATCTGTAAGCAGGCGAGTCCGCAATTTGCATACAGTTACTGTCACTCTCTGTGTTTTTAGTAAAAACTTGTGTCTGTGGCTCAAATGATTTGCATCCTGTTTATTGTCACTGCTCTAGACTTGTGTCTATGGCTGAAATGACTTACACACTGTTACTGTATAGTAAAGAGGTGGTTCAAAATATTTAGCTTTAAATAAAAAGCGTGTATTGGTATTGGGATTGCTCTATGTTCGTGGTAAATACACATGAACCTGATATTAGGTTTACTCTAAATTTGTCACAAACGAAATTAAGTTTTCTCTAGAATAGTGGTTTTCAATCTTTTGTATTTCAGCGCTCCCTTTTACTGAATGACATTTTACAAACACTTTCACCTCGTATCTATTAAAAAAAAATACACCCAAGGGTATAATATTTCAATCAAAGGAAGCTAATTCTGAGCAGTGTTTTATATGTTTTGTACTACCCCCATCTAACATTGTCTCCTTTTAGATATTTGCGTGGGCTAGTATCTACTATTTAAAATTTTTACGGAAATTACAAAGCAAGGCAAAAATTTATACTATGAAATTATATGAGACTTTGGCATATCATCTGTCATGTTCTTTTCTCCACAGGTAACACTATGTCCTGCATATATTCTAATCCCGAAAACGTTTCTTTTGATAATGTGTTTCAAATGTAAAGTCTTGTGCCTGGTTTAAATACGTTATTTCTGAGAAAAATCACGACTACTCAAAACATCCAGCACCTCCTAAAGTGCTCTCATGACATTTGCCGTCTCCTTGTGGTCTCAAAATGTCCCACAAAAAGGGTACAACCAAAAAGGTCAAGGGCCACTCCTGAAGAAGAATTAGAAGTTGAAACTGTAGAATCTCTAACGATATTAATTCGTTTTCTTTGTCCTTTTCATATTTTGGCGGAAAAGCTGTAGTGGCAAAAATAGTTGAAAACTGAACAAAATTTCTTGACTTATATGTTTTCTTCACTTTCAAAGTTCTAAGTTCAAAATCTCAGAAGGTTTATTGCACCTTTCTGCTATTGTCAACAAAATAAGTATCAGTCATGTTATAAGGACCATTTAGATAGACTGTAGCCCCTTCCCTACGAATAAGGTTTTCATAAGTTTATAACAAATCTTGCTATGCTAATTAGATACTTGAAGTAAAGCGTCTAATGGTATATATGAACCAATTCATTTGATTATCTATCCCCGATGCTAAGTATTCGTAAACAACTTAACATGTTATATTTCTCTCGATGAAGTTATATTATATTGGACTGTACATCTGACGGCTGTAATCAAATAATGAAATATGGAAAGTATTTCTCGGAAACGATACGCTATCAAAGAGAATTTAAAGCATTTCATGAAATACAATAACTCTCGTGTTTGAACAGTGTGTATATTTGTTTAAACCAATATGTATAGGTTGTATATATTAAAATATTTATCTGTAAGTGCATTTTTTCCGCCCATTTCTGTTATTTATGTCATGCATAAATTACTTGACTGGTGAGAAAATTTCGTAGTATCACTTTTGCCAACAATTCAAAGATTTTGTAGATGTTTCTTGGCAACAATTATTCATTTTGCTGTACTTTTAGTATTAACCATCTTCATATTTTTCTATAGATATAGATCCTAATCGCTATTGTTATTATCTAGTTTTTCTTCAACCCTACTAAAAAAGACATGTGTGCATCCGTTTTGCTGGAATATGTAGAGCAATGACTCTGAAACTAGTCTCTGATTGCTGGCTTTGTTGGGTGGAGGTGCTTATCATTCCTGTTTGAAAACTTAAGGACACAGAACGCTTGTGTCACGTAGCCAACTAGAAACGGTGTTTCTTGGGGTTGAAATAGCAGTAGCATTCTTCCCTTTCCTGGGACTGCCACATTAAATTGGCAACAAACCACTTTAATTTAAAAATTGTCCATGAATATATCAATGGTCAAGCATGCTAAAAAATAAACATATGAATCATAATTACAACGGAGAGGGTGACAAAGACCCTTGCATGCTTAGAAATAGCTGTAAAAACTGCTTTAAAACTACCATAATCACTCATATTTTTCTCTTCACAATAACGCTGTCTGTGGGTGACATGACATAAAATTCACAATTAAAAAAAATTTTGATCAATTCTCGAAGTCAGAAACTTATACTATATCATATACCGTATCGTGGAATAACGGATATAAACAACACGACACTTTCATTATTCTCATCAGGAGAATGTTCTGTAAATACAAATCATATAGGCGCTGCGTGGCTGTATGGTAAAAAGCTTGCTACCCAAGCACAAGGTCCCGGGTTCAGCCCCACTGCGTGATACCTTGGGCAAGTGTCTTCAACTA
>NC_043003.1:93259186-93264186 GCF_006345805.1 Octopus sinensis
AAATAAGTATATCTTTCCTGTTATTAATATGTGGGGAAAGAAGGTAGTATAAGTAATCGCTACACGTGTTTCTGCACTAGTGGGGTGTGTATTAAGGCTATACTTAATACATAAATTCACCAGTGCGTCCCCAGGCTATGTATATTATTATTATGTACGGGTAAAAGTTAAAATTAAAAGTTTAAAATTATATTAAAAATATAAATTCCAAATACATTTTAAATTATTAAATACCTAATGTACAATTAAGATATATATTGAAAATGCTCCACCTAAAGAAATTTTAACGATTAAATTGGAAGCACATCAAATCGTATAATATATCTAAATAAATATAGAAATTATATTATTTGTAGTGTAAAATATACCCCTGTCAATACTAGTATAATAAAACATATTTTATGTCAAATGTGAGTTAATAGTCTAAAATAACGATTAATTAGTAAATACAACTACTTAGTGAATAAAACAAAAGAGGTCGATTACTTTACGACATAAGGTTTAATCCTGCAAGTTCAAGAGCAAATGTTCTGTTTTTAACCAAAGCAGCACAACAACAAGTATTCGGACGTACATCCATCAAAATAATCATAATTGAATGAGGAAGTGGTTGTCATTGAAATTGATAAGGAGGGAAAAAATTCTGTAAATTGGTGAAATACTTTATAATATTTTATATTAATAAAGAGACGAAGCTCATACGAACCTCACCATTCGATAAATAGAGGTTGAGAAAATATGTATTGAATAAAGTTTGGTATTTAATATAATCAACTAAAATCTCAGAAGACAGTGCCCCAGCATGACCGTAATCTAACGACTGAAATCAAGTAAAGAATACGAAACGTAGACTGACTACGCAGATTAGGACAATTAAAACCCCCAGAGAGCGTTTTAATTATACTTGTCGTGTTACTCATATCTATGATAATTACCTTAACATTTCATCATTACAGCCATAACAATGATAATTATGGCTGTAATGATGAAATGTGACGATAGAATACAGTGGATTAACTTGACCCTTGCAGTTATATTTTATATTATTACCTATGAAAAGATGAAAAGCAAGGTTGTTCTCGGCAGGATTTGAATTCAGAACACAAAGAGATATCAATGAATATAGCAAAGTAATTTAACCAGTGACTGTAATGGTTCTGTCACAGACCGCTCACACGACCATGTAGAAAAAGCTTCTCAGCTAACACGAGGGTGTGCTAATTGGCATATTCGTGATAATTGGAAAATCCGTTCAAAAATTACTAATTAATGTTTTTAAGTTGAGGCGGCACTAAGCCAGTGAGATTATAAACATTCAGAATAGATTGTTAACATACTTTTATACTATGTCTACTTTTTTTTTGTATTTTCTGCACTCGTTAAAATATATTATGGTGTCATTTGAAACAATGCCATTTATTTTTTAAGCGATCTTAAAATGTACCTTATAATCTTCAGCTTAAACCATTTCCATATTCACAAAAAAACAATTCAGGGATATTCTGCACAAGAAAACCTGAACATTTAATTATAAAGATCACTTCTATATTTGAGGCAGGCGTAGTTGTCTTGTTGAGCACTTGCTGTCCAACAAAGTGGTTCTGCAGTGGGTTCTGCATTGGGCCTACCAAAGACTTGTGAGTGGATTTGGTAGATAGAAACTGGAGGAAGCCCGTCGCGCGCTCGCGTGTGTGTGTATGTATATGTGTGTATATCTGTATGCGTATGTATGTATACGGGTGTATGTATGTGCGTATCTTTGTATTTATGCGTGTGTGTGTGTGTGTGTGTGTGTGTGTGTATCTGTGTTTGTATTATGTCCACCATTACCGCTCGACAAGCGATGTTGGTTTGTTTACGTACCCGTAATTTAGCGGTTCAGCAAAAGTGAGAGACAATAAGTATCAGTCTTAAAAAAAATAAATGTACTTGGGTCGATTTGTTCGATTAAACCCTTCAAGGTGGTGTCCCAACACAGCCGCAGTCAAATGATTGAAACAAGTAAATGATAAAAAATTTCATGGTAGAATACTGTCAACACATATGAAAAGATATAAGTACATCATTGATAATACCGTAACACTACGGTGACATACTTTTCAATTCCCCGTTTTCTCTTGTTTTATTCCGAGGTCTCCGTATTTTTCGGGAGATTGTGGATCTGCACCACGAAAATTCTTATTTAAGGCGCAGATCTGGGTAAGCTTTTTTTGTTGTGGAATAATAACAATCACCTATACATGCAGATCTCCACTCCCGGACAGATCTCATTCAGATGTATGGCGAAAGTATCAAGGGCACACAAAAACTACCCCAATGGTTATCAATTGCAACTACTCTTTTCATTTCCTAAAAATAGTTAAACCACCCTTGCTAAAAATTACTGCCCAATAGCCAACCAGAGCATCATGTACAAATTGTACATTGCGTGTCTCAATCTGTTCTTGCAGGATCATTGTGCCACCAATATCAACATTATAACACCTGAGAAAGCTGGAGGAAAGAAGAAGGTGTGGGGACTGTATAGAACAGCTACTAATTAACAAAATGATCCAGGAAACACTAAAAGATTGCAGTAACTTAAATGTAGTGTGACTGGACTACCAGAAAGCTTTTGATAGTATAATCCATGGGTGGATTATCAAGGTTTTACAGTTAGCCAAATTCTCATAACCACTAGTGAGTGCTGTGAACATGTGACAAAGGCTTGGCACACCTCTTTGCTTCTTAGGAGTGATGAGGAACAAATTAAGATAGCATTCACTACCTAAAAGGTATCTTTCAGGGTGATATTCTGTCGATGTTGCTCTTTGTTCTCTCACTAAACCCACTACCATACCTGTTAACAAAACTTAGTGATCATTGAAATGAACCCAGAGGTGTTTCCCATCTTTTCTTTGTCGACGACCTGAAACTGTATGGGCCAAATATCGACCGCATAAAAAATCAATTTGACGTCATTGCTCGATTTTCTAGACATTGGAATGGAATTCTCTGAGTTCAAATGTGCATAACTGACAATGAAACGTGGAAACGTTGCGCTCTCTGAATACTTAAAAATAAACAGTTTGACTATACAACCTCTAGTCAGGTGACAATTATAGATATCTTGGACAAGGTGACAATGTCAGATATGATGGACCCATAAATGAGGAGAGGACCAGAAATGAATACCTCAGAAGAGTAAAGAGGGTATGGCAATTAGAACTCTCAGCTTACAAGCATATTGCCCGCTACACCTTCGCAGTGCCTGTATTCATGTCTAGGTTTGGCTTTCTGAATTGGTCACTATAAGAACTCAATGAGATAGAAGTTCGAACTCGCAAACTTCTCAGTGTTAGAGAAAATATTAACATTAATGGAGATGTAGATACGCTATTCTTCCCAAGCAAGGATGGTAATCGTGGTCTCAAATCTATATTGATGTCCTATGAAGCACATATTGTAACATTGAATCAACATTTGCGGCAAAGGAAAGAGATCAGTAACTCTTTTGCCCAAGTTAGTGAGCATGAAATCAACAACATAATTAGGATTGCTAATGAACTTGAAGAGAGGCATGAAATAAGAGCTGATACAGACATCTCTTCGAGAAGCATTAGTAAAATCTGTTTATCAGAAAAACAGAATTAAAAGAAATGGACCGGTTCGCTGAAAAGGTAGTACATGGCTACTTGGTACGTAAAACACAAAAGATTGACGGGACTGATCATACGCTTGGCATGGAATGTCGATAAATATATGACATTCCTCTTTGAAAGCTACACCATGCAATTTAAGAAGAGATTCCCACCAGGTACCTACATCATAAAAGGCAGAGAACGTTGATAGACAACAAAGGTAGGTTGTTTAAGGCTAAAACGGAAAAGATGAACCTAATTATTGCCAACTGCGAGAGAATGCCTTTCAGATATTTCCCCACTGAGGTATGATACGGTGGCCAGAACAGCCTGGAATAAGATAACAAAAAAGAAAAAAAAACCTCAGACGAAATTGACCATATCAAGACCGATGGGTAAAAAGAATATCGGTGAAACTTAAAAATTAAAACAGCCACTAAGTTATAACACAACTGGTCAGATATTGTTGCGTGGGACCACAAGGAAAAGATATGTTCTGCTGTGGAAATCAGCTGCCATCTGAACACCAATGTGGTTAGAAAAATACAAGAGAAAAAGGACATCCATGGATCATTGATAAGAAGTTTGCAAATCCAGTAACCAAGATACACTTTCAGCTTCATACCTATTATCATTGGAGCAGCAAGATTAATACCAATCCGGCTAGAGCAAAGTATGGCTGAACTTGGGATGTTAATGAGAGACTGCAAATCCTTAATTTATACGTTACAAATGATCGCGATATCTGGGACTACAAAAATCTGCAATACCTCCTTGAGATTTAAAGGATGATAATTAAAACAAGATGCTTTTCTTCACAACTTTGCTATAAAATAGGTGGCCAGTCAGTATTTATTCTTAATCAAAAAGAGAAAAAGAACATATGTATGAGTGTATGTATGTATGCATGTATGTATGCATGATGCATGTATGTATGTATGTATGTATGTATGTATGTATGTATGTATGTATGCATGCATGTAGGTGTGTGTGTGTGCGTGTGAAGGCTCGTGGTCAAATGACTAAGATTACAGCTCATGTGAGTTCGATTCCTAGACTGGACAGCGCGTTATATCCTCGGGTATGACACATCATTTTACACCACCCAAGTCTATTCAACTAATGTCTAACTCAACTGAAAACCAATAGTTGCCTTTCAACATCAACGAAAGGAGGTGTTCGAAAATCTTTCTCGGGACAAAGTGAGGAACGCCTGCGCTGAGTCACGGAAACGTCTTGAGGCTGTGGTAGTGGAAGCTGAGGGTGGCTGCTTTAAATAAACTGTTATCTTTCAGCCGGATGGGATATGTTCTCTTTCCTTTTTATGCAAACTCTGAAATTTAGCCCGAACACCCTATATATATATATATATATATATTT
>NC_043003.1:93269186-93281686 GCF_006345805.1 Octopus sinensis
GCGCCCTTTTGAAGCCTAGCCAGGCTCATGGGCCCGGTTTCTATGGCATGTGTTCCCCAGCTGGACGGGACGCCAGACCATCGCAGCGTTACTCATTTTTGCCAGCTGAGTAGACTGGAGCAACGTGAAATGAATGTTTTGCCCAAGAACACAACGCGTCGTCCGGTTCAGGAATCGAAACCACAATCTTACGATCATGATGCTGACACCCTAACCACTAAGCTACGCGCCTCCACAGGTAGTATTAATACTAAGAGGTAATATTTATACCCTCTCTAAGGTGGTGGCGGCATTTTGTCCTGCTTTATACTCTGAGTTCTAATTCCGCCGAGGTCGACTTTGCTATTCATCCTTTCGGGGTCGATAAAATAAGTACCACTTGAACAGGAAGGTCGATGTAATCGACTTATTCCTCCCTCGAAGTTGCTGGCCTTGTGCCAAAATTTGAAATCAATATTTATGCCCACTTAAACGCGTATATCTTGTTAGAACAAACAATAGTGCAGTAGATACGGTGAGAAACTCTGACTTAGGCTTTTGGTGCAAACTGCTCCCTTGTTTATATTGTTAACAGGGAGACTAAAAGCTAATGTGAGAATTTTTCTCGTGGTTTCTACAGCAGTACAGTTTGTTCTAACAGAGGAAATCCACGTTTAAGTTGGCCTAAATATTACTTCGCGAAATTTTTAGTGTCCGAGCAGCAGCATATGAAAAGAAGATTGATAAACTACAGATACAACACACAGTGAATCACTTTGGGTAGACATCAACACCCGAGACACTTTTTAGGTGTGGTCATCCATTCATTTAAGACTTAAAAAACCTGTTTTCTAACTTGACAGAGAAACAAAAAGAGTTCGTCGAGAACAATTTGCTTTTTGTATTGTATAGCTCTATTTATGACATATCGAACTACGAATAATGGTTTAGCTCAGTGGTTCTTAATTTTTTCTGTAGCGGCCCCACTTTTAAATAGTTGTTATGCCTATCACCCACTTGAGTGGTGACTGAGGTGTATTTCGTCTTCCGTTACGTTCCGAGTTCAAATTCCGCCGAGGTCGACTTTGCCTTTCATCCTTTCAGGGTCGATAAATTAAGTACCAGTTATCCACTAGGGTCGATGTAATCGACTTAATCTCTTTGTCTGTCCTTGTTTGTCCCTTCTGTGTTTAGCCTCTTGTGGGTAGTAAAGAAATAGGTATGACGACTAAACTAATTTAACATGGTAATTTATAAATTATACTCTAAAAATGGATAGTAAAAGCTTTTAATAATGAAATGGTAAAAAATGAATAAAGACACAAGTTGTAAATTTACTTTATACATTGCAAGTGAAGTGAATGACTTCCTTGTGTCCCATTTTATTTTAATAACCACCAATAGTTTTATCATGTACAATATAATTACCAGTACCGGGCCGCAGACCAGTACCAAGCTGCAGAACAGAGCCGGGCCGCAGACCATTACCGGGTCGTAGACCATTACCGGGCTGCAGAACAGAAACGGGATGCAGACTAGTACCTGGTACCGGGCCGCAGACCAGCACCGGGTCGCAGACCAGTACCAAGTTACAGAACAGAAATGGGCTGCTGCAGACTAGTACCGGGCCGAAGACCAGTACCAGGCTGTAGGCCAGTACCGGGCCGCAGACCAGCACCGGTCCGCAGACCAGTACCGGGCCGCAGATTAGTACTGGGCCGCAGAGCAGAACGGGCAGCATAGAAAGCATACATTTTAAGATTTTATTTCTGTTTTATTGGTTATTGCAGTCTACTGGGTGTTCTTACATTATATATGTATTATGCATATAATTAATATATACGAGTATGTATAATTACAAGTATATAGTAATTACAAAGTGTATAGTTACAAGTATGTAATAATTACAATGTGTATTGTGCACTTTATTGTGTTTTGCTATGCGTAAGAGATCCCTCAATAAGTGGAAAAAACTGTCATACATGAAACAGGTCCGAGGTGCAAAATGGTTAGGGCCCGCTGCCTCACGTGATTACTCGACCTCTTAGAAATAACGACCAAATACCTCTCAGATTACACCCATGAACGCATTGGATAATATATGTAGTCCTGAAAACAGTCTAAATAAAGAGTGGGTAGATCTAGGCTGGACCCGCCAAAGTTAGCGATCCGCCAGGTACACACCCATAAGCACGAAAACCTCGACGACGGCTACGAAGACGACGAGAACGATGACCACCACCATTACCACCGCCACCACGACCACCACTGCCGCTGCCGCCGCCACCACCACAATAACAACAATAATACCTACATAACTTTCCTATAAAATGTGAACGTGTATTTTATAATATTTCCCGGTGAGAAATTACTATAGTTACTATAACATTGACAAAGACACGAACGTTATACTATCCTATTCTCCCACTCCCCCGCTCATTTACAGTCTATTACCTGAAGACCTTGTGTCTATGCAAGAGGGTATTTTCTCAACAAAGCTTTGTTGTTGTTGCTGTTGTTATTTAGCACCAGGTCAGGTCTGTGCAGACCTATGATCAAAGGTGTTCCTCTCGAGTCTTTAGGTCTACACTATCCAATATGTTTCTTATTCTAGATGGTAAGATGTGATATGAAGGACATATGACTGCTGTTTCTAACAGAGTCAAACGGCTACGTAAATATTCTCCCTGTTGGCTTAGTAGAGTCTTTGGTGGTACTTTAGCGTGCGGTCTACCTGGCCATTTACAATTTAGCATTCAGTCTAACCCTAACCCTCAGTATAACCCTAATCCTAAACCCCAGCTTTTACCCTAAACTCTGACTCTAGCCCAAAACTCCCGCCCTAACCCTGAAAACCTAACCTAATCCTAATCCTAAATCTAACTCGAACACTAAACCCTAACCCTAATCCTAACTTGGGTATTTCACTGCGTAGACTACGGAGATAGCAGTAGACCACACGCTAAAGTAGAACCGATTTGTTTTAACTGAATTAATCATCTAAATAGTGATTGTACTCATCACTGAAGTCATAATTTTAATTAAAATGTTTCACTTACAACACCACGTATACGAGTGACCTCTTTAAGTAATAGTTTTACTCCTACGTAAAATAAAAAACAGTTATAAATTTGGTAATAAATAAATTAATAAGTAAAATTTGTGTTTGTAAAGTGCAGTAAAGTTGCTCCAACAACTTTATTTTTCAGTATGAACAAAAGGATATCTTTTACCATGGGAAGAAAATGTTTTCTCAAAATTCTGAATTGAATAAATAAGAATAAAAAAATATTATTATTATAAAAGAATAGCTTATAGTTTACAAATAAAAATATAAGCGAATTCGTTATGACATATTTGTGTGATATAGTTATGCTTTGAAGGACACAGTGTTTGGTTATTTCACATGTGGTGAGTAAGGTTTGAGTCAGCAATGAAACGTGTGGGTGGGAGCTCGGCCAGTTTAAAATAGCAGCCATATTTCCTGTGAATTACATTCTATAACAGAGGTAGAAAACCATTTCATGTTAGATCGCATTGAAGGTAACTACTGTTGATAAAGTGTATTTCAATATATATATATATATATATATTTCAACAATTGAGGGTAAAATTAATTAATTATTAATCAATTTCACCAAGTATTCAGTATGTAAAGGGACCATTTAAGGCGAATTCAAAATATTACATTATATAAAAGGGCTCAGTAAAATAAATTACGTTGCCACATACTGAACTCATTAGAAATAGCAGCTAAAAAAATTTTTTCAGCTATTTCTAATACTTAAAGAAAATCTCTCTCAGATAGTGTTTGCTCAAACCAACTCACGAAGGTATGGGGGTAAAAGCATTAAAAAAATCCCAAATCCGAATCAAGGAGTTCTGAGCTGACGAAAGAAATGTCGATTTGACTAATCTAGAAACGTACGTTCTCAAATAACCTTTGCACTTGTGATTTTTTTAATGCTTTTACCCCCATACCTTCGTGAGTTGGTTTGAGCAAACACTATCTGAGAGAGATTTTCTTTAAGTATTAGAAATAGCTGAAAAAAATTTTTTTTAGCTGCTATTTCTAATGAGTTCAGTATGTGGCAACGTAATTTATTTTACTAAGCCCTTTTATATAATATATATATATATATAAATTTTAAATAATGAGGGAGATAAATTGAATATTAATTTAATTAATATCAATTTAAAACCAGTAGCCTAGCATACAAAAACCTGAAAAATCAGAGAAAATTCTAATACATGTGTATGTTTGAAGGGCAAGACCACTAGGTGGTCGGCCGTATGCTAGAAGTAGATCACCTACCATCAAACTACAAAGAAAGGAATGTTCTCTAGAAGAAATAGATCACCTACGATCAAACTACAAAGAAAGGAATGTTCTCTAGAGGAATTTTCCTCTAGAGAACATTCCTTTCTTTGTAGTATATATATATATATATATATATATATATATATATATAATATATATATATTCATTCAATCGACCGAGATATCGATGTCCTTATACATCGCTGATCATAATGCGCTTCCCTTCTTTCCTTGATTATGCCCTTCTCTTCCATTTGGGCTCGAAAGACTGTCATCTTCCCATCGTCTTGAACAACGCTCCCGATCTCTTGGACAACACTCGACGACTGCACGGATCCACCTGTTGTCTGTGATCCTTGCTGAATATCTGGCCCAACAGACATATGCTGTCTTATAAGAGCAACGGTTATATTCATAGCATGCATGACCCTATCTGCAGAGTTAGAAAGAACAAAAAAATTATATTTGGAATAACGCTGTTTCCAGAAATTTTGCACAAATTGTCTGAAAGATCCAACGTTTTGTGACGTGACAATACTGTTAATAAAGATTTCTAATACCGACACAAAGCCTAGATTGCAAGTACATAGGCAAACAATAATATCTCTGAATAAAACAGACGAATCCATGATAAGCTACAGGCGAGCAAAAGCGGGAACTAAAATTTTATTGCTTTTCATAGTTCTTTTATATACGCAGCTAAGTTCTTTTCTTTCAATATAGTTAATAGAATCAATCCCCAATTAATGAATACTTCTAATTTTAAAGATTTAATGAAGTAATTTTCTGCATCATACTGGTGCTCTGCATGGTAGAAGTAATATTTGTCCTTATTGCATGATAACAGATTACTAAGTGGTGGAGTTTAAACTACGGCAAGAGACTTTTAGGTCTTTCATAGTGTGGGAGAAGATAAGTCACCAATCAAATCTTAGGGGCGATTTCTTTGATAGTTTTCTCTCCTTCGCCAAGAAACCAATAGAATATAAAACTATGGCTATCAGAGAACAGTAGATTGCCTGATTAATGATTAAAGTTAAGCCATGTCACCCTTAACCACGCATTACCATCCAAAAGTACCAAGCAAATCTTTCCCCAAACCACGTTTTAACATCTTTTAACGTGAAGTACATTGTGTAAGGTAGTTCTGGATACAATGTATCTGATAAAACAAGATCATCATGGTTAGAACGCTTCTCCTCATAAATTTGTTCAATCACGAGTTATCTGGGGCTAATCAATGAAACTTCTTGATAAAATACGAGGAAACTAACAATAACAGCCAAGTCTCCTTCAGACTACACTGTACTGTCATCGAAAGAAAAAAGGATACTCTAGATAATGAAGCTCGAGGTACAGTGTAACTTCGAACGGTCATAGCTTTTTATAAGTGTTCTCGATTGAGACTAACCTGGAGTTATAAACTTACAAGCATCTATTTCAGTATAAACTTACAAATGTATCTATTCAAGATTATATACTTACGCACACACAAATATATGCATCCGCGCACGCACAGATACACATCTTCGTATTATGTATTTATACATGTCCATACACATTCATACGCACTCATACAAGTACTTTTGTGTGTTTGATGCAATGCTGAGAGGGTGTTACATTTTGAGCCTATCTCAGATGGTCATGCTGTGAACACTAACCTTTATGCCCAACAAATCCAGCGAGTATATGATGCTTTGAAAGCCTGCTATCTGGCATTGCTCAGTCGAAGATATGCACTCTAACTATATGAGAATGCTCCAGCTCACAAGTACAAAACTGAGGAAGTTGCAGGGCTGGGAGTGCTGCCTCCCCATGCATAGACCTTGCACCATCAGATTACCACCTTTTTCGAGCCATGGCTCATTTTCTGCATGGACGGAGTTTCAACAATTTGCATGAAATTGAAAATGGGTGTAGGGAGTTTTTTTGCTTCTAAAATATCTAAGCAGTATAAGGGTGGAATTGAGCTTCGGGCACAACGATAGCAACAAACAATAGAATATGAAGGAATATATTTTGATGAATACACACATTTCGTATATAATTTGAAGTATTATTAATTAAAGCTTGAAAAAAAAAATACTGGAAGCTTATTACTCGAAACCTATTGAATCCTCGATCATATATTATTGCTATGAAATTTGACGATAACTTGAACTTTTATCATTTTATATCATTGTGAAATTTATTGAATATTTGAAATTGCATTTATATTTGACTTTTTTTTTATCCTTTTTTTTTTGGCTATGAAATTTTCTTCTGTATATTCACTTTCTTTTAAACTGTTATCTTGTTTCCATTTTCCATTGAAAAATAAAAATTCTGTAACCGGTATTTTAATAAATTTGTGAAAAATTAAAACATTTAAAAACTACAGTTCGTTTTAAGATCCAGAGATCCAGGTGTATTTGCAACACCGAAACCAATTATCTCTCTCTATATAAAATGCAGTTTGTCTGTCTGTGTATCTGTCAGGTTGTACCCTTACCCTGACCACGGCTTTGAACCGATTCTGATGAAACTTGACACACACATAGCCCAATGTCATAATTCAAAACTAACGCAGCGAAAATTTTGAAAAGTTCCCCCAGTTCTGAAAAAATCGATAAATTCGACATGGGGTCGAGAATTTAAGCTTATCATATGCAACACATTTTCCGTTGTAGTTTTCGCAACTTGCAATCGATTTTCACTAAACTCATGGTGAAGCTTAATGTTACCCTAAGGAACTTAATTCTGACGTTAGTTTTCCATGCAATACCTTACCATCAGAAAAAAATCGATAAAATCATGCCATTTTGGGAAATCGCGTTCAAATTCACGTTGACATATTTTCGACAATATCTTTAACAAACTGGCAGGAATTTTTTTTGAAATTCACAGCTATATGGCCCTTTTGATTCCAATAGAATACGTTATTACTGGAAAAAATCGGTTAATTACATCATATGTGGCACACATAGCAAACTGATTTTTCTGCGATATTTTTTGAAAGTTCACATAGATTTTCCCTACACCGATGCTGGACATCAAGTTTGCATTAAATGTCAAACTAACGACCTTTTGTCAATGCAATTAACAAGTATTGGGAGAAATCAACAAAACCATATCACTTTGAGACCGACCATGATTTTATAAAATAACGGTTCAATGAGTACAAAAAAGGATAAAAAGGTAAAGGGCATTGCTTATCGACAAAGTTTCTTACATACCCGGGCAACGCCGGGCTATGCTGCTAGTTCTATATATTCTTACTTGCGTGAATTATATATATCTTATACATAAATGGCAATTTCAGTCTGTCGATCTGTCTGTTACCATTTTGCTGCCTACATCAGTGAACCAATTTTGACGAAACTTTTCATACATGTTAAACTAACACCCAGTTCAATTATAGGTTAATTGGATTTCAATAAAAATCTATAATGGGCCCTCGAAGGGGGGGGGGATATTATTTGGTAAAATGAAAAGGGTGCAAAGAGTGTTAGTGTGAAAGAAATGTAGTGGCATAGTGAGTGGGCTGATATCAGGGAAGGGGGGAATATCGTTGTGTTAGCGACAAATATGGAGTGGCAGTGAGATGTTAACGTTAATACAGCTGTCATTTACGGATATACATGCGACGCTGCATACATACTTTCGTACATACATAGATACACACACACACACTACACGTACACACATGAACTACACATAACTAACTTTTAAAACGCCGAGGAAGGGAAAGGTGTGTGGATGTGAGGAATACGTGGCTTTAAGGAGAGAGGGGAAAGGTGGCTTTTCTGCTGTCCATCGCAAAGAAACACACACACAGACAAACATACATATGCATACATATGTATACATACATAGCACATACATGCATACACACATACACATGTCTACTATACACCGTTTTAAACTCACTACTACCTGTAAAAATTGCATAGTCTTCTCTTTCTACCTTCCGAATTAAGATTTTACCAAACTCGATGCTGCCTTCATCTCCTAGGGTTGATAATATACATATCTGTAATATATTGTAATCCATTCAATCCATAACTCACTCTCGCTGCTATAAAATTTACCATTGATCCCGATGAAAAGAAATCATAGATATTTATACTGAATGGATTTCTACGCCGTAGACCAAATAAATAAATTTAAGACATAAAAACAGCAGTTTGTAGCTTTTTTAGTTAAAACCTGCCCGTGAGATGAACTTTAATGAAATCTATTGAAAATTCAAATCTAGGTTATAGATTAAACAGACTATATAATATTCAAACAATATAAATGCATGAAAAGTTGAGCGGTGAATCTGTTAAGGTTCAATTAATGAAGGGAAAACTGAATGCATTGTTACTGAAAATAGACGTATATTATTTATGATCCCATTCATATTTAAAGTATTCATACTGGGGATCGTTATCTATGATTTTGTTTGACCGAATGCAAAACCAATATTTCGGGATGGGCGGATGGTACATTCATTTTAATCGACTTTCTATATTATAATGGAGAAAGCTGCTTATTAATTAGGTATGTAACAATTACTAAAAGTACTAAAAGAAACCATTTATTAAAGGGTTGACCGTATGGAAATATTTTAATAAATTCATGTTCTAAGAAATTTGTTTCTTTATTGCCCATAGGGGGCCAACGTAGAGAGGACAGCACAGCCTGATTGGGTTCTGACATATAAAAGATAATAAAAATTTATAAACGCTTACAATAAAATCAGATGAATTACAGTCGGATGAGATACAATACAAAAGACAAAATTACACATGCACAATGAGATAGAAAAATAGGTTACGCTCCGACCCCACGAGCCCTGTTCTGCTACCGGTACCTTTTTGTTCAGCCTTATGGCACGTTCACGAGGAGTCTTTCACACTCAGCATTCTCGCTACACGCATCCATCTGTCTTTAAACATCCTCTCCGACAGGCATATTCTCTCCAGCCTCACTTTCCTTTTCAGGTGAAAAGTAAAGAACCTCACCAACTCGAGACCGGAGATGAAGTTGCCTGTCGCCATTCCTTTCTTTCTCGTCTTCCATATCGCCTCTTTCACAAACGCTACTACTGCAATTCTTGCCTTCTTTCGTTAGGAAATCTGGCAGATCAATTTTTTAAATTGAGTCAGACGACAGCTGTACTCTTCTTAAGTCCGACAACAGATGTTCCACATAAGTCCACACTTCTGACACTTCCGGACACTGAACAATAGTGTGCAGGACGGTTTCCCTTTTCTCATCACATCTTGGACAGGCCGATGGACCAGGTTGGCCGTGCCTGGTGAGCTTATCCCGAACGGGTGAGGCTCCTCGGTAACATTGCCAGGCCAGAAATTTTTGGAAGTTATCCAAAGTCCCCGGCCCGAATGTCCTTTGGAACAGACTGTCTAACTGGTTATCATCGAGACCCAGTGCCTTCCCCAGAGCTTCATCATTTCCAGCCTCTACCAACCTGCTATAGAAAGATGCGGTGGTACCAAAACCGCTGGCATTACCCGAGCGAAGGAACAGTAGCAGGGCTTTACGGCACTCCGTAAACCATTTTCATTTGCAAAGTCTCTCACTTTCTCTTTTAAGTCTTAATTCACTTTTTATGTAAATGTAATGTAAAAACATTATTTATGAAATGAAAATTTTTTAAATACCTGTGCAATTTTTGAATGTGGGATAGCTGTGAGAAGAGCCTGGAGAGACGGGTAATTACTATTAGAAGATGAGGAGAAAAATAACAAAATGTTACCAACAAGTACTCGAAACTTTCACCTTATTCAGTTTCCAAACACAACTTCAACAGTGACACACACACACACACACACACACACACACACACACACTTGCGCGCACACATAGATACACATACACATAAATAAAAGGCAATGAATGTGTGTGTGTGTGTATGTGTGCGTGCGTGCATGCGCGCACGTGTGCTGTTCACTGACAAAACTTTGTGCTGCATCACTTTCGTGAAGTTTTGTCAGTGAAGAGGTCGCGGTTTCAAAGCGAGGAAAATATTTTGACACAAATGAAGCTTTAATGTTGAAGTGAAACTAACTGTATTTGTGGTTTTCTTGAATGGCTTGCAAACATCTTCCACGCTGCAATTGTTTTACTTTCAGCACACGATCTCAGATCAAGTCATTTGCTATGCAAGTACATCTCCGTAATTTTTTTAAATCACTGTGGATAAATGCCAGCAATGACCTTCTCAGGCTCTGCAATATTTTAATTTCTGAACAGAAACAATCGGGGGCAGGGAGTGGGGTTGCAAAAATTCATAATTTCTTGAATTTTCTTTTTATAGCATTTTATGGGGAAAATATTGAAAAATATTAATACATGCAAGAGTGATAAAGATATTGTCTTTGGATGTGCTAGAAACAACAGCCAAATTGCCCTTAAATCACTCACTTTATCCTCTGAAAATATTAACAATTAAAAATTTTTTTTTACCGAAAATGCTTTTCCCACGGTTTTGAAGTGCAAAAACAAAATTGGCCAAAATAGGTCCGGAGTAGGACGATGAGGGTGTAAAAAAATGCGTTTACAAAACTTTTTTCATACAAAGATCCCCCAACCCCATCATTTCGAAGGCTGTGGTTTTAAAAAGATAGGGATAAATCCCCGAAAAAGTTTTCCCCACAAATTTCTTTATAATCGTAATCCATGCCGTTTGAAAGGGATTTGTATAAATTTTAGTAAAAAGATATCTATCTTCCTGAAAGTTATGAAGGAAAAAAGTCAGATCGAATGAATTTTCTGAAACTCCTCTCTCCACCCCCTTGCAAAAATTCTTTCCCATAGTTCCCTATATACTCTGAAGCCACAACATCTAAGCAGTATTTATAGAAAATTTTGTTAAAAAGTATCCTTTTTTCTGGACGTTATGGGGCAACAAAGTCGAGGGCGTATACATCAGTAATAGTGCCCTTTCATTTATACGATTTTTTCATTTCATGCTTATTTCAGTCATTGCTTGCAGTGTTCTCCCTCTCTCACATACACTGCAAAGCTTACAGATGGGATGCTGAATTGAAATCTCTATGTTGCTTTGAGGGGAAGGTAAAACTTGACAAGCTGCTTCTCCCTCTGTTGTTGGACTACCGTGATGTTTGTTTAAAAAAAAGAGAGATTATGACTGTCATAAAATAATGAAAGCAATATTTATTAAGCAGGTGAGCACTATTATACAAAGAAATAATTAGACGTAAAATATAAAAATTATTAGAAATGGGAATCAAATATAAGAATATTATCAAGGGGCTAACAGTAAACCGCCCGGAAGGTGGTCTTTCTGCTTGTCCTTATAATATTGTTACTTGAGTTAATAGTACAGTAGGCTAGCTTTAAATACATCACTGTCTGCATTACTTGTGTTGATTTTGCAGGAGCCCTTTACTGTATTTATCATCGAGAATCTTATGAATCCAGCAAGTACCTTTTTATGGCCATTCGATCCGTCAGAAATAGCAGTCTAATTTCCTTCAAATTACCATACTCTCTTAAAACGAAGACATCGGATAATACAGTCCTTGATACACTATGTCTAAAATATAAAAGAAAAAATGATATTATTGTGCCATGCTTGTTGGGGGTCTAACCTAGTGTTAAACAACAACAATAAACCGACTCTCATAATTATAAATAAATTTGTTACAAGGTCACACAATGTCTTATATTCATAACGGTTTCAAATTTTAGCAAAAGACCAGTAATTTTAGGGGAGGGGTTAAGTCTATAACATCGACCCCAGTGCTGGTCTGATTATTCCTTTTATCGACCTTGAGAGAATGAAAAGCGAAGTTGATCTTGGCGGCATTTTCATACAGGATGTAAAGAGCCGGAAGGGATGTCATTAAGCATTTTATCCGACGTGCTAATAATTCTACCAACATTCATAATGAAGGTGTAATGCGGCTGTCACACGCAGTTGTTCCAGACTCTGTATGCACCATACATTTCCCAAGTGCTGTTTAGGTTCCAGTTTCGTCGCAAACATAGACACCCTCTCCACCTACGCTGTCTTACTTAACCCATTTTGTTCGACGCGCTAACGATTCTTTCTATTTACCGCTAAATCGAATTTATCAGATGGCTAGTAGTTATTTTATTGACCACAGTCGGTTGAAAAGTTCAAACGTTTGAAATAATTGACTTTCAGAATGATCTGAATATGTCTTTATTTCTTGTATTGAGGGCGG
>NC_043003.1:93286686-93291686 GCF_006345805.1 Octopus sinensis
AAACGGTCTTTTATTGCCGAACTGTTAAATTTCGTTGACGGCAGTGAAAATTCCATCTTAAAACGAAACTGATGGAGATTGAGAAAAATCTGAAACACTTCTATGAAAAAGAGAGAACAGACAAAGAAGCCTAAGTTTCAGAAAATATAAAATCAAAGCCTAAAACTTTCTGTAAGTTTGCCAGAAAAAACTGCCTACAGAGTAGGGCCACTTCTCCAAAAAGATGGTTTCCTCACAGGAAACCCAATGAGTATAATGAAACACTGAATGATCAATTGAAAAGTGTTTTCCCCTCACACTTACAGCACATGCAACTCACCAAACCTGACAAACTTCCGTGCAGGTTGAAGGAAGCAGCAGCGTGGATGCCAAAGACTATAAACCTATCCCTCGGACGTTGCGTATCAGCATAGTTGTGGGACGGAGAGCCCGAAGGAAACTAATAATGTTCCTGGAAGAAAATCACTTGCTGACTGACATCTGGCATGTTTTCCGACCAGGAAGAAGCTACCTGACACAGCTCTAACAACACTATCACTGGGTATTGAAACAGTATTCAATAAAGTCGATCATGGAATTATATGTCACAAACGGCATGATTTCGGCATATTTGGAGAGTGGCTATATAATTTTCTGCAAGATAGAAATAAGGTAGCAGTAGCCAACGTGGTTATCTCCAAGGAAACACAAATGATGAGTGGTGTGCCACAGGGTACTCTCTTGGGGCCACTACCTTTTTATCGTGGCCCTCTCAGATATGCCCTCATCCACTCAGCTACCATCACAATCTATGCATATGGTACAAACTTTTCCCAAGTAATACAAAATCCTGAAGATGGCATGCACCTAAAACAAAAGTTAGATGCAATATATACGTGGGCTGACAACAATAATACGTATTTTAATACTGGAAGGTTTCCAAGCTTTACGCTATCAGCAGACAACGTTAAATGCAATACAGACAAAATACACAGGAGTTGGAAGGATCGCAGTTCCAGAATCACAATCAGTCGGTAACCTGGACATTAATATGAGTAGTGATGCATCCTTCCATGTGCATATTATTAAGATGGTAAGAAAAACAGGCGGTTGATCGAATGAATTCTTAGAACTTCCAGAACAAAGGTACAGGAAATCACTATACTCTGGAGGATATTTATCCTAAGCTGTCTTGACTATTACTCCCAACTATGGTCACCACACAGTGTGAAATTAATAGCAGAACTCAAAGCGCCCCAACGAAACCACATGAAAGAGATATCCTCAATGCAACAAATTAGCTACTGGGAAAAACTCAAGAGGTTAAGATTTTACTCTGTGGAACGAAGGCGGGAAAGATCAATAGCAATATCCACCCGGAGATCCTGAAAGCACTTGTCTCAAACATTGGTGTTGGAAGTTATATAAACGCCAGAAAAGGGAACAATTGCATATTGTCTAAAATCCTTCTTCTGTCGTCAAAATGCAAGACCAGGCACTGCAATAGCTTGGTGTTCAAGGGCCCACTGCTCTTCAATATCCTATCGAAGGATCTGAGAGACCTACATGGTGTGGAGGCAGATATCTTCAAAATTAAACTGGATCATCTATTGTCAAGAATCCCAGAGAAGCCAACTTCACGACAGGAAGAAGAAATGAAGGCGCTAGCATCAAATTCCCTCATTCAACAAATACTAACTATTAAAGAATTAATGAAGGGTTAGCAACAACAGGTGGCGGTGCTCCAGCATGATCACAGCCTTTGAGCTGTAACTCGGAAAATACACACACAAACATATATGTACATATATATACATATATATATACATGTGTATCTGTGTGTTTCTAATATACCGTGTTTCTCCGAAAATAAGATCCGGTCTTATATTAATTTTGCATCCAAAAAACGCACTAGGACTTATTTTCGGGAGATGTCTTATATTTTTGCGGAAAATATCCAAGAAAGACAAAAAAGTCTCATGTCCTCGTGTAAAAGAAAAAAGAATTATAAAAAGGAAACCCATGTTTTTAGTTATCAAAAGTTTATTTATTTGCTTATTATTTTTAGTCAAGTACAATCATTTCGTCTTCTTCTGGAATATCGTTACAAATCATCAAACCCCAACTACAAACTGAATTTCTTGCAAACCCATTTCCTGTAGAATCATGGACCCAAATCTCTCATGTTTGGCAATATAACTTTCCTTAAATGAACACTTTTTGTTCAAGTACCCTGTTCATAGTGCATTGGCAACGCAACTGTCGGTAATTTTATTCCATGAATTCTTCACCGAATTCAAGACTTCCTGGAGATTGGGTTTGACAAAGTTTCCACGCTGATTTCTCTCCATTCTATGTTCGATATATTTATTCACTTCCATCCGCAAATAATTTTTGACGGGCTTGTTTATTACAAGATCTAATGTTTGTAGATATGGAGCTATTCCCGCAGGAATCATTATGTGGTCAATTTTTCTTTCAGAAAGGAAGATTTTCATATCTTTTGCGCGATTAGTACTGGCTGAATCTCAGACTAAAAGACCTCTTTGAAAACCACGTAAAACAAGTGACATAGTTAAATCAACCCATTTTCTTATTGTGTGCACCAAGCCTTTTCCATTTAAAGGATATGAATACCCAAAACTCGTTCTATTTTCCCTTCTTGGCCATTTATTATGATAAGCGGTGGGACTTTTGTTCCATCAAGACGAATTGCTAAAATACAAGTAACTCTTGCACTTTCGTAACACGTTGAGGCAACGTAGATTGACGAGGCACCTGTCTGTTTAATTGTCGTTTTAGATCCTTGGCCCATAAATACTGCAGTCTCATCCATAGCAATTGTATTGGAGAGATTGTATTTAGAAAAGTCGATGCCATCAATGAAGGACTTGAATGCAAGTGCACGTTGAATCACTTCAGCATCCTCCAGCTTGAACAGTTTTGTCGATCTTCTTAGAGAGAGCTCATATCGCCGAAGGAAGTTATCCAACCAATGAGGTAATGCTTTGAATATCTCTGCGGGTATATACCCAAATGTGGTGCCATTGCAAGAGAAATTCTTGAATATCAGCCCTGCGTAGAACCAAAGCCTTTGTACTTCTATCAGCAATCCATCTTGAGGTAATATGTTCCAGCTCCGAAAATAACGGTTGTCTACTTGATCCACACTTGTGCTTCATAGCACTTCCCTCATCCACCTGTCTGCTGAAACTATCGTACTCTGCTCACCATTTTCGAACCACTCGGTGACCCAACATCTTACAGAAAGCCGTAAGATTCTTGTCATGACTCTTCCACAATTCCTTTCTTGTACTCCACGGAATAACTATTTCTTTTTGCACTCATCTTACCTGGAGAACAAGTGAGTCAACTACTTTAGCCAAGCTATGTTTATTGGTTTATTTTGCAAACATCACATGGTCTTGTTAACAAGCTGATGCATTTTTGACTAGGCTTTATTTTCGGGGTAAGGCTTATATTAAGAACATCCTGAAAAATCATGGTAGGGCTTATTTTCGGAGTAGGTCTTATTTTCGGGGAAACACGGTATGTATGTATGTATGTATGTATTATTTTATTATTTTACTTGTTTCAGTCATTTGACTGCAGCCGTGTTATGTATGTAGATATGTGTGTCTCTTTGTGTTTGTATTTGACCATTCTCATACTTTGACAACCAATGTTGGTTTATTTACGTCGAGGTGACAAAGCGATTCGGCAAAAAAGACTGATAGAATAAGTGCGTGTGTGCGTGTGTGTGTGTGTGTGAAGGCGCATGGCTCAGTGGTTAGAGCGTCGAGCTTACGATCGGAGATTGTGAGTTCGAATCCCAGACCGGGCTGCGTGCTGTGTTCTTGAGCAAGACACTTTATTTCCCGTTGCTCCAGTTCACTCAGCTGTAGAAATAAGGTGCCAAGCTGTATCTCCTGTTGCCTTTCTCTTGGATGACACCGGTGGCGCGGAGAGGGGAGGCCGGTATGCATGGACGACTGCTGGTCTTCCATAAACAACCTTGCCCGGGAGGGTAACTTTCTAGGTGCAATCCCACGGTCATGCAATCCTTCAGTCATGACCGAAGGGGGTCTCAAATATATATATATATATATATATATATATATATATATATATATATATAGTATATATACTCTTTACTCTCTTTTACTCTTTTACTTGTTTCAGTCATTTGACTGCGGCCATGCTGGAGCACCGCCTTTAGTCGAGCAACTCGACCCCGGGACTTATTCTTTTGTAAGCCCAGTACTTATTCTATCGGTCTCTTTTGCCGAACCGCTAAGTAACGCACACACGCACGCAGGGTGGCATACGTGAGACCAAGCCATATATATGTATACATGTATACAAATATATGTACAAATATATGAATGCGCGCGAGCGTGTGTGTGCGTGTGCATATATACATGCATAAATACATACTTTGGAGTTTCCCCGTTAAAACTGACTTTTCAAAAAAAATTGAGAAACCAGTTTTGGCGTCGAAACTTCGTATAAACAGGGTCTATTTAGTATTAAATATCTTTTATATATAATTATGTGTATTTATCTATATATACATACATAAATACATACATATATACATATATGTATGTGTTTATATATATATATATATATATATATATATATATATGTTTACACACTCCCACAGATACACACTCACACACATATACACACTCCCACATATACACACTCCCACATATACACACACATACACACTCACACACATATATACACACACATACACACTCACACACATACATACACACACATACACATACAAATAATCGCGCTTAAAATAAACAAAATTGATAGCAAGTTTTGATTGGCTATTGAAAGAAACCCGTTAGACCTTGTTTGCTGAAATGTCTGATTTCAAAGAAATTCCATGAAAGTATAGATCGAAATGTAGTAGGTGTAGATGAGAATGATTACAATGACTAGAAAAAAATCATAACTATAAAATATAATAAATGCATACAGAAAAATTCGCATGTATGGTGAAA
>NC_043003.1:93296686-93299186 GCF_006345805.1 Octopus sinensis
CACAATGTTCAACATTGTTGGATGTGGAAAGTTGTGCGGTTTTCGTTATCACTATCCAAAACATGCCATAGATAGGAGTGTAAAAGTCAAATTCTTTTGGCCATTTTTGTGAGTTAAATTTACTGGGTCGACTTGCATATAAATACTACTTTTGAGGGGCTGAAATTCACGCTAGAATCCAAATACCATATCAGTAGCAGAAGCCCACATAATTACTAAACAAATAAACAATGAATTGTCGTAATAATACCGATTTTACGCACCAAAACACATATCCTACTTAATAATATCAACCATAAATAAGGTCATGTAACACATAGATATTTGTACTTGCTCTTTGACTCGCATCTGTCGCAATTAATAGACTAACTAAGTGACATAAATTTTCTAGAGGCACTCGTTAGTCTTGCGAGAATCAGGGATCTGCGCATGGAAAGTCTTGCTTCTGTCTTGTTAGCAGAGTCACATCTGCTGCAAATAGAGACCATCGTGTGAATGACAGTCTCAGATGCATTAACAGCATTTGAAGAACACTGTCTGCCAGTCTTGATCTGGTGTTTTTTTCTCAATTTATTTTCCTTCATTTGCAAGCCTCAACCACTTCTCTCGACTTCAGCCATTTTTCTAATTCCAGTCTCTAGTGGGTGGGAGCTGTCATCAATAATGTCCTCTCACGTTTCAACGTTCATATAAAGGGACTTCGTGTCTCCCATGGATACATCTTTGAAATAAATTTAGAAGTCGTCCTTGTATTCTCCTGTCGGAGACCAGTTCAGCATATAGCAGGCCTTTTGGGAACCTCTCATTTCACATGCGGTGTACAAGACACATTCAGCAGAGGCATCGTTGTTGCAGTGGGATGATGAGGCTGGGTACCTATGCGCCATCCTGAACTTCATTGTCGGTGACACCCTCTGGTCACTTGAAGTTCAGAATGAATCTCAAGTTGCGTAGGTGAAGGAGATTGAGACATTACTCTTGTCTGGAATAGATGCTCCGGGTCTCACTGCCATAAAGCAATGTTCCGAGGATACAAAATCCGTAGACTGCAGCCTTTGTGTGCATTTAACTTATTATTCTCCCAACTCTTGTTGTCAACCTAGCTAATTATGAGACTGCCCTTCCAATACATATATTGATCTCAGATTCTAGAAAGAGGTTGTTCGTGATGGTCGAGATATGTGAATTGGTGAACTACCTCAAGCTAGTAGTAGATAGTAATGGTAGAGGAATGCTCAGCACCTCGCTCTTTTTCCATCTTCTTCAGACTAATGATCAAGCCAAAGTCTCTAAACTATTGTATGCCATCGGCTTACCGTAATAATATGCATATGGCCGATACCTGTTCGACCATTGGTGTATTTAATAATACCTGCTTGACGTGTTTTCGCATCACAATTCTACAATAACAAAAGTGTCAAACGCATGGAATTGACTTTTACATGAGATCGACATATAGACAAATATACAATGGAAGGTAATCATGTAATTGCTTATATTCTGCCTCAAGAAACCTTGGCTTGGCTGAATATACTATAAAGTTGAGAAATAAAACAAAAGGTTTTGTGACAGTGTGATTCTCAAAATCTGGTATGTTGTGAAGGATTGGAAAATAATTCTAAACTCTGAAGGCACCGAATAAAAATGAATGGTGTCATAAAGTAGTTAAGTTATAATTATTGCTTGACTAATCTTCTAAGACTATGTATTCTGTTGTTCCAGTCTACTAAAACATTTAAGATTACTTAAGCATACTAATGAATAAATAAATAATGTGGGTGTAAATGTAAAAATAAAGTGGGGAAATCAACCTGATAAAGTTTTTTTACAACTTGAAAAGCGAGATATAGAATAACTTGAAGAAATGACTCATTTATTTAGGTCAATGGTTCCCAACTTTTTCTTTGCAATCAATAATGTTAACTTCACAGTATATTCGCTTAACCCACAATAAAAAAAATTGAAAGAGGGTGGGCGGACAGAAAAGAAACGGAGAAAGAAAGAAAGAAAGAAAGAAAGAAAGAAAGAAAGAAGGAAAGAAGGAAAGAAAGAAAAAGAAGTAAAGAAAAGAAGAAAGGAAAACGAAAAACAGCTTCTGATTTAAAACGAGACATGAATTCTTTTCGGTTGTGTATGAGAATAAAAAAAGAGCTGATATAAATTTTCTCAATTGTTATATAATGTTATAGAAACATATACTTAATACCGTTCACGTTTAGAGTTGTGTGGTGTATATATATATATATATATATATATATATAAATCATCAACGTCATCGTTTACCTGTACTTTCCATGCTTGTATGGGTCAGGCGGAATTTTGCTGAGGCGGATTTTCTACAACCGGATGCCCTTCCTGTCGTCAACCTTCACCTGTTCCCAAGCAAAGTAATATTCCCCATAACCAGACATGTTTACACAGACGATGGGAACCGAGGGGACACCGCTTACTCGATGACCACGTTCGTTTACAACCATAACATGGAGTTAAGGCAAGGAGA
>NC_043003.1:93304186-93336686 GCF_006345805.1 Octopus sinensis
TTGTGGGTAGTAAAGAAATAGGTATTTCGTCTGTCGCTACGTTCTGAGTTCAAATTCCGCCAAGGTCGACTTTGCTTTTCATCCTTTCGGGGTCGACCTTGAAAAGATAAAGGGCAAAGTCGACCTCGGCAGCATTTGAACTCAGAACATAAAGACGGATGAAATATCGTTATGCATTTTGCCAGGTGCACTAATGATTTTGCCAGCTCACCGCCTTATTAAAAAAAAAAAGCATTGAAAGAAAGTCGAGAACAAGACAGTCAAACCGAACATATATCAATGTCACTAATCTTGGTGACGTTACCTCTCCCACTGACTAAAAACCACAAAGATTCGAGTACGACTCATTCTCAGAAAAGAACTCATGGGAAAATTTTAAATCAGCACAACAGGCTTTTTAAATATACGTCAATCATATACTATGATATCACAGCAGACAATGTGTTGAACACTAGATCTATTTATTGTACCTATTTACAGTTAGGTTGACTAATCTGGACTATTGTTGAGAATAAAACTAGCTCAGCGTTGCTTAAAAGATTTAAAAACTCGTTCCATCACTCAGAAAAACCAACACTCTACCAGACAATTCATGACTGATTCCTAGCAGACTTTTTTGCTTTTTGTTGAAATACAATGCCTTTTCTCTCGATTAGATTAACATGAAATAGTAACCACTCTTTATCGCTACGTAGAAGAAGGTCACTTCACTTTTATCCTTTCAAGGTCGATAAAATAAAGTACCAGTCAAGTACTGGATCGATGTAATCGACTTGCCTACTCTCTACTAAATTGCTGGCCTTGCGTTAAAATTAGAAAAAAAATTAGAAATAATTGTTGTTATATAGAATTGACCTACTGTTAAGATATATCGCTTATACGGTATATCGTATATTGTTGTTAGGTGTTTGTTCAAATCAGCTTTGTCTTCCATCCTTTCGGGATATGTCTGTGTCTCTACCTTTCACGCAGTCGCTCTCATGTACACACCAACACGCACATGCTCTCTCTCTCTCTCTCTCTCACACACACACACTCTCTCTCTCTCTCTCTCTCTCTCACACACACACACACACACACACACACAAACACATATTCACTCCCCCACCCCATATACACAAAATAAGAACCATTCAAATGCTGGAAGTCAATGGTATCGACTTACCCCTAATTTGAGGCCTTGTGCCTCAACTACAAACCGGTCTAAATAAAGAAAACATATTATTAGGGCTGGATTCAAACTTGATGAGGCCCTTAGTTATATAAAACTTAGGGAAGACTTGCCAACTAGTATAGCCAGAAGGCTGAAGCAGGGATGAAGAAGTGAAGGACTGAAAGGATGATCCTCATAGAGTGACATTTTGACGTGTATTATGCTTTGCTTTCCATGAGGGACAAGCAAACTCAATGGCTGTATCTGGCAACACGAGCACCATCTACACCATTGTTCCACTGGTCTCATAGAAACGGTCTTGTAAAAATGCCTTTTAATTATTTTGAATCCCCTGCAGATTCTGAGGTCCAAAGTTGTACGTTGTTTATCTTAAACAACGACGACTCAATCTTTCATTTTCGAGCGATGAATTATTCTATATCCTTACTTTAAAAAGAAAACAAAGGATCTTTTCGGTTTGACCGGCAGTTTTTTTCTTGCGGTGTCATATGAAATTGTCACCCATAATCATGACCCTAGTATCGATCTATTGCATTTCAATCCGTTTTAGGGTTAGAGTTAGGGTTAGTTAGGGTTAGGGTTAGGGTTAGGGGTGGGGGGAAGGGCATATTTTTTCTTCAGAAATGTAAATAAACCCAATCTGTTTCTTAAACGAGGGACATATTCATACGGCAAAGAATGTTTTCACCTCAATAGACGTCATTGATTGGTTGAACTTGCAGAAATTGAAGAAAAACAACAACAAATATCTTACAAACTATAGAATTTTCTCAATAAAGCCAAGAGAAAAAGATGTTTTATAAACACATTCTACCAGTATACGGAGTTTAAAAGTGTTTAGTTACGTGGAAATTATTTTTAAAAACTGCCTGTCAAACCGAAAAGATCCAAACAAAAATTATACAATTTTGAGTTCTTTTGTTTAAGGTGATAAAGTAAGATTTCAGGGATACTTAAAGCTGATATTTCTGAGGGTCTAAAAACCACAGAGGGAATTCTTTTTTGTCTCGCATAATATAAAAATTTTGCATGGATGAGGAAAAAGTGAGTTTTTATACAATTTTGGGTCAAAAACCATCCTACGCCATTAAACGAGGATTAATTTTATTGGAGCAATTTAATATTGTTATCACGTCTCTCTTTCCCTCTTTCCGCCACTTCTCTCTTTCTCCCTCTCTCTCTGTGCATGTAAAGTACTCATGTACGTTCGTATATCTCTGTGATCATGTTTGTAAGTACACAGATTGTAATAAACGTGTTTCGTCTATGTGTATGAGGACATGCATAAATGCGTGCTTGTGTGTGTATGTGTGTGTGTGTGTGTGTGTGTGTGTGTTTGTGTATGTGCACACATATCTATAACACTGTATGTATTCTCACACCTCTCTCCCTTGCACACAAAGGCCTCCATATATATATATGCGCATGTGTGTGTCTGTGTAGGGTGGTTGCAAATCATAAAGACTAACCACTACTACACGTCGATATGAATACACCCCTATATGTGTGTGTGTGTGTGTGTGTGTGTGTGTGTGTGTGATATAAATTAATATTGTATAGAAAAGAAATGAGTGATGCAGTAAAGAAAATGAAATAGACCTGATAGCTGTTCGGTGAAGCGTCGCATTCTGTTTCAAAGCAAACAACTTTTTGCCCATACAAAATTTGTTTGTAGCAACAGTTGTCGACAAAAGAGAAAATCTTTAGGCGAGAAGTACAGTTTTATATAGGTCATGTCTAACAAACCTATAGAAACACACACACACGCACGCACACGCACGCACACACACACACACATCCTCTTTCTCACACTCACACACACACATTCTCTTTCTCACACACACACACACACACACATTCTCTTTCTCACACTCACACACAAACACATGCATTCGCTGGAATGTACACATATACACAAACACCCACATAAATAGACACACGTATTACCTTTCTCTGTCTCGCTCTGAATCTCTTTCTCTCTCTCTTTCTCTTTCTTTCTCACACACACACATACATTCACTCTCACGCACACCTATACGTAAACACCCGCACCCACATAAACACACACATTCATACATCACGCTCTTTCTTTGTCTTTGTCAATCTGTCTGTCTACCTTTCACACATTCACTCTTACAGAAACTCTCCTACACACACGCACATACATCACGCTCTTACTCTATATGTGTCTGTCTGTCTGTCTGTCTCACTCTCTTTCACGCAGTCGCTCTCACGCACACACCAACACACACGCTTTCTCTCTCCCTCTCTCATACACACACACATATTCACTTTCGTGAATACACATTCGCTTTCGTGCACACTCACAAACATTTACACACACACACACACACACACTGTCTCACTCTCTCCCTCCGTCCTTCATTCACTCCCTCCATCACTCCACCTCTCTCTTTCTCTCTCTCTCTCTCTCTCTCTCTGTCTTTCTCAGTTATGTATACATAGCTACATAACCACAGACATATATAGGCTGTATACGCTACATACAAAGCATTCACACAGGTATGTATACATTTACATAGGTGTATTTGCATGCGTGTGTGGGTGTATGGGTGTGTATGTGTGTGTGTGTGTGTGTGTGTGTGTGTGTGTGTGTGTGTGTGTAAGTGTATGTGTGTGACTTTATGGAAACTAAAGATCTTGTTAATACTCTTCTCAGAGCTTCGACTTACAAAGAAAAAAAAATGGCGGCAATCGGGAATCCAAATTGATTTGACGGCAAAATGGCTGCTGCATTAAAGCGTCGTTACGACATAACTTAGTGTTCACTTTCCCCTGACTCCTTGCTTTCTGGGTTCAAATTCCACTAGGGTCAATAAATAAAGTACTAGTCTTGTACATTAGTGTGGTGAAATCATTAGAATGGTCGAACGAGTTTACCTTGCGGTGTTTATGCCGTTTTTTTTTTTTGCGATCTGTGTTCATATCCAGCCGTGGCCTATTTTTAGGCCATTTATAACTTTTAAGCGAAATAGCACGTCTTTAGGGCATCAAAGGAAGTGGGGACACCACAGAAATAGTAAATGGTTTACGGCACCCAAAGAAAAAATCATTTTCAACTTGCTAAAATGATATTCGAAGTGGTTTATATGATCGGAAATATAATTTCGAAATGTTCATGGTGTCAGTGAGGATCTTATCAAAGACTTTGCAATTGAAAGAAGGAGAAAACTTTAAAAATATTAATAAAGTGAAAATATACAAAAATAAATCTTATTTTCCACCTCTGTTAGTTTTGTTAGCATTTCGAAAAATACATATTTTATGTTTTATTATTGTTTATATTTTGAATTACGTATATGTAAGGGGCACCGAAATCTTTCAAGTGCTTAGGACCTCTATGGATCTTAATCCGGCCTTGATCATATTGGAGGGTAGAGTTAGTCCATCGCCTGGTACTTGGGTGCCTTTACGAGAGCTCACTCTGTTGCAAGCATTCGGATCACCGATCCGAAGATACCTCCTCCTCCTCCTCACCCCTCCTCACCCCTCCTCACCTCCTCCTCCTCCTCACCTCCTCCTCTCCTCCTCCTCCTCACCTCCTTCTCTCCTCCTCGTCTCCTCCTCCTCGTCTCCTCCTCCTCGTCTCCTCCTCCTCGTCTCCTCCTCTTCGTCTCCTCCTCCTCGTCTCCTCCTCCACGCCTCCTCCTCACCCCTTCTCTCCCCTTCCTCCTCACTCGGATATCCTAGAAAGGGCCACAAACACTGATCTCCACCCACCAGCTTGGCAATAAGAAGAAGGAAAAGAGCCACAACAAGAACGTTAATAACAACAGCAACAATGGCAACAATAACGTTAACGATGACTGAGACACCAGCAAAATGACTGGGGCATTTTAGTTTTAGTTTTATGATTCTGACATAGTACAATGCCCCACGGTGTATGCGTGTGTGTGTGTTTGGGATTTTTCTTTTATCAATCTTATATCATTTATCTTTTACTTGTTTCAGTCACTTGACTGCAGCCATGCTGGGGCATCGCCTTGAAAGGTTTTTAATCGAAGAAACTGACCCCAGGACATATTTTTTTAAAGCCTGGTACTTATTCTATCGGCCTAACCAGTAAATTACGGGGACGTAACCACACCAACATCAGTTGTCAAGCGGTGGGGGGTGGCGAGCAAATATAGACATAAAGACACACACACACATACATATATATATATATATATATATATATATATATACGACGGGCTTCTTTCAGTTTTCGACTACCAAATCCACTCACAAGGCTATAGTAAAAGACACTTGCCCAAGGTGCCACGCAGTAGAACTGAACCCGGAGCCATGTGGTTGAGAATCAAGCTTCTTACTACACAGCCACGCCTGCGCCTATCTTTAACTTTTTTTCAGTCATTGGACAGCAGCCATGCTGAGGCACCGCCTTGAAGAATTCATCGAATAAATCGACTCCAGTACCACTTTTGCCGAATTGCTAAGCAATTGGAATGTAAACAAACCAATACCGGTTGTCAAGCAGCGGTAGAGGACAAACAGAAACATAAAGACACACACGCGCGCACACAAATATATGCGTATAACAGGTTTCTTTTTCGTTTACCAAATCCACCCACAAGGTCCGGGGCTGTATTAGAAGACACTTGCCCAAGGTACCACGCAGAGTGACTGAAAGCAAGTCCCCTAGGAAACCAACCTTCTTTAGCTACACAGCCATGCCTGCGCCATTGATAGTAATTTTTGTTTTGTCTAAGGTTTTTATGTTATTGGTAGAACAGTTCTGGGTCAGTGTGAACGAACAGACCTACGACCTACAACCGTGGCAAACTCATCTTTTTTCACATTCAGTGTATCTTGGTTCACTTTATCCACTATTTGCTCTAGGGGATGATTTGAAGGATATTTGACTGCTATTTTGGCTATTTCTAGCACGGCGAGCGGCTGCATAGAGGATCCATCGTTAATTATTTGTTGCTTACAACTTCTTATCCTCTTATTTAATTCTGTAAGTAACAAATTGAATGTAACTGTTCAAGGTAAGATTAAATAAAGACCAGGCGTGGCCGTGTGGTAAGAACCTTGCTTCTCAACCACATGGTTCTGGGTTCAGTCCCACTGCGTGACATCTTGGGCAAGTGTCTTCTACTACAGCCTCGGGCCGATCAAAGCCTCGTGAGTGGATTTGGTAAACGGAAACTGAAAGAAGCCCGTTGTATATATGTATGTGTGTGTGTATGAGTGTGCGTGTGTCGGTATTTGTCCCCCCTTCCATCACCACTTGACGTCCGGTGTTGGTATGTTTACGTCCCCGTAATTTAGCGGTTCGGCAAAAGAGACTGATAGAATAAGTACTATGCTTAAAAATAAGTCTTGGTGTCGATTTGTTCGACTAAAACCTTTCAAGGCGGGGCTTCAGCATGGCCGCAGTCAACTGACTGGAACAAGTAATATATATAACACACGCGGAGGCAGTAACACTACCGACGCAACCATCACCTCCAGTGGCACCACCACCGGCACCACCAGTACCAGCACCACCAGAATCAACACCATCAGCAGCAACAACAGAGGCACCGACGGCAGCAACAACATCGACAACGACAGTTCGATATTTAAGAGATGAGGAATTATGTACATTATTTACAATTGACGGATATTTGTCCTCATCTTGTTTGTTGTTAACGTTGCGGCTGATATACCCTCCAGCCTACATCAGGTGTTTTGGGGAAATTTCGAACCTGGGTTCCCGTTCCTAAGGTATTTTTCAATGCTGTTGTTGTTGTTGTTGTTATTACTATTATTCAGGTCACTGCCTGGAATCGAACACGGAATCTTGGGGTTAGTAGCCCGCGCTCTTAACCACTACGCCATGTGCTCGTGGGCATAATAATAACAACAACATCGAAAAATACCTTAGGAATGAGAACCCAGGTTCGAAATTTCTCCAAGACACATGATGAAGTCTGGAGGCTATATCAGCCGAAACGCTGTGTTCACAACAAATAAGATGAGGACAAATATTCGTCGATTGTAAATAATGTAAATAATGTATCGACAACTACAACCGCAACAAAAGCAGCGGCAGCAACAACAGCAACAGTAATGATAACGGCGCAGCGGTAGCAGCAACAACAGCACTAGTAGGCACCACACCGACTCCACGCATCCAAGGAAACACATTAGATGCGCCGGAACTTCTTTTAAGAAACGTCTTTCCAACCATAGATCCTCTTTCAGGGTCCCGAAAGGAGATATGTAACGTCGCTGGCCAGCCATATCTGGCAACAGAAAGAAAATGGAATTCCATACTCAATATCATGGATCCCCCACCGTCCGGGTTCGTACATCAATGGAACGAATCGCTGCAAGCTATGCGTAGCCGAACGCATGGAAATCGTGAAAGACTCTTACATACTAGGGACCATACTGAACTCCAAAACCTAGATTTTCGGTTCGTGCTTGCATTTCAGGAGATTCCTGTTAGTGTTTTTGGAACCGGATAATAGCGATATTAGCGATAATTACACCACAACTGGAAATTGATGACTGGTGGGAGTGGGAAATAGCCCTCTACTTTTTACCCTCATAGCCGACAGGTGGCTTAGCTGAGGGAGGACGACACAGCCGGAAGCCGATGACCAGTGGCAAAGGAAGATAATCTCCATTGTTTATATCTGTATCGTTTCCCCCTCCATTTTGAAGAGGCTTTAGGCCAACGGGTCTTAAGGTCTGAAGATACGCCATAAAGGTACCCTTTATGGCGAGAAATCCAGGGTAACCCTATAAACCGGCCTTCACCATATAGGGTGCACTACTTCTTAAAGTGTGTTACTTCGCCGGATTTATGTTTTTCTAAAAAAAAAGCCGATGTATGTATGTATGTATGTATGTTGCCGAAATTGCGAGGATGATCCGGTTCTTGACTGAAGATTAGAGGCTTCAAATGACCCTTCCTTTTTTTGTGTCGTCTATTTGAGTGTTTTGCGTTCTTGTCCCATTTTGTATTTTTATATATATTTTTTATACATATATTATTGCGGCGTAACGTACATCTTGTATGTATGTATGTATGTATGTATGTATGCATGCATGCATGCATGCATGTATGTATGTATGTATGTATGTATGTATGTATGTATGTATGTATTACACTTTGTGTACAGGACATCACCAACGAGTGAAAAATACGTAAACACACGAGAGAAAAGTACAGGACAAAATACCAAAAGAAGATCACTCCTCATCAGTTGCCGGACTGTTTATAACTCCTATTTCGTGCTTTTAATGACAATATGGGGAAATTTTATAAGACAGAAGCACCGAGAGATTTTAAAAATATAAAATTCATGGAGAGTTAGAGCTTCGAACGAACAAACAACGACAGAGTAAACAATCAACGAAGGCAAACGTTAAGGGCCGTGGTGACTAGCTGGCAGAATCGTGAGCACGCCATGTGAAATGCTTAGCAGTATTTCGTTAGCCGTTACGTTCTGAGTTCAAATTCCGCCGAGGTCGACTTTGCCTTTCATCCTTTCGGGGTCGATAAATCAAGTACCAGTTACGCACTAGGGTCGATGTAATCGACTTAATCCCTTTGTCTGTCCTTGTTTGTCCTCTCTGTGTTTAGCCCCTTATGGGTAGTAAAGAAATAGGTATTTCGTCTGCCGCTACGTTCTGAGTTCAAATTCCGCCGAGGTCGACTTTGCCTTTCATCTTTTCGGGGTCGATAAATCAAGTACCAGTTACGCACTAGGGTCGATGTAATCGACTTAATCCCTTTGTCTGTCCTAGTTTGTCCTCTCTGTGTTTAGCCCCTTATGGGTAGTAAAGAAATAGGTATTTCGTCTGCCGCTACGTTCTGAGTTCAAATTCCGCCGAGGTCGACTTTGCCTTTCATCCTTTCGGGGTCGATTAAATAAGTACCAGTTACGCACTGGGGTCGATGTAATCGACTTAATCCCTTCTCCCAAATTTGAGGCTTTGTGCTTCCAGTAGAAAGGATACATCTATCCATCCATGCACACACACACGCACACACACACAGACACACACACACACTTATGCCATGCTCGAGTGCGAAAAAAAAAATAGTGGACTCAATTAATTAATTGGTATTTTGTGTTCAAAAATTTCCGTTTGACAAGGGAATTCAGAGAAAGTTACTTGTGGTATGCTATACTTTCCACAACATTCATGAGCAGAATAAGAAATAGTCTCGAACTTGGTTCGTCGAAATCATACTGATTTTCGAATACTGCTGGGTATTTTTAGCAGTATCCGAAGCGATTTCACTTATTATGCAAGAAATATTAGTCAATCTCAGCTCAAACTTCACTGTAAAAAAGTGGCATCTTAGATTATATGGTGTTAAAGATTAAATAAATCTCTGACGGTATCGATAATGAGTGTTCCAGTTGTGCGATCAACGGGACAGCCTTGTCACTGAGTTTGCGTATAGAATACTGAATTTTTATGAAGTAATACTTTAAGGATACACAGACACGTACACTCTTGGGTGCATGTCTGCGTGCTTAGCATACTCTGTACTAACGGTACAATAATTCTGCATATGGATTATTTTGCGGGTAAATAGACACATACACCCTTAAAATAATCCTTACAGAGAATCAGTGTAACAATGTATGACAAGACTACTCATATGAATTACAGGGCTACAGGTGCAGTCCATCCTACGGGCTTCCTTGCAGTTTCCACTTATCTTCTATTTGATTCGAAGATGACTAATCTTTAGTGTCGATTAGATTGCTCTGTGCTAATTGTTCCAGTTCTATACTCTCCGACTTCTTTTTCATTTTGAGGCAGATAAAATACCAGTTTTATACTGAGATCAACCTTCTCATTCTTTCACTCGTTCTTTCTGTCTGATTGTTTTTTCGAAGAGATCTGGAAGAGATCGACTGTAGTCGGACCCGTGAAGGGATGGGTTCCGCCTGGTTTAAAATTGTTCGAGAGACGTCGGTGTGACGACATTGTTTGTAGACTTCATCAGAACAAATTAAAGCCATATGATTTTGTAAATCAAATCAGGTAGACAAAAATATATTATAAAAGACTGTTGTTCAAGATGTTACATTGCAGGAACGAACATCAACATAGCCACCCACAACAGTTAGCAAAAGCGACCAGGTCAAATACGTTTGGGAGTGACGGATAAGCGTAGGACTTAGTAAAGCATTCACTTTTGATTTAAATTTCAGAATATTATGTAGTCAACTTTTGAAGACTACAGGAAATGTACCGAATACAATTCAACTACAATATTCAACCAGGCAAGTAACTACATTAAAGTTTGTTCACAAACTCGTAATTAGAAGATTAAGCCGTTAGTTGGACAAACATAAGTGACTGAGCAAAAATTGAGATGAACATTCACCAAATTTGAAATACAAATTCATTCATTAAATTCAAATTCTGCTTAAATGCTCTAGGATGTCTGTTATCATATGTAAAAGTGGATTCATAAAAGCACTCGCAGATCTTTGACTTTTAGCTACTCCCAGAAATTGGCATATTTACTTGCACATGAGAAATGTCAAGGTTATTTTAATTGAGTAGTGAGTTGACAAGAAAAAAAAAAACTCATAGAAAACCAGACTAAATAATTTACCATGCTTGTGTTTCATTTTTCTGTTTCCCGAGAGTTTAAACTCCGCTGAAGTCGACTTCGCTTTTTCTAAGTAGCACTCAAATATTAGGGTCATTATAATCAACTTCCATGCAGCTGCTCGCTTTGTTGACTATTGTACTTGAATTTTATTCAGTAAATTTCCTGTAGTCTTCAAAAATTGGATACTTATTGAGTTCTATGCTTATCCGTCACTCCCTAGCGAGTTTGACCTGTTAACATTAAATAATTATTGTGGACGCCTATGTAGTTTTAGGCAAATATTGATACATTCTCAGAACATCCCACACTTCACGCAGCGGAATATCGAGAATGCGACAGCCTGAAGGGAGTGTGTGTGTGAGAGAGAGAGAGAGAGAGAGAGAGAGAGAGAGAGAGAGAGAGAGAGATATTCGGTACTTGGATCATACTCGTTTTCAATTTAGTAGCCAGGAACAACGTGAAATATAATGCTTGTTTAGAGACACATCACTCCTCCCGGTTTAGGAATCGAACTACAATCTTAAGATGATGAAGATAACACTCCTAATCACTAGGCCACACGCCTTCAGTAGTCCCATAGAACTAAGCTTAATTCCTGGTTGTGTGGCGTCAAACAGTCGAGAGATAAATTCCAACCGAGATACGACGACAGTCTGCAGCTAATCAACGAAACAATTAACAGAGTTATTGCTGCTTGAAACAACAGTGTCCAGTTATACATGTTTGCTACCAGGTGGTGGACTGTGGAGAGTTGTATTTGGAGTGCAGACACAATATTCTTCCCTTATAATAAGGATACGAATCACCGACCGCTGCATCTCCCAGCTGATTGTCTAATATATCCAACTGAATAACTCCTCTGCGGTTCCAATTTAGGAAATAATACACCACGACCTAAATGACACTGCTAATGTTACGACACTGATCGAATGCTAGAAATAAACCCAATCAAGTGAATATATTGATTTAAAATTTTGGCACAAGGCCAACAATTTCGGTCGGGTGGGGGGGGCTTAAGTCGATTACATTGACCCCATTGTTCAACTGGTACTTATTTCATCGGTCCCAAAAGGATGAGAGGCAAAGTAGACCTCAGTGGAATTTGAACTCAGAATGCGAAGATGGACGAAATACCGCTTAGCTTTTAACCCGGGCGGTTACAATTCTGCTTGCTCGTTGCCCTAATCAATTGATTATATTAATATCTGTATATCTACAGTTCTAAATTGTTGATAGGTCATATGACACAGGTTATTTCAAAGCTTATTCGAAGCAACTAATTCAGGAGACGAGAGACGGATGAAACCCATAAATGGGTAGTTTTGTTCAGAAAATCGCATTCCAGATATGATTAAATTTGTTGTTTCTGTCAGGGACAGTTGGAAGAGAAATAAGTGCACCATGTTTGTTCGAGAGAATTCGGGGTTTGCTTGACTAAATAAATAAATAAAATAAAAAGAACTGGGGGAAATGTGCGTATTTTGCACATTCTACCAGTATACGAAGTTTCAAATTGTTTAGTTAACTAGAAATTGGGTTGAATTCTGGCTATCAAAAGGAAAAGATCCCGTATTTTTTTATTATTAGTTTTTACTGTTCTTGTGAAGACATGTGGCTTACTGGTTAAGGTATTCGACTCACGATCGTGAGTTCAATTCTCGGCGACGCGTTGTGTCCATTAGCAAAACACTTTATTTCACGCTGCTCGAGTCCACTCTACTGGTAAAAATGAGTAGTACCTGTATTCCTCTGTCACGCTGAATCTCCCTGAAAACTATGAGTTCAACCACTCGCGAGTTAATTTCACGAGCGGGCTGTCCCGTTGATTGGATCAACTGGAACCATCGTCATCGTAACCGACGGAGTGCCAATTCTGTCCTTGTCCATTTACTTTTTTTTTAGATTGTATTCTTAAGGAATAAATCTAAAAACAAAATAAAATCAGGACTAGTACAGCTGCAGTAACAACGGGGTTTGGTAAGAATTCTGTTCCTTTTACATTTTAATTTTATTGAAAAATAAATATATAAATAAATGCGGCTATGTAGCACGAAGTTTGATTCTCAATCACATGTTTCCTGGTTCAGTCCCACAGCGTGGCACCTTGGGCAAATGTCTTCTGCTATAACCCTGAGCTAACCAAAGCCTTGTGAGTGGATTTAGTAGACGGAAACTGAAAGAAGCCCGTCGTATATATATATATATATATATATATATATATATATATATATATGTGTGTGTGTGTGTGTGTGTATTTGTGTTCTTTCCCGTCACCGTTTGACAGCCGGTGTTGTTTTGTTTACATCTTCGTAATTTAGTGGTTCGGTAGAGAGAGAGAAAGAGACCTATAAGTATCGGGTATAAAAAAATAAGTACCGAAGTCGATTCATTCGGTTAAAACACTTCAAGGCGATGCGACAGCGTGGTCACCGTCCAATTACTGAAACAAGTAAAAGATAAAATGTATGTAAGTAAAATAATCCGAATCTAAATTCCCCGTTTCCTTTCCATGACATTTTACATTGACGAATATTTATTTTTTTAATTCCAGGAGTTGAAGTTAAGTTATTCCCCTTGTTTCAAAATGGTGGTGACGTGGAAAAATACTTTGTCAACAAGCTGATACTGTCCACTCGCCGGTGTTGTATTTATTAACGACCTCAGACACATGCCTTCGCAGGCTATAATTCAAAATACCGGTGAGTTATAATGATGATACTGTTATTATGATGATAGAGCATTGGCGTTATTAAAATAAAATCTGGCGATCCCAATCGCTTAGTAAATTAGAACTGTAGTTTGATGTGTTAAAACCACCACCACGTATGAAAAACAATAAAATAACCGTTTATATAAACATTATTGATGTTAGATATAAATATAATTATAAATTACATTAAATATAGATATAAAAATAAAAAGAAACATTTATACGTATGTATATGTGGCTTGTTAAATAAGTTAGTTTTCGATGTGTACGCACTTAGCTGAATAGTCTAGAAACCGAAGTTTGTGGACCCAGAGTTAGAAAGTGTACACAAAAAAATATTGCGAACACCTAAATGTAAGGAAAGATAGAAATGAAGAAATAAAATGCAGAATATATAAGGCCTTTTCATAACCGCAAAAATCAGTGTTTAAATGACAACTGATTCAGGTGTTTATTACACGTATAGCTAGTTGTTGTCGTGTACAAACTATGTCCCAACTTGTGTCGTAATTTTGTAAAAATTGCTAATTGTAATTATTTCGGTCGTTAATTATAAATGTTGAAGATGTATGATAAATTTCTATGGTAATTATAAGTTATTCATTTGTTTACCGCTGATATGACCACCACCACCCATTTTTGTTAAACAGGAAAAGCTGATGCAAAGGAATTTTCATCTGTTAATTTAATAATTCTACACATTATTTATATTTGCGTAAGTTACAAATACACGTCTATGTATGTGATGTGTGTATATATTATGCTTTACTAAACTAGGGGATTTGACTAAATCTTAAAATGTAGCTTTAAAGATTTTGATTCTTCATGTTATTACAAAATAACTTTCTAACATAGGTAGAAGCGCTAAATTTTGGAGTCAAAGGGACAGTCCTCTAGATCGATCTCAGTACTTGATTGGTGCGTTATTTTATCGATTAGGATGGGATGAACAACTAAGTTAACTAGAAATCACAAAAATGGATATTTAAGGATGACTCTGTTGAAAAGTTACGATATCAATTTAAAACATAGAATTTTATTCAGCTTAGTTTTATTTTGGAGTCGTGTCCTTACTGTAAACTATCACAAATTTTTGTGTATCTTTAATGCCTGTTACAACATTAAACTAACGGACATGGGCGATATGCTTGACACACAGTGGTCATTTAAGCATCAGTTTTAGCAGTTTTGAATAAGGTTTTATTTGTTCCGGTTTTGACTCCACACTGATAATAAAGTCATAGTCTCAGGACAGGTTGTTAAATCACATGCCAAATAACTACACTCCAGGAATTTACAAAGATTGTAAGTTTCTCAAATTAAAATTTAAGCTGCCAAATGTAAGAAAAAACAATACCCTTCCTTCGTTATTATGATAACTGTTTTGATATATCTTGAGATTGTAAGTTCCTAAATTCTTCATTTTATTATTTGATCTATTGGGAAAGTTGGCAAGATGGTAGAAGCATTAGCAAGTCAGACAAAATGTTTAATAGAATTTCTTCTGGCTTTTTACATTCTAGGTTCAAATTTCAGTTTTTGCTTTTTATCCTTTTGGGGGTCAATGAAATAAGTACGAGTAGTCAACTTACCCTATCCCTTAATATAGTCAACTTACCCTATCCCTTAAAACTGCTGACATTGTACCATAATTTGAAACCCCTATTTCACCTACTGGTAAGTCTGTAGTGAAAATGTCAGATTTGGTAAAACAACAAACAAAACACATAAAGAAATTTGTGTTTAGTTATAGGCCAATGATATTGATTTTGCCTTTTATCCTTTCTAGGATAAATAACCAGTCCAAGAACTGTTTCAACTGAATTAACAATACTGTTTCACAAAAATGAGTGGTTTTGTGCTAATGTAAAAAGCCTATCTCTTGCTGAAACCCTTTTGGTTTTTTAGTTAAAACAATGAAATGAAAAAAACTTTCATCCTTTAATTTTTTAAAAAGTGTATAGCAGTTTTATTTTCAGATATAGACTAACCAACTGTAAATATAACTTGATAGATAGTTGGATAAATTGATATTTTGCTAGGTGAAGCGGTGACTATGTAACTAAATATATTGAATAATTGATTCTCAGTGAGCTAAAGGAAGAGGTTGATAGCTAGCTAGATAAATAATACAAAAATGATGCATGAGGTAGAATAAATTATTTTGCTGTGGGCATATATTTCTCTTCTGCACTTTGTGGACTTTTTATACTTCAGTTTACCAACACAGATTATAGCTTCATCTTCATTCATAATTCACTGAAGGATTAATGCTGATGTAGGTAACCCCCTGGAAGACTGTTCTATTGAGACTGTTGCTCGCACATTTATGTAACTATACTTACCATTTACAATATGGACTTAGGTTTTCAGTAATTCAATATTTCGTCTTTTATTATAAAATGTGAGGAGTTCAGGTAAATACTATGACAAACACTTTTTCATGTTGATGCCAGTTGTTAATCCAGTTGTTAATCTGACTGAACAGATGTTTAGTTAAAGCCATTCCAGCAATGGCTGTCACATAATTTTTCAGATACTGTACCCCACTGCAGGCCATGTTACCCAATGTGCTCTTATTTTAAGATGGTAAAATGTAATCTGATGGATATTAGGTTGCTATTTTAAGCAAGTTCAATGATCACATTGAGAGTTCCTTGATGGAGTGATTAACTTTTTGGATCTCAGAGGAGAAACTGGGAAACACAAAATCTGGCATCAGATTTTGCAGGGGAAAATGCTCATCACTTTTTATTATCCTTTTTTCTTTTATCTTTTACTTGTTTTAGTCATTAGACTGTGGCCATGCTGGAGCACCACCTTGAATTTTTAACCAAATGAACCAGTACATTTTTTTAAAGCCTGGTACTTATTCTGTTGGCCTCTTTTGCTGAGTTGCTAAGTTATAGATCATACACACACTAACACCAGTTTCTAAGTGGTGGTGGTGGTGGGGGAGGGACAAACACAGACACAAAAACACACACACACACATCTATATCTGTCTGTCTGTCTATCTATCTGTCTGTCTGTCTGTCTATCTATCTATCTGCCTGTCTGTCTGTATATCTATCTGTCTATATATCTGTCTGTCTGTCTGTCTATCTGTCTGTCTGTCTGTCTGTCTATCTGTCTGTCTGTCTATATATCTGTCTGTCTGTCTATATGTCTGTCTATGTATCTGTCTGTATATATAGCTATCTGTCTATCTATCTGTCTGTCTGTCTATCTATCTCTATCTATCTATCTGTTTCTCTGTCTGTCTGTCTACATATACATATACACAAGGGGCTTCTTTCAGTTTCTGTCTACCAAATCCACTCACTAGGCTATGCTTAGCCCAAGGTTATAGTTGAAGACATTTGCCCAAGGTGCCAATTAAAAGTTTAAGTATTCTCAGCTATTTTCTTGCATAGAATTCTTATAGGAGCCAGTGAAGAAGTTGATGTATTTGTTTAGCCTGCTCAGTCTCCTTCCACATAATTTCTTTTGCATTTCAAATGGAATTCCTGTGTTTCAACCATAAATCTTATGACAACATATCTTAGAATATAAAATAGGATGGCCCATGATGTTCCTGTAAAAAAAATGTATTTAATTAAAAAATTTAAATTTCACAGAAACTTGTTACATAAAACAATATCTAGAAAGCTGTAATGCAAAAAAGTTGTTTGATTTCTTGGTTATTTGTCTCATTTTGGGATGTGAACGGTTTAAGGGGTGGTAGATGAGGTTGGATTGGCGCCAAAATTTACACTGGGGTGGGGGGTAATGGTGTGAGGAGGGCTGCAAGTTGCTTGGGGCTATCGTTTGGTTGCCATGGTGAGAAAAATTGAGTTTTATGGGATAGACAGGTTGCGCTGTTTGAATAATGGTGGCTTTTCGTGTTGCTGCAGGGGCTAGAGGCGGTTATCTTTAATTGTGGGTGTAAAAATTTGAGGGATTTTGGAAAGGGGTGGGGTGCATCAGCTATGGTGATGATGAGAAGGAGAAAAGAAAGAGTAGAAGAAGAGAAAGAAAAAAAAAGACGATAAAGACGAAGAAAAAGTAAAAAAATATGAAAAAGTAAAAGAAGAGGGCAATAAAAAGAACCAGGCAAAGAAGATGAACAAAAGAAGAAAGGGAAAAGGAGACAACATGCACAAAACAACACTACCACCAAAACCCGAGCGAAGCACGGGTCAAAATAGCTAGTTACTTATAAAGTGAAAAAGGAAAGAGCACAGCGCCCAGGAATCTTAGAAACAATTTTTCAAAACCTAGAATAAACTACCTGCATCAGTTGTCAGTACACTGCATCATTCATTCATAAAAAATTCTTTGCTTCCTGAAATTCAACACCACTACTCGTGATGTACTTTTGCATTCTTTTTCTCTTTATGGCTCTTTTACTATAATTTTTTTTGTCTTTTTTTTCTGTATACTATGCATGTACTTTTGGCTGTCATTGCTGTCTTTCTTTGCTTGACCTATTATTACTATCAATCCCCCTTTACCCTCCTCTGACAATTTGTAGTGCACCTGTGCATTGTATCCATTAAGCTTATTATTATTATTGTTAAGGCAGCAAGCTGGCAGAATCATTAGCACGCTGGACAGAATGCTTAGCGGTATTTCGCCCATCGCTACAGTCTGAGTTCAAATTCCACTGAGGTCAACTTTACCTTTCTTCTTTTCGGGGTCGATATATTAAGTATCAGTGAAACACTGGAGTCGATATAATCAACTAGTCTCCTCCCTACCAAATTTCAGGCCTTGTGCCTTCAGTAGAAAGGATTATTATTATTATGAGGGCAGTGAGCTGGCAGAATTGTTAACATGCTGGATGAAATACTTAGCGGTATTTTGCTCTCGCTACATTCTGAGTTCAAATTCTGCCGAGGTTGACTTTGCCTTTCATCCTTTTGGGGTCGATAAATTAAGTATCACTGAAACACTGGGGTCAATGTAATCAACTAGTCCCCTCCCCACAAATTTAGTAGAAAGGATTATTATTATTATTATTATTATTAATCATTAGCAAATTGGACAAAATACTCAGCAGCTTTTTTTCCAGCTGTTTATGTTCTGAGTTTAAATCCTGCTGAAGTCAGCTTTGCTTTTATTTTTTGAGGGTTGATAAAATAAAGCGCAAGATGTGCACTGGGATTGATGTGATCTACTTAACCCCAACACCAAAATTTGAGGCTTTGTTCTTGACAGAATCATTAGCATGACAGGCAAAATGCTAAGTGACATTTCATTCATCTTAATGTTCTGCGTTCAAATTCCACCGAGGTCAATTTTGCCTTTCATCCTTTCAAGGTTGATAAAATAAGTACCAGTTGAGCATTGAGGTTGATGTAATCAACTTATTCCTGCCCACAGAATTGCTGGCCTTGTACCAAAATTTGAAATCATTATTATTATCATTAAGTACTGGGGTTGGTTTGTTTGCCTAAAAATTTCAAGGTAGTGCTCTAGCATGGTTGCAGTCAAGTGTCTGAGACAAGTAAAAGATAAAACAAAATATATATGTACCATATTTTAACGTGTATAAGGAGTCCCCTAATTTTGGGGGCTTAGAATTTGGAAAAAAAGTTTTGTGACTATAATACTATCCATGTATGAGAAACTCCCATATTTTCTTAACCTAATTTTTGACAGAAAAGGGTTCTTTATACCTGTTAAAATATGGCATATAGTATTTGATTTTAATTAATGTCATTTAATATAAATATTAATTGCTGGTTTTGTTTCTGTTCCTTTCAAGATTTTTTGTGATATATTTTAACTACAAACAAAAATGCGACGCTTGAACATTGTTAATAGGAAGCAAACTTTAAAAGTTGTTAAAGAACTTGATGCTTTCCCCAAAGTTCCTGAGAATTACAAAGAAACCACTGCCACTGGTGGTGGAGGTATGTATATTATTTTTTTTCATGATTGGGGTCCACCACATTTAGGTGGCATATATACTTCGTGATATATATTTGAGGCTTTGTTCTTGATGCTTAAGAGGAGGGACTCTTAAAGTCAAAACTACCATAATAAACACATTGTACCGTACATGAGGGAATGCAACTCTCGAAGCAAGCCTTTTAAAAACATATGTTGTTAGCCAGCAGGAGGAGATGTCTTCCTGGGGCTATAAACAACAGTAGCATCGTCCCTTATGGGTCTGCCACATTTAAGTGTCAAATATACTTCACGATTATGTGCTGCTACTGTTTGTGTCTTGCTCAGAGATTTATTATTGCTTGTTTCTCCAATTTTGAGATCAGCAACAGTTTATCACTGGGAAAAGCATATGGTATTTCATGTTTTGAATGAGGCGCAGGGTGATGACAGGTTACTACTCAGAAACCCGGATCTGTGTGTATCATGTAAGGCTGGAGATGGGAACAATGATTTCCCTTCGCAAATACTAATCGGACACAGACAGTGTGTTGTTAACCAGCTAGAGGTGATATCATCCTGGGGCTATAAACAACAGTAGCATCATCCCCTATGGGTCTGCCACATTTAAATGGCAAATGTACTTCACAATATATATATATATATATATATATATATATATATACATACAATTTAAAAATAGGATAAAATCTTTATAAGAATTTATCAAGTAGTTAGTGTGAAAAACCTCATAAGGGAAAAATTTATTAATTATTCCCTTTAAATATGTTTATTTATATTAAGGGCATTACTATACATAAATGCCTCACACTAGGAGGGACTCTTAAAGCCAAAACTACCATAATAAATACATTGTACCGAATGTGAGGGAAAGCAACTCATGAAGTAAGCTTTTTAAAAACAGATTCAGCTGCAGATCATATGATTTCTTAATTAGTGCACAAAATGCACTTTTTAATCGTCAGTGCATGCATAATCAAGACACAAAAATGAACAAAAAAATCAACATACCAGACGAACACCAAATGTAACCAGCATAGTACATAGAATTGTTCACACTTATATATCTGTTCATCTGGTATGTTGATTTTTTTGTTCATTTTTATGTGTCTTGATTATGCCTGCATTGACGATTAAAAAGTGCATTTTGTGCACTAATTATGAAATCATGATCTGCAGCTGAATCTGTTTTTAAAAGGCTCACTTTGAGAGTTGCATTCCCTTGCGTTCAGTACAATGTGTTTATTATGGTAGTTTTGACTTTAAGAGTCCCTCCTAACTCGAGGAATATATGTATAGTAATGCCCTTAATATATACACATTATATATATGATGGACTCTCCTGTTGAAGTCAACATATGAGTGTTCAGCCTTTGCTGAACAACCTGCACAAATGATTTGTTTATAGTGATAAAATGTATGTGTTGTACATTAGCTCACTATCCCCATCAAATGGACGTTGACTGAACAGGTGCATGGTGTAACATGCTTCAAGAGTTGAAGTGATCGTAGAGCAGTGTGAGATGAAGAGTTTTGTTCAAGAACACAATGTACCACCCAGTCTACGAATTGAAACTGTGATCTCACAATCATGAGTGCAACACCCTAACCACTAGACCATATATATATTAACCTTTAGCATTTAAACTAGCCATATCTGGCTCAAATATTCTATCTGTTTTATATTAAAACTAGCCAGATTCAGACTCTCACACCTACCCTACAATGTCGTTCTAAAAATAAACTATCACATCAAAATCTTGCTGCTGCAAGATAAAGCATAATTAATTTAAAACATTATGAATAAATAAGCATTACATTTGATAGAGTAAATTGAATGCTGAAGAGTTAAACTATATGAAAGTTGAACTTTCACATTTAACATTGATCTGAAAGGTTGTTTAGTGTTTTGGTTACATATATAGAAGTACATCTCAGAGAGAAAGATATGAAATTCCATATAGAACTAGGTTGGAGCTCTGACTACCTGAAAACATTATGGCATAGAGAAAACCAAGCAACTCAGGTGTGATAGAAGGTGCAGATGAGGGCAGCTGCATCAAACTCTCTCATGCACCAAATATCAATTGCTAAAAAGCATTCGTGAAGTAAAATCATGTAGCAACACCGAATGGTGGTGCCCCAGCATGGCCACAGCTCTATTTGATTGTTGAGATACAACACTAATAAAACAGGTAGACTATTTGGGCCAGATATAACCAGTTTAATTGGTAAAAATGTTAAGTATATTATGTATAGTAACTATCATCTTTATTATATATATTAACTGCTATTAACTACTCTTCCAACTACAATTTTATAGTTACTAAGTATAGTAACTGCTGTCTTTTACTAAGTCTATTTACTTATATGAAATGCTTACCCTATTATAACTGATGATGATTTTAATAAACAACTGTTGTTTTTATTAAGTATATATTAACTACCACCACAAAGACAAAAAAGGACTCCAAATTTGCCATCAAGATGTAGGACAAGATACTGCAATAGCCTGGGCTTCAGAAGTCCACAGCTCTTCAATATCCTCCCGAAGGACCTGAGATGGGGTGGATGCAGAGGTCTTTAAAATAAAGCTGGACCTTTTCCTGTCAGGTGTCCCAGATGAACCAACTTCACAGCAGGAGGTGCAGATGAGGGCAGCTGCATCAAACTCTCTCATGCACCAAATGTCATTTGCTAAAAAGCATTTGTGAAGTAAAATCATGTAGCAACACCGAATGGCAGTGCCCCAGCATGGCCACAGCTTGTGAGCTGAAACTAGATGAAATGAAAAAATGAAAATGAACCCTATAGTTACTGCTGTCTTTATGATTTAACTACTGCTATAATGACAGCAGGTTCCCAGCCATAGTTAGTGCTGTTTTTAGTAAATATATTATGGACAACATCTGTTATGCATAAGACTAAATAGTTTTATTGAATATACACATTTCTTCAAAATTTTAATTTTCTAAGACATTGTTGGAAACACAGTTGCATTAACATCATTATGTATTTGACTACAGTTTTGCAGAGGACAATTTTGGGTAAATTTGGAGTTAGATGATTCAAATTAACCTAATTTTATAATCAGTGCATTTATCTAATAAACTAGCTCAGGGTGAATGTTATGAGTCATTGGATCATAGAGATACCATTGGAAGGACTGATCAAGTGATACTTTGATTGCAGATCTGTACTGCAAGCTAACTAAACCTTTGTTATATAGAGCCTTTACTGTCCACAGCATTCATATACATTTGTTCCATAATGCCTAATTAAGAGCTTGATAGATAAGGATTTGGTTGAAACTAAGATCTGGCAATCTGGGATACTCTCAGTAAGGCCTACTGTAATCCTTAATAAAATAGTTCTATTACATTTTACACATGGAATTACCTAGGAAGGTAAAACAACTTCTTTGCATGTTTTCCATTTGTATCACAGTTTTTAGAATAAGTACACACTCTTGCAAACTTACCCACCTGCTCTAGCTGATCCTCTGTCCCTTTTCCCTCTTATATTCACCTTCTTGTATCTTGAGGGTAACCCTGGCACTTTGTCACCTGGTTACCACCACCTTTTTCTCTCCTTCCACCTGCAACAGTCATGTACCTTTTCTATGATAAGATACCTGTTCCTGCCCATCTATCATACATTAGTCTCTGAACAGCTGGCATAAAGCCTCTTTCCTTTCTACTACACAATCCACTCAGTTAGGAGGTGGGGACTTGTCTTGCAAGTTACTTGGTGGCCTCACACATACCAATACTGCAAAAAGAGTACCCAGTACATACTGTAAAGTGGTTGGCATTAGGGAGGACATCCAGCTGTAGAAACCATGCCCAAGCAGACATTGGAGCTTGATACAGCCCTTTGATTTGCTACATCCAGTCAAACCATCCAACCCATTCCAGTGTGGAATATAGATGTTAATTGATGACAATGACACTGTATCCCTGTATAATTACTAAAAGAGTAGGCCTCAAAAAGCTCTGTCTAACCCATAATGATATTAATGATAATATATTATACTATTGATTCCTTATGACCATATATAGAGTCATTTGGATGTATTGGAGATATAGTTAATTGAATCATCCTTAGTATATTACTAGTACTTCGTTTTTATCTTAGAAGCAAATATCAAGTGTATATGATGTTGCTCTGAAAGGTCTTCATTTCAAATCCTCTTTAAGGTATTTCCTTGTGTTTGTGAAGTTAAATCTACAAGTTTTAGTTCCTGTTATACATCATGAATTGTACTACAGGTTCTTTAAGAAATGTCCAAAGTAAATTATGATCTATGCCACACAGATTTCTTTCTCAACTGTGTAAAGTCATGAACTTAAATTTAAGCTGTAATCATTTAGAACTCCTGTAGATTATATAACTACAGGTGCAGCAGGCATGGCCCTATGGTTAAAAAGTCTGCTTCCCAGATACATTGTTCAGTCCTACTGCATGGCACTTATGGCAAGTGCCTTCTATTATTGTCCTGGGCCAATCAAAACCTTGTGAGTAGATTTGGTACAAGGAAGTGAAAAAAGCTCATCATATAATATATGTGTATGTGTGTGTATTGACTCACATGACTTATAATTTCTCTTCCTCTGTGTAAAATGGTGTAATTGTTTTTTCATTTTGTAATTGTTTTCTCTTTCTTGTAGTATCCATCATTACATTTATCATCATCATCATCCTCACTATATCTGAAATCAGATATTACGCAGAGTCAGAACTTGAGTTTGACTATATGGTGGATTCCAGTGTAGATGGGTAAGTAATTGCTGTCTTTATTGGAACTCTTGAGCCCTTTATATCTTCACTTAGTTAAGTGCTTATTTTTTTTTTTGCTTTTGCTGGGTCTGGAGGAAGGGGCAGTGTTTATGACCTTTGCAGACTCACCAAGTCTGGTAAGACTGATGCCATTCATAGTTTTTCTAAACTGTTGCAACTCACTACCTCCTAGAAAGAGATGAACAGAGGTGATTCCAGAGGGGTGACATTCTGGGCATGTAGGATGGGAATTGTAGTTAGTGCAGAGCGTGTGAGATTGGACACACAAGAGTGACAAGAGGTAGAGAGACAGGTGGGGAAGGTATATGACTAACCAGTTTCAAGGAACAGAAGCCATTGTAGTAGCAATAAAAAAACCAGAAAGAGGCTGAAACAAACCTGTGTGTGTTTTAAGGCACTTTCAACAGATTGACATTAGCAGCATCAGTGGCATTGTCTCAGATGTGGAAACATACCCTATTGCAGACTTCATTTGCAGACTTGTAAGTACTGGTACCATGTAAAAAGCACCCAGTACACTCTGTGGAGTGGTTGGCACTAGGAAGGGCATCCGGCCATAAGAACCATGCCAAAACAGACAAGAAGCCTGAACAGCCCTTCAGCTGGTCAGCTCCTGTTAACTCCAACCCATGCCAGATGGAAAACGAATGTTAAGTGATGATGATGATTTTAGCTTTGTAGAGTGTCAATTGTTGGAGGCTGAAATATTTTCTGACCCTGAAGAGAAGATCCAGTTTTTGGGTTGTAGTCCTAGCTGTGCTACTGATGTGTCTTGTTTGTTTGAAGCAAATGGAATTATTTCTGCACTTGGCATGTGTATGTGAGATAGGGAGCCCATTAGTGTGAAAGGGGATAAATTTAGAGGAGATTGTTGGAGAGTGCATAGTATGGATTTGGATGTGAAATGGAACCGTAAAGGGGGATACTTTCTCACCAAGTGAAGCCATCATTTAGAAGATGAGGTAAAAAGAGACAGCAAAGTTGATGGAGATTTAAGGACTGCTACATTTTGGATGGTGGGAAAACTTGAGAGCTGTGTGAAGGTATCCTTTTCTGACTGAATAATAGTCTTATAAGAGTTGTGCTGCTGGATGATTACCAACCCCAATTTTGGAGAGTGGGTAGAGTTCTTCAGGTATATAAGCCTTGTTTTTTGCCATGAAAGCCACAACACAGCTATAAGTGTGTAAGATGTGGAGGAACATGTCTTAAAGATGGCTTCAGTCACTTCCTTAGCAGATTATAGTGTCAAGAGTGAAGTATGAGTGTTGCTTTCAGTGAAAGTTGATATAAAACAGGCTGAACTCTGACCAGTCTGCTGATTTGAAGTGCCATAGGGTCTTGTAGGAATAGGGTGCCATGTGGCATGTGATTTTGTGTTGGTTAGTTACAATTAGGCAATAGTTAGATGATCTGATAGATGCAGAGATAGTTATAGTTTGGAAGAGGTTAGATTTTGCAACAAGAAATAGATCAAGTGTTTCGGGTGTCTGTGTGACAGTCTGGAATATGAGTAAGAGATGAAACAAGTTGGTTGAAAAAGTTGAGAATTGCAGTAACAGATAGATGAATAGAAAAAATCCTCAAATGAACTGATGAATTTAGGAAAGGTGACACTGATGGGTTTTAAATTAAGTATAACACTATTGCTCAAAGTTAATGAAACAAAGACCCAATTAACCTTCACAAGTCACTGGGTCATTGTCTTCATATAATCTGTCTGTAGCAAATTATCATGGCGAAGCTCAAGTCGCTCCAAGGTAATGAGGGCTGCCACAAGTTGCCGATAAGGGCTAGTTTAACCCACAAGTTTCCACAAGTTGCCGATAAGACATTGTTTAACCAAATATTAAATGTGTGTCACAGATTTGGTTTGTTGGAAACTTAACACTTAATTGAATGCAAAACAACATGTTCTGTGATACTTGATAGGTCATTATTCTGTCACCATTAAAATATTCTGTTTTCATAATGTGTCATCATACCATAAACTAGGCTCTTGTTTACCATTGGAAATTACACAGACAAGGAATAAATGAAGTGAAGTAGGTTAGTCATGACCTACCGATGTTCAAATGGGATATAAATCACATCAACCTTATTGTTAAATGTTTTGCATATATCAGTTACAGACTTTCTGTCTGATAAAACCATAAAACTACCCCAGCAACTCATAGACTTAGCTCAGAACCTTACTCTAAGTGTTTTTACAAAACAGTGGTTAATTTAGCTTAACAGATTGTCTGATCTTGCCACTTTTATTCCTCCTTGAATTGTTTGTTAGGTATGTGACTGATTAAAAGATGAACTGATGAAATAATCTATCTCTAAAAAGATATTTATGTTACCCATGTTACCTGGCATCAAATGTAACACAGAAACACTATAAAACCTGTGAAGTATCTTCTGGAAGCCATCACCCTTACCAATCTCATTTCTCTCAATAAGTTTTCCATGGTCTATTTCTGCTTTGGTTTTGACCATTATTTCTTATGTATTTGAACAACAATTTTCTATCAATTATTTATTACTGACTAAATTTGATATTTTTAAAATTAATTTTGTTTCTGTTCTTTTTTTTCTTTTTCCTTCTCCAGCACTCTCCAAATTAATGTTGATATTACAGTGGCAATGAGATGTCCAAGTAAGTATATGACCACAAATATAGTAATGTTGTGAGTCTTTGTTCACTTGTTCCATTTGTTTTAATAAATAGTTAATAGGGGACATTGATGTGTGGTGAAGAAGTTCATTTTGTAGTCATCTAATTCAACTTCACATTCAGATATTGGTGACCATATAGTTAATCCTTATTGTCAAAATTTATCTATAAGTTTCCCTTACCATACGTTTCTACTTTACTCCAACATGTCAGGCAAAATACTTAGTGACATTTCATCTGCCTTTATGTTCTGTGTTCAAATGCCACCAATGTCAGCTTTGCCTTTTATCCTGGTCTTGTGACAAAATTTGAAGCTGTTACTTAATAGGCACAAGTGTGGACATGTGTTAAAAAGTTCCAGGTTCAGTCCCACTGTGGTACTTTGGGCAAGAATATTCTACTATGACCTTGGGCCAACCAAAGCCTTGTGAGTGGATTTGGTAGATGGAACCTGAAAGAAGCCCATCATATATATATATATATATGTGTGTGTGTGTGTTTATCCCCCATCACTGCTTGACAACCAGTGTTGGTGTGTTTATGTCTCCATAACTTAGCAGTTCATCAAAAGAGACTGGTAGAATAAGTACCTGGCTTTACAAAAAAAAATAAGCACTGGGATCGATAAATTTGACCAAAATTCTTCAAGGCGGTGCCTTAGCATGGCTGCAGTCTAATGACAGAAACAAGTAAAAGAGAAAAAGATAGATTTTATTCATGTTGCCAACACTTGCACAGTTAGACAAACCATTTTCATTTTGCTTGAGTGTATGTATACTCTAAATAGTTTTATGTTGCTTGTAATCAGGAAAATGAACAAACCCTTCCTGATAAGGTTTTAAGACCTAAAACTAGTCAAACTGATCTCTTTTGTTTTTCCAGTCACAAAGGGAAAACCCCTTGGTTTAATCAAGATTTCTACCTTTTCACAGAAAGGCTAAGTATTTGTTTACTAAACACATACATGTAAATTTATCTTACCTTACATTTCTATTTATATATACACATACATACATACATACATAAACATATATATATATATATATATATATATATATACGCAGACGTGAGTATGTGGTAAGAAGGGTGTTTCCCAACCCATTTGGTTCCAGGTTCAGTTCCACTGTGTGGCACCTTGGGCGTCTTCTACTATAACCTCAGGCCAACCAAAGCCTTGTAAGACGATTTGGTAGATGGAAACTGAAAGAAGCCTGTTGTATGTGTGTATATATATATATATATATATATATATATATATATGTATTTATGTATAAATATATGTATCTGTTTGTCCCACCACCATTGCTTGACAACTAATGTTGGTGTGTTTACGTCCTGATACCTTGAGAGCAATAGAATAAATACTAGGTTTACAGAGAATGAGTTCTGAGTTCAATTTGTTCGACTAAAGGCAGTGCTCCTGCATGGCCACAGTCAAATGACTGAAACAAGTAAAAGAATAAAAGAATATATATATGTGTGTGTGTGTGTGTGTATATATACTCTTTTTACTTTTTTACTTGTTTCAGTCATTCGACTGTGGCCATGCTGGAGCACCACTTTTAGTCCAGCAAATCGACCCCAGGACTTATTCTTTGTAAGCCTAGTACTTATTCTATCGGTCTCTTTTGCTGAACCACTAAGTTACGTAGTAAACACACCAGCATCAGTAACTCTTTTTGGGGTCGATAAATTAAGTACCAGTTGAACACTGGGGTTTATGTAATCGACAAATCTCCTCCCCCAAAATGGCTGCCCTTGTGGGAAAATTTGAAACCATTATTATTATTATTATTATTATTAAGGCAGTGAGCTGGCAGAATTGTTAGCACACTTAGTGAAATGTTTAATAGTATTTCATATATCACCATGTTCTGAGTTCAAATGCCGCCAGGGGTCAACTTTACCTTTCATCCTTTTGGGATTGATAAAATAAGTACCAGTTGAGTACTGGGGTCAATGTAATTGACTTACCCCCTCCTCCAAAATTTCAGGCCTTGTGACTATAGTAGAAAGGATTATTATTATTATAATTATTATTATTATAATTATTATTATTATTATTATTAAAGGCAGCAAGCTGACATAATCATTAGAATGCCACGTGAAATGCTTAGCAGTATTTCACCTGTTGCTACGTTCTGAGTTCAAATGTTGCCGAGGCGTACTTTGCTTTTCATCTTTCCAGGGTCAATAAATTAAGTATCAGTTTTGCACTGGGGTCAATGTAATCAAATAACCCCCTCCCCCAAAATTTCTGGCCTTGTGCCTATAATTTAAAGGATTATTATTATTATTATTGTATTTTACTTTTCATTTTCTAGCTGTTGGAGCTGATTGTTTAGATATCACTGGCCAAGATGTTCAAGCTTTTGGTCAGTTACAGCAAGATGATGCTTACTTTGATCTCACTCCACAGCAGCAACACTACCATAATACACTTCAAGAATTTAACCAATATTTAAGAGAAGATTACCATGCTATCCAGGAAGTTTTGTGGCTCACATCTGGGATATCATCTCTCGCTGCTAACATGCCAGATCCGTATGTATTATTTATACATTCTTTTTGTTGTTATTAGGGTTGTGGTCTGCTCAAGATAAATGTCATGTATTTGTGTCTTTTACATTATAATTTTAAATTCCATTAGTGTCAACTTTGCATTTCATTTGTCAGAAAGTATTTAGATAAATACCAGTGAAATACTGCGGTTGATTTAATGTACTTCCCTCTCCCTTCCTTAAAATCAATGTTTTGTGCTGGATTCATAATTCAGTATGTAGTTTATTTCCCAGGTTAACCTTGATTATGTAGAGAGAAAAAGCTGTCTATCAGATTCAGTGGCTCCTATTGATTTCTAATAAATCTTTATTTTCAGGTTTCTGTGTAAAACTTTTTTTATGAATCTTTAATTTTAGGTTGTTTCTGTGATAAGAATTTTGTTATTAGGTTGTCAAGAAAGTTCTTAAGGAATTTTTAACTTTGGTTTTAAATAATGTATTTTCAAATTAATTTTCATTAAATTACTTTGACTTTATTATCATTTTAAAGCCCATGTTTCGCTCTATCAATTCATGTTGCTCTTTTTCTTTTTGAATAATTAGACCATTTTTTCCGGAACGTTGAATACAAAATGGACAAAAAGCAAATTCACACTATTTTCTTATTCCAGTTCAAGCTAGGCCAAAATGCTGCTGAAACAGCTCACGATATCAATGATGCATTTGGCCCAGGAACCACTATTGAATGTACAGCACAATGGTGGTTCAAGAAATGTCACAGCGGTGATGGGAGTCTTGAAGATGACAAGAGTAGTGGTCAGCCATTATATGTTGACAATCCACACACAATTGTTCGAGAACTTTCTTCTGAATTAGACATAACGTATACGACAATTTCCAACCACTTGAAAGAGATTGGAAAAATAAAAATACTTGAGAAACAGGTGCCCCACGAATTGTACGACAACCAAAGACAAATGCCGTTTTGAAGTGTCGTCTTCCTTTCTTTTATGCAACAAGAATGATACGTTTCTCAACTGGATTGTGACTTGCGATGAAAAGTGGTTTCTTTATGACAACCAGCGATGCTCAGCTCAGTGATTGGATGCTGACAAAGCTCCATGGCACTTCCTGAAGCCAAAGTTGCACCAAAAGAAGGTCATGGTGACTGTTTGGTGGTCTGCGGCCGGTCTCATTAATCACAACTTTTTGGATGCAGGCGAAACCATTATGGCAGAAAAGTGCTGTCAATAAATGGATGAAATGCATAAGAAGCTCCGACAACAACAGCCAGCATTGGTCAATAGAAAAGGATCAATTCTTCTCCAGAACAACGCTTGGCTGCATGTTACACAACTGATCCTGCAGAAGTTGAACGAATTGGGCTATGAAACTCTGCCTCATTCGCCATACTCACCAGACCTCTCGCCTACCAACTACCACTTTTTCAAGCATCTCGACAACTTCTTGTATGAGAAATGCTTCAAAACCCAAGACGATAACAAACACGCATTCAACAACTTCATCGCCACCAGAACACAGGATTTTTATGCTACTGGCATAAATAAACTTGTTTTGCATTGGCAAAAGTATTTAGATTCTGATAGTGTTTATTTCGATTAATAAAGTTTTGTTTGAGCCGAGATATGTACATCTGAATTTAATGGTTAAAAACTGCAAGAACTTTCTTGACAACCTAATATAAATCTTTATTTTTAGGTTGTTATCATTATAAAAATTTTGTTATAGATCTTTATTTTTAGGTTGCTGAGATAAAAATGGTGAAGTATTAAAATAAGTGATATGTAACTTAGCCCTTCCATTGACACTACTGAATGTCTTGGATAAATTTTCAAATATAATTGGTGCCTTATGTTTAGTGATTCTGAACACTTCTTTGATTGATAGCAGTGTTGTTCTGCCTTTGCAGAAGCCATTTTGGTTCCAATGTATCATTGTATGAATATAGGGGAAATTCTATCAAGAGGTATAGAGTTCTAGATTTTGGAGACAAGAGGTGAGATTGTGATTCCTTTGTAGTTCTGAGACAGGTAATGATTCCCTTACTTTGGAAGTAGAATTTCATTTATAAAAATACTCTTCCAAATGTTAGCTGTGATGTTTTTTGGACCTAGAGTCTAGTACTTACTTAATCTTTCTCAAGCATTTTGAGACTCTTCTTCGGTAAACAGTGTTGAGAATGAAATATGAGTGTCAACAGGAAGTGAGTCAAGGGAGATGGAGTGATGACTGGCAACACAGGAAAAATGATCTGTGGAAAATATAAGTTGGGGAAGATTATGCTAAAAATCTGAGATGACATAGATTAAAATAGATATATGACAATGTAGTTAAGAAGTTTACTTCAGAGCTTCTTGGTTTTGGATTCAGTTCCACTGTGTTGTACTATGAGTAAGTGTGCATATGTGTACCCTTGTCTGACATCATGTGATGGTTGTAAACAAGCATCATCATCATACAAGCGTTTTCAGTCTCCTATGGAAAATCATGTTTGGCTATGAAAAATATTACGTTGCCTGGAATCAGGTGAGCATTGATAGCAGGAGGGGCAACAAGTTATAGAAAATCTGCTTCACCAAATCCTATCTGACGCAGGCAAGCATGGAAAACTGGACATTATATGATGCTATATATTTGTATGTATGTGTGTGTGGTGAATACTTGAAATGAGGAATAGATAGGCAGCCAATACTGATGAAGGGTCATTCTCTGTGTTTATTAGTCCTGTTTTTTGTTTTTTTCTCTTGTTTTTTGCATATTTAACTTGTTTGTTTTCGTATTCCATGTTGTTTACACAGTTGGTGATGTCCTGTATCCATATATGTATATATATATATATATATATATACTTACACACATACATGTGTATATGTTTGTGTATTTGTGTATCTAAACATTATATTGTATATGCTATTGCAGTGGGCTTAAACGTGATGGACCACCTGATGCCTGCCGAATTCATGGTTCACTACATGTCAACCGGGTTGCAGGCAATTTTCATATTACAGCTGGGAAGTAAGTTAATTTATTACTTTTCATTCATATTATCTCATTCTCTGTATCTCTCTCTCTCTCCCTTTCTTATATTTATATATTCATTCATTTGTAATATATACATCGTAATATT